>NC_137933.1:4844981-5192481 GCF_963969265.1 Rhamphochromis sp. 'chilingali'
GCCCGCAGGGGCGTGCTGGGTGTTTATTTATATATTTATATATTTATATATATACATATATATATATATATATATATATATATATATATATATATAATGTTCTTCCTCTACACCCCCCCAATTTTTGCACATGTCAAGGAGCGTGTCAGGCTACATTTCACTGTGTGTTATACTTGTATAACTATGCATGTGACAAATAAAGAACCTTGACCCTTGAACCATCTCTGAGTGCCTGAATTCAAAATCCTGCTCCTCACATACAAGGTCTTAAATAATCAGGCCCCATCTTATCTTAATGACCTTGTAGTACCATATCACCCTATTAGAGCACTTCGCTCTCGCTCTGCAGGCCTACTTGTTGTTCCTAGAGTATTTAAAAGTAGAATGGGAGGCAGAGCCTTCAGTTTTCAGGCCCCTCTTCTGTGGAACCAGCTTCCAGTTTGGATTCGGGAGACAGACACTATCTCTACTTTCAAGATTAGGCTTCAAACTTTCCTTTTTGCTAAAGCATATAGTTAGGGCTGGACCAGGTGACCCTGAATCCTCCCTTAATTATGCTGCAATAGACGTAGGCTGCTGGGGGATTCCCATGATGCATTGAGTTTTTCCTTTCCAGTCACCTTTCTCACTCACTATGTATTAACAGACCTCTCTGCATTGAATCATATCTGTTATTAATCTCTGTCTCTCTTCCACAGCATGTCTTTATCCTGTCTTCCTTCTCTCACCCCAACCAATCGCAGCAGATGGCCCCGCCCCTCCCTGAGCCTGGTTCTGCCGGAGGTTTCTTCCTGTTAAAAGGGAGTTTTTCCTTCCCACTGTCGCCAAAATGCTTGCTCATAGGGGGTCATATGATTGTTGGGTTTTTCCTCTGTATCTATGAAGCGCCTTGAGGCGACTTTTGTTGTGATTTGGCGCTATATAAATAAAATTGAATTGAAATGCATTGAATTGAGTGCAGTTCCCAGTTTTCCTTAATTCCATGGGTGGCAGGAGCATAAACGAATACGCTGTAGCGAGGCGCACAATAACTTTAAGAAGCTGTCACGTACAATATTTTACATCAGATTAGTCTCAATATTGGATCCTAGCAAGTGCCATTGCTCTGATATGTTGCCATGTCAAGTGGCCTCAGACAGTGTGCTTCGAAAAGGTAACCTCGCCCAGCAGCATAACTAGGCTCAGGGTTGGGTTTCATTTGAACCACATCGCATGAAGCATGAGAGTGTGAAAGGGGAGAAAATTCTATAAAAAGTTGAGATTGTCACCAAAAACCAACCCTACTCCCAGACCAGTGGTTCTCTCAGGACAGGAAAAAACATTTTCACCCCCATCTAAACAAACAATGACAGAAAAGCCAAGCTGCAACTTTATTTACATGATAAACTCATTCACAATGAATCTTACAGTCATTTCTGTTTTAAATAAACAACTTTTATTTCAAACAACTATTTAACTTTTGTCACTAGACCAGCGGTCCCCAACCCCCGGGTCATGGACCGGTACCAGTCCGTGAGTCGTTTGGTACCGGGAAGCGAGAGTTGAGGCGCGGGTGTGAAATTGATGATTTTCAGGGTTTTTATCGTTAACTGGAGTTCCCTGGGTCTTTCCCGTGAATTTGCATTTATTATTATATTTACAAAACACCACAGTTTTTGTCTCGGTCGTATCATTTTATTTTGTTGTATTTATCTGCGACACCTTAATAGCCAGTCCATGCAAACAGTGTCTGACATTAAACCGGTCTGTGGATTTTAGGTTGGGGACCGCTGCACACGACTGCTTCATTCGTCCGCAGCACATCTTCAAAAAAGCAACCAGTTAAACAGAACGTGAACGCCAAACATGGGAAAACTAAAGTCCAGTCTTAGTCTTATAAAAAAAGAAATCTAGAAACTTGTGAGCAGAGATGAAAAATACATAATTTAGTGAGAGTTTAATATTATTCACTGTTAGTGGCTGCAGTCAGCTTGTGTTTGACTGCAGCGTGGCTGCAGGGGAGGCGGACCCACCTGAGCGGCATCCCCAATCACGCCTCGCCGGCTTAAAACAGAATGAACTGGGTCCTGTTGTTGTTGTTGATGATGATGACGTGTGTACGCTGTAGCCGCGTGTGTAAGTTGACAGCCGCAATAAAGAAGTGCGAACACGTGGTCACTCGTGCCCCAGTCCTGGGTTTCAGCACCACTGCAAACGATGCACGACAGACCCGACCACATGTTCGCACTTTTCACTACACTTCTTTATTGCGGCTGTCAACTTACGCACGCGGATGCGCATATTATTTTTAACGTAACTGCCACAAATTTCTTTGTTCCGCCGTAAACATGATTCGATGTTAAACATTAGTTCTGCATGACTTCTCTGCCAGGTAACTTGTGCCCCACCTGTCAGAGCGGCACACACTTTGGAAACCACTGAGATAACATGAAGAGTGAAACTGTTTATGATATTAGCCCAGCCCGTCTTTAACTGTGACCAAAATGAAGGCCAGTCCATGTTTAAGTGATGATAATTCCAATCACAAACCTCCTTCTACATCAAGCCAACACTAATATCCTGAACTCCCAGCTGTATGTTGAACTTTTTACTGTAAAATCTAAAACTGTTGACAAAATGTTTGTGAATGCAACTCAAACCCAGAATAAACACACGTACAGACTGTCCCGCTGTGCTGTTGCTTATCATAAGCACAAATAAAACACTAGAAACCAAAACAACTCAATACACGGTAAAAAACAAAAAACAAAACACAGTCACATAACAAAGACTCACACTGGATGAGGGTGGGGGTTATTACAATAAAGAGTGAATCACAAAATCTCACAGGACCAAAAAAAAAAAAAAAAAGATTTCCCCCAACGAGCGCCCTGCCACGTCCCAATTGGCCCTAATTAACAGACAGCTAATTACCACACAGAGATTTTAATGAGCTCTGAAGATGAGTTTCCAACCTCCTGCTATTTTAAACCACCTTTCTGTCTCCGTTTGCCCCTCACTTCTCTCTCTCTCTTTCTTTGTCTGACTCCCTTTGTAGCCTCTCGTTCCATCTCTCCCCTTCTTTTCTTTTTGCTTCACGTATTTCAAGATATTTCCTCATCTTTGTGCAGCTGCCGACAACATTCGACCAAATGATGAGTCTTTTTATTACTGTATTTATTTTGTCTTGTTCTCAGCACTGCACAGTCAGAGGTGGAGGACTTTTTTTTTTAAATTCATGTTGAGAGGCCGTAATGGAAATAAACATGAAACTGAATCTCCAGCTGCTGAGCAGCTGTGTAGGATTAAAACAATGCAAATAACTCCTCTCCACTTCTTTTCAGGTGTGCCCTTCGTCTGATAAAGTGGGTTTTGATATTGGTAAAAATCATACATGTCATGCACCAGTCTACCACACGTAGACCTCCTCATACAGTAACACACTTCCTCTAGATCCACAAAGTGCAACTCCTAACCTTCTCCATCAGCAAAGCAAACATGGTTAAAAGGGGGTGAAGAGATTTGATTTAGCTTCAACAACTCCTCCCACATCTTTGAGGTCCGCTGGGTATCGTCACTGATTTCTAGAATCGATTCGATTCACAAGGTCCTGAATCGATTCGAATCTGGGAAATTTTTCCATTTACATATTTTTGTATCTATAAAAAGGAAGCTGACACTTTCCAGACTTTATCAAAGGTGTGAGCGTCACAGCAGATGCCATTGTGTCAAAGTAGCTGAAGATAAAACACAGAAAAACATGAAGGTGATTTTCCTGGCCTGGGATTTTATAACAATATTCCACAGTACATCAAAAACGAAAGAAAAACATTAATCAACATATGAACATTACCTCTGAAGTTACAGCGGTTTCATTAGAGTCACTGCTGAGCGTTTTGCATTTTGCATCATTTTAAAAAGTTTAAATTTGTTCAGAAGCCTATTGAAAGGCAGAAATTAGGTTTTCTTTTCGTAAGTAAGTAAAAGGAAAAAAAACATAAAATGAGGGTAAATAAGGGTAGTCTTGTGCGTAACAAGCAAGCGAATAATGCAGAAAACAGATTTCGGGAATAGAGAGAGAGAGAGAGAGAGCTGTGCATGAAGTGTGGTGGAAGCAAAACAGCAAAATTCATGACGATGTTTATGTGAAGCGCAGTTTGGCTCTTCAATATTTGGTCAATATTGGGAGATAAAACTAACAGCTTCAGAATCAGCGCATAAAGGGCGTGAACACAAAGCGCGGACCCGCCGAAACATCAGAATCAGCCAGCTGTCGGCTTTCAGCCCCGACCGTGTCCATGCCGTCGGGTGAGAAAGGCGACATCTCACTGATTCTGATCCGCGAGTCCGCGCTTTGTGTTCACGTCTTTGTGCAGAATCCGTGTACCTGCTCTCATTTACTGTTTTAGCTGTTTGGTGGTTGTCAAAATTTTGTGATGTTTCACCTGAGATTCTGGAATTTCGGGCAAAATACATTTATATTAAAAAATCAATTCAGGATTTTAATGAATCGATTTCACGTTATCCAAGCCAGAATCGATTTTAATCGATGAATCGATTATTAAAGCCCACCCCTATACGTCACCTGGTTCAACTGCCTTTCCACTTCATTCTTCTTCTTTCTTCCACCTACACTTCCTGATTCACTAACTGCCCTCCATCCATCCTCCACCATCTTCCATCAGCTCCGTTCATCTTCTCAACACTCCCTCTTGACTCTTTGGTACATTTCCATCTCCTTGCTTAATCATCCCAACCTGCTGCACAACCTTTCCAGCTCTATCTCATGAAAAAGCCATCGATACAAGTCCTGTGCTCCTTCCTTGGTGTGTTGCCTCCTGTTTTTTTGCTATACGTAACAGACAATTGACAATATTTTTCAGGTACAGAGTTTGTTAGAATTTGTTCTCTAAATGTTTATTTTTACGTTAGTTTCAGTGTTTTTAATTATTTTAATCTGGAGGAACACAAACTGACTGACAGCTGACCTAAAAAAAGGAAGAAATTATGGTTTGATTGTATTTATGTAAAGCATGTTTGTTGACGATTACCCCATCCATCCTTCGATAGGTGCCTACTGAGCCACATCGATGACTTTAATGGAAAAGCCAGACAAGTTTAAGTAAAGGAAGCAGGTCTGAAAGGAGCTAAAGAGGCAGGTTACAGACAAACTCCAGTAAAATGTGCACAAACATCTCACTCTCCTGAGCCCTCCACTCACCGAGCTCAGCCATGGGCACCGTGGGTGGCACGTCTCTGTTGCTGAAGGAGCAATATGGAAAAAAGCCGTTACTGGATCCATAGTCGCACAGGGGCTCCGGTTTGATGCCATTAATATCAAGTCCGGATTGATCCGGAGACGGCTGGATATCCAAGTAGAACCCCCCACCACCTCCTTCCCCTCCTCCTGCAGAGTCTCCCTGTTTGTGGAGGAAAAGATTGACGTAGAAAACACAGGAAATATCGTTGAGTTTATAAACTGTCCTGAAAATAGAGACAACAAACCTTAGATGACAAAGATCCGCCTTCAGGCGAGTTCTGTTCCACGTAATGTCCCCCCTCATCAGGTAGCTCTGTGAGGCCGGTGGAGGACAGGGTGTAGTGAGAAGACAGCGACTCGGACTCGACTGGACTCGGGCTGCCGAGGCTGGGATGGGACAAGAGGTGGTGACCTTGTTGCTGCTGCTGCTGGAGGCGGTGCTTCTGCACCTCCGCGTACAAACTGTCCCGCTGCTTTTTAGACATGCGACCAAACTTTACAGCTGAGGAGAGAAGGAAAGGATTTCAGTTAGCCACCTGACAGAGAATGAAGACCTGGGAACAATGAAACAAAAACATGCTGATTTCTGTGACAGTTCAGCCAAAGTGAAAGCTAGCCGTTATGGTTTCAGAGGCGGAGCACTCATTCGCTTAACAAGACTCACCACCAGTGTTCAAGTAGAGCTGACATTGATTAGCCTCCTTATCTGCCTTCATACTAGATCACCAAGCTGACAGAAACGTAGGATTTCATACACTTCACCCGTTACAATCCAGCAGAGACCTCGTGAGAGCAAGTCAGTCCCAACAGACGCCCATGTTAACTGTGGATAGTGTCAGCCTTGAGTAATATTCTAGATGGGATTGTTTGAAATTTCTCATTCACCTAAATATTGAAGTTAGGGGAGTGGCATCTTTGATCGAACAGCCGTCTGCAAATCTACACCTTTATGCTGCAGACATGAGTCCAACATTACAGAACATCTCATTGTAGAAAACAGAAAGAAATTACACAGACACTGAAACTATATCATATCCTACACTGGTTCATATGTAGTGCTTTTCTAGTCTAAAACAAAAGTTTTTTCATGTAATAACAACATAAAAAATCTATATGATATCAAAATAGGGATGCACTGATACCAATATTGGTATCGGGTATCAGGCCGGTACGGTATAATGTGTGTGTACTCATACTTGTAAAGTTAACCGATGCCAACTTATTTCATGAGTCAGAGGGTGGCTTGTCATTTCTGTTGCAATTTTTTAGATTGGCCGCTGGGGGGACATGTCGTGCTAAACAAGAGCAGGGTTAGGCGAGTGAGGCTGGCGGGTCCAGATAAAAAAAAGAAAACTGGAGGCTGCTGTAGCTATGCTAAACAAAAGGTCAGCCGTGTGGACTTACCTATAATATGTGAAGATGACAGAAGCAAGGCCGGTAAGGTGTCCAGGGGAGGGAATCGTTCAATACAAGCAGTTTAATAAAAGATCTGAGGACACATCATGCACCGAGTTCGCTAAGGCTAACGCAAGACCAGAACAGCCAACTTTAACTCAGGTTTTGGAAAAGCGACGACTTATTGATTTTATTCCAAACAGAAGTGTTTATTTATTATTCTGAAAGCTGGAGACAGAGCCAAATAGTTCACTGATATTTTGTTGAATTACAATGTGGACACTTGTAATTCAATAATTTAACAGAAGTGCTTATTTTTCACTTGAAACTTTATTTTTGTGGTCATTTTTATTATTATTTTAGAGAATAAAATAAAACTGTCTTCCAATTCATTGCATTTTTGTGTGTGTGTGTGTAGTAGAAGTATTGGTAAGTACTCAGATCCAAGTATCGGTATAGTATAGATTTGAAAAATTTGTTATCATTGCATCACTATATCAAATATATATTTTTCATTTACATTTTATGAATTAACTGGATCAGAGTCAGGGTTAGGGTTAACATACACATACAGCACACAGTTGTTGTACTTCAGGGTTATTCTGGACATAGAGGTGGGTTCGATATGTTCGTAACGTGTAGATCTGCTGTGCATGTGTTTGCCTTACCGTCTCGGGACATGCCCACAGCGAGACATTTCTGCAGACGGCAGTGCTGGCAGCGGTTTCGGCTCGTTCGGTCGATCAGACAGTTTTTCTGGCGAGGACACGAGTAGGTGGCGTTACTCTGCTGACTACGCCTGAAGAAACCCTGAGAGAGCACGAAAGAGTTCTATTAAAATCATTGTTTTCATACCAAAATATCTCTATGATTGATCACTGAAACAACAGTCAAGCCTTCATGTTTGTGCTCATGTTGGAGATCATAGAGGCAAAGGATGAAATGTGCGTCACTGTGAGACCTTCCCCCAGTATAAAAACATCAAATCTGGTTACTCTTTGCTTTACAATCTTTTGGCATCTTCAGTGCACTCATGGAGCTACAATTCAAAATGGATTTCCTGAAGGATGCACAGCCCCACTATCACTTACCATTAGGGATGGGCACCGGTATCCGGTGCCATGATGGCACCGGTTCTGACATCAACGGTAGTAACCAGACCGAAAAGCAGCGCACATTTCGGTGCTTTATTTTGGTGCTTTTTTTTTCCTGAGGTGTCATACACTTTGGATTCTAGCCAATCATTTTACCTTTCCAAGGATAGTAGGCGGGCCCAGGTACGTACGTTCTTTTATGCAGAGCTACAGATTAAAAATGCCCAAGGCGAAGCAGTCAAAAGTCTGGCTGTACTTAACAGCAAAAGATGCAAACTCAGCAGCCTGCAACAAATGCTTTAAGGTGATACTGTGCAAAGGAGGTAACTCCTCGAATCTGATGAAACACCTGGCGATGCATAGCGTTTTTTTTAAAAGCTGAGAAATGCGCCATATTTGATAGACCTCACACCGTGCACATCTACTGCCGGTGTGGTGCCTGTTATCGGTCCCGGAGTTAGCAACATCCCCCAAGAACCCGAAGAGTAGAGTCCTGACCCCTAGCTCTGCCAGTGTAGCAGAAATGATGACGGATGATAATGGCAGCAGCAGCCGTTCTTCTCTGGGTCAGTAGCTTAATGTTGTTCGTGTGTAATTTACGTTGAGTAGGCTAACCAAGTTATTAAATTAATGCACTTAAGGTGAACTAGCAAATACCGTCATACTGTAGTTACATGCGGCTGTCTTCTTGTTTGATGGCAGATGCTCCCTTCACCCTGGCCAAAAAGGCTAAAATGACCAAAGAAAAAGTGGGAAACAGCTAAACATGAGAGGTTTTTGGACAAAGTTGGTGTTTTTTTCCTCCCCCATTGATTAAGCACTGCTTCCAGCCAAGAGTGATGCAATAAATCCCCTATAGCTGCAGAAAAGGCTAACATTGTTATCTTTTAACAAACATACTGAAAAACATAGATAAAATCAAGTCTTTCACAAACACGTGTAATGAATGACAAAAATATTCTTCATAACAAAAAGTAATAAGAAAAAATTCAATTTGAGAAAAAGAAACGTTTTTTTTTTTTTACATTTTTCTGCAATGATAAACTAATCCAGACTGCAATGACCAAAGAGACAAATGCTTTAGACTATCATCAGAGTCTGGGGGACTGTCTAGGGTACAGGGGGTTGTCTTGTGTTGCACTCTGGAGTCCAGAGCACAACGCAAATGTGACTTCCACACAAGGACTGGAGCTACTGTGAGATTTTGTAGAAATATAAAATAGAACAAAACTAACTAACCTACCAGCATAAAAACTGAACTAAATTACAGGCCTCTAAACTGCCTCCCTAGGACTGCTTTTTAGTATTTACAATATAGTTAGAATATTTGTAATATGTACAAAGTTACTAATCTAACATTCCTAGACTTAAAACACTTGTTCACACAACACTACATTTCACTCTCTGAAACATACACAGAGCACGGTCTGGTTGAAATATGGAAGTATGTGAAGCCAAGGCGGTCTCATCAGTCTCCAATCATATTAAGAGCCACGGCTCCTCTTCATCAAAGCCAGTTATCTTGTCAAAACTCAGCTTAAAGTTGCCGCTTCCAGGCTCCAACTAATGGCCACTGGTTGATTTAGAGTCATCCTAATCCTAACCCTATTTTTTAAATTCATCTTTAATATTAATTTGTTGTTTTTTCAACCCTATGCTTTTTTTTTTTTTTTAAAGCAAAGGATTAGGCTTTGGAGCTGGAACTGGAGCTGAGGCTGGGGTTGACATCATCACTGATGATGACGATATCTTGGCCAAGACATCCCAGTTAGACAATTGTTAGAGAAGTGTGGGGACGGCCCCTTCCTGTTCCAACATGACTGTGTACAAGTACACAAAGCAAGGTCCATGAAGACATAAACAAAGAAGAACTTGACTGGCCTGCACAGAGTCCTGACCTCAACTTTTGGGATGAGCGCAGACTGTGAGCCAGGGCCAGGCCTTGTCATGCTACATCAGTGTCTAACCTGATGTAGCATTCCTCCTTTCGATTCCAGAAGAATGTTCAAAAATTCCCATAAACATGGTGGAAAGCCTTTCCAGAAGAGTTGAAGCTGTTACAGCTGCAAAGGATGAGGCACATCCCGTCAAACTCTTTGGGTTAAGAAATGAATGTCACTGTGTGAAGGCAGATGAGCAAATGCTTCACAATATAGTGTTCATTGGATGTCCAACAACAGTAACAACAACAAACAAACCGTATCCACCCGTGTACCTCTGTATGAGCCATTTTACAGAGTAATGGCAGACTGGCCTATTAGCATATACAGAGAAATTGGTAAACCAAGGAGCGCAAAGGCTATCAGATGACAAACACATGAAAGTTATTTCTGCTAGCTTCAGTCTGCTTGTCAGCAGCTCACTCTCACAAGCAGTCAGTGAATATATAACAGGCAATGCAGAAATGTGAATGTAATCACAAGGCAAAGACTGGAGACCATGTGCCATGTAGAGCACAAAGAAGCTGTTAACTGTTTATCAACCTGATGGGGGAAAAAAAGCAGAATTTCATTGTATATGCACGATGACAATAAAGTCCTATTCTGTTCTATTCTTTTCTATTTTATTGCATTTTACCTCAAGAAATGTGGGAACCACATAAAACATGTGTGAGAATGCTTTAGAGATGTCAGCATCATAGTTATAGAATAAAAGTCAACATTACCTTCAGCACCATGTAGTGAAAAGGAAACATTCACAGCACTTTGAAAGTGTGAAGAAATACATGAAGCAAACTGGGGTTCAGCCCACGATCACCATATCCCCGGTACGTTTATAGTACCTGTTCACGTTTCCTGATCACACTAGTTTATAGATGCATCACAGATGGCCTATAACCCTTCTTCTCATAGAGCCAATATAGCCTGTATAGATCTGAATGGAAATGCATCAAAATTATAAAATATAAAAATGTCTGTAATTCAAATTATAGTTAAATTAACAAATGATGCCACTCTGTGTCAAGCTCAAGGGAACAGTAGTAACTTTAAAGGGAAAACATTGATTTCTCTCAGATGACATTATGTAATATCATTATGTCATATTAGCAGCAGATCATTTACATCTAACGTGCGACTTAGTGCAGATGTTGTGGTTTGTTTGGAGGCTGCTTCAGCTGCATACTGGCTGTGAAATAAGCCTCCAGCTGTCACATCAGCAGCTGCTGTGGCTGAACACACCTGCCTGTTCACAGAACCGCTCTCACCAGGTAGAATATGGTTTAGAGCCCGATGCTCGTGACTGATGTTTCAGACCAAATTCTGTACGAAACATACAAACGTGCCTGGTCAGGTATGGGTATAAAATCATATTGCAATACATGTAACTACTTTAAACTCAAATGAAAACTGGTTTAACACCACAATAAATGCACTGGTGAGCTGTGCCACATAAAAACGCCAGCGATGGATGATTGCAGAGGCCTTTTCCTGGTTAAAGAAAAAAAGACAAAATACGGAGGGTTCAAAGTGCAAACTATTCTCAAACATTAATTGTTGCACAGATGTAACAAAGATCTGTCTGTGATTGAACGACTTGGAAAGGCTTATCATTTAAAGCAGGGACATCAAACATGAGCACCGGGGGCCAGAATCCAAACTGACTCATTGGATAACTTTGGACGATGTGAAGGAGGCCGTACATTTTGGACCCTTTACTGTATTTTAGAGTTGGGTTTAACTGAGGTTATAACACGCTCAAATTGACTTTAGCAGACAACGGGAGGGAGGAGGAGCTTACCTTACAGCCTTCACAGGTGATGACCCCGTAGTGGATCCCTGATGATTTATCTCCACAAATCTTACAGGGGATTATTTCAATCTGAGCTGCAGTGGGAAAATAAAGACAGTAGGTCACACACAGAACATCAGAACAGCTGATATATCACAGTTTGTCATGTAGGTTTCATCTATGTGCAAATAAAGGCGTTTTCCACTGGTCCCCACTTAACCGTCCAACTGTCACTACACCTTGTTACATGCGGTATATGAAATGTTTAATTTCAAAGTTGTCCAGCTGTTACAATGTCGAAACCAGACACAATAACAACAAAATGTACCAGTGTGATTTACTGCCACAGCAACATCATGCAACCCCTGGGAATCAGATCTAGTGCAGAACCGCATTACTGGAAGAAATTCAGGACAAAAAAAATAGTCCCAATTAGCTTCATATGAAAGATTGTAAGACCTTAGCAAACACAAGCCTTAAGCTTCTGTGGTCACAGCTGGAAAAAAGAAAGAGGTGCCACCATTTACAAAAGCTAAAGGAGACTTTGAAAATCTCCATGTAAAATGCTGGAGTCGACTCATCTGTCCATCCGGGTGTAGAACAGTGCGCGCTCTCTGCAGTAATCAGGACAGTGTGCTTGTATGGGCTCAAAATGTTTGTACTTGTAAAAAAAGATTTGTATGTGTAAAAAAATATTTGCGTGCGTAAAAAAGATTTGTATGTGTTAAAAAGATTTGTGCGTGCGTAAAAAAGATTTGTATGTGTAAAAAAGATTTCTGCGTGCGTAAAAAAAATTTGTGCGTGCGTAAAAAAGATTTGTGTGTGTGTAAAAAAGATTTGTGCGTGCGTAAAAAAGATTTGTATGTGTAAAAAAAGATTTGTATGTGTAAAAAAAGATTTGTATGTGTAAAAAAAAAAGATTTGTATGTGTAAAAAAAAAAGATTTGTATGTGTAAAAAAGATTTGTGTGTGTGTAAAAAAGATTTGTGTGTGTGTAAAAAAGATTTGTATGTGTAAAAAAAAAAGATTTGTATGTGTAAAAAAGATTTGTGTGTGGACTTCGCCAAAAAAACCCCTGCAAGTTACAACTACGAATTTTGACCCTATTTTTCTTCCTTTCATCTGATTGGTGAATGTCATGTCAATCACAAATGTAACAATCCAATCAGAGAACAGATGGGTTTGGCTCTCGGAGGGGCGCTTTTTACACACACACAAATCTTTTTTACGCACGCACAAATTTTTTTTACACATACAAATCTTTTCATACAAATCTTTTTTACAAGTACAAAACCGATTTTCAAGTACAAAATATTTATGACCACATTTTGAGCCCATATGCTTGGTAATCACTGTGCTGAATAATCTGCGTTTGGTGGATGTAACTCTGCGATATTTTTATATTAACTCAATATCCTCTGGGACAAATCAAACAAACAGATTTTCTGAACATTTGTAATGTGTAGTCCGAACTATGATAATGTAGTTTAAACATTTCGTCTCACTCTGCTGGGCTCGGCTGGATGTATTTGTGCCAAACACCAGCTGCTAACAAGGAAGTTACAGAGTTAGTTACAGAGCGCCCTCGGGAGGAGCTTTGAAGGGTTGAAGGGTGTTTCTCTTGTCTGTTCTTTACTTCTTTCACTTACTGGCAATTTACCAATACAAAAATATTGGCAAATGTTGTCTAATATCACTCAGGCTCCTGCCAAAATTAGCCCCTAATATTAGGTGAGGAGTTCTTAAGCATTTTACAGGTTACTGTAGAGAGCAGGTACATGCAGCACTGATTAAACTGTAGGAGCTCATCTTTCAGACAGCAGCACAGCTGAAAACTCACTCACTGCATGTATTTATACTCCCAGCACTTTGGAACAGAGTGACAGCTCAGCTCTGAGATGCTATTTTTAGCAGAGCAAAGTTATGTAAGTGAGCAGTCACATTAGCACACACATACACACACACACACACACACACACACACACACACACACACACACACAATCACAAGCTTTCTTCACGTAGAGACACAACAAACAAGACGCAGAGAAGAACCGCCTTTGTACAATTATTAGACTACAATTATAGAAGATGGAAACCATCAGGTTTGGTTTAAGTATTTTGATCAGCTTCTTCTTCACCCTGAATTTATTTGAAATAATAAAAAAGACAGATTTATTTACTTATCATAAACCCCAAAATTAATAAAAGGCATAAAGAATGCCTCACTAGGTGAATGAAACTAGGAGTGCAAGAAATATTATTTTTATTATATTTCAATCAATTAAAAAAAACATGAATTCTTAATTGATATGTACAGTTTTGCATATTTACTGAGGCGACCTCTTCAAACGTCTTGTTTTGCTTGAACAACCCCATAATAGTCAGTTCAGTACAAAGAAACAAACACAAAAATGACCATAAAACAACATCAATAAAGCTGTTGCATATTTGTTAGTTCCTTCCAGTGACACACGCGCACACACGACACCCAGCTTGTATGGCGTGACTTCACTCTGCTCCCTCCCTTTACACCTGTATGGCGCTGCAGTCTCTCGCCCCTCCCTTACAGAATGACTGGCCACCTGACCCAGTGAATGAAGGGCTGCACGATCGCTGCTGAACCCAGTCGACCACAGCGGGACTCAGATTAGGAAAATCTCCAACAACCCTCCTAAGCAGAAGCCACTCAGAGGACAAGTGGGGTTTGGACAGTTTGGTCATTTCCACAGAAAAACAAAACAAAACAAAGACTCCATGCAAATATTTAAAATGCAAATGACACATTTTAATTTGTTAGTAGAAGAGTTTAAATGTATTTAAAATGATTTTATAATCTGCACGAGTGTGTATTCATTGATAAATGAGATTTATATCCTTTGTAAACCCAGCATGTATATGCAGGTTTTTCAATTTAAGCAATATAAAACAGAAAGCAGCACAGAAAGAATGTTACAGTGGTTATTTTTTAAAACCATTTTTACTTTAATGAAGTCCTACCATTAATTATTGCTTCAATCTTTATGAGTCGACTACGCACCACAGACCTTTAGCCTGGCAGCGATTACTGAGAGGGACTAGAAAGAGAGAGCACATTTCTCCCACACTGCCTTCCTGTTAAATCCAGAATTCAAAATCCTGCTCCTCACATACAAGGTCTTAAATAATCAGGCCCCATCTTATCTTAATGACCTTGTAGTACCATATCACCCTATTAGAGCACTTCGCTCTCTTACTGCAGGCTTACTTGTTGTTCCTAGAGTATTTAAAAGTAGAATGGGAGGCAGAGCCTTCAGTTTTCAGGCCCCTCTTCTGTGGAACCAGCTTCCAGTTTGGATAAAGACTTTCCTTTTTGGTAAAGCATATCGTTCAGCTTATAGATCAGGTGACCCTGAATCCTCCCTTAATTATGGTACAATAGGCCCAGACTGCTAGGGGATTCCCATGATGCACTGAGCCTTCCTTTTTCACTGACCATGTGTTTCTACACCACTCTGTAATTCATTAAGAATTATTATTAATCCCTGGTTGTCCTCTGCAGCATGTCTTTTTGTCCCTCCCCTCAATACACAACTGGTCGTGGCAGATGGCCCAGCCCGGCCCCACCCCGCCCCGCCCCTCCCTGAAACTGGTTCTGCTGCAGGTTTCTTCCTGTTAAAAGGAAGATTTTCCTTCCCACTGTCACCAAAATCCTTACTCACAGGGAGTTGTCTATTTTGGGGGTTTCCCTATTTAAGGTCTTGTAAGGTCTTTACAATATTAAGCGCCTTGAGGTGACTGTTGTTTTTGCTTTGGCGCTACATAAATCAAATTGATTACAGGCCAAATAAACAATGTGGTTAGGTTTGGGTTGATGCAGGTGGAATTGAAGGCTGACAGAAACAACAACTTCATTGCCCATCTAATGGTATTAAAACAGGGGTGAAACTTAATGTGTTCACACACATGTCATATTTCCTTTACTGTACTGCTAAGTCCACAGAGGTTTTGTCTTTCTACAGACCTGGAAAGTGCTGGAAAGTTCTCAGTTATGTATTAAGATAACTTTTATGAGCAGCATTCATCCTTCATCATCTTAATACAAATCAAATCCAGCACAAACACAATCAGTGTGGTAAGGTCACCATAGAAAGGGACAATCTCAAAACCCACAGTTCAATGGATGGGCTTACCACCCATTGATCACACCCGATCACCAGCTTCAGCTCAGAGTGCATACAGCTGTCAGCGCTCCCCCGAACAGTACACCAACCACATGATTCTTAGAAGCCCAAAGGTAGCGCTTCTCAAGTCCTTGGAAATGCACAGGAAGCCCTCAAACCAGATGTTATATGTGGTAAACTCAGCAGCTCATAAAGTAGTGGTTAGCGTGAGCAGACGCATCAGTGGAGTGTGAACAAGATGTTACTCTGTGACCACACGACACTGCAAGCTGTTTGTACTTTAAGTGTTTAAAGTCCATCGAGACACTTTTGTAAAAAACAAAAGCAAACACTTGTCATGTGACTCGCTGGTTTTAATAACTGAACTTCGCTACGTTTAGTCAGAGAGAGCCAACTCTACAGGAGGTATGATGTGCTTTCAAATATACAATGCATTTAGAAAACACATAACTCGAAGCACATAACAGCCAGGACCAGTGATCCTGATGAATATTCAGTCTGAATCACGGCTGAGCTAATTAATCATTTCCATCTTCACTTTTTCTAGATTAACACCACTCTGTCCGTACAGCTGGGATTAGAGGCAAGTAGGACAAATTAAAAGCTAATTATTATAATGCTATGCAGAAGGGTTGCTTTTTTTAACTTGCAATACTGATTAAATGTTTAAAACATGTGGCAGCATTGCTCATAGCAAAATTAAATAAAGCACTGATAATATTTACAGGGTCAAATTTCACAGGTAAAGGTTTTATAACAGATCTAACTCGCAATGCTGGGAAATATCATTGAGGGGAGGGCTACATGGGGATGGAAAAGGGCCAAACAGACCTGAAAGGGTATCACAACAGATTACAGAAAGCTCTCAAAGAGAAAGGAATAGTTGGACCGAATGTGGCACATCTGCATTTTCTGAGCCTCGGCTAAGGTTAAGCCTCGCAGTGTTCTACCTTATGTTCACATAGGAGACACTCATCCACATAAAAGTGTCTCCTATTTACACTGTGACTAGTTACCAGATACATGCTGCACAAATAATTTGGCTAACACTGCTCTTCGTTATTATTTGAGAAAGCGACTGTTCGCTTATACTACCTATTTTTGCTTAATATAAACACCATTGATAACACCGATTATCTGCCATGATCATGTTAGCTGGCAAACCATGTTTGGCAAGCTAGCGAAGTCAGCTACACACTGAATGAATCAGAGCCTAAGGGTGGCACCAATATATCTGAGTTACAATAAATGAGTACAGGTAATATAAGGGGTCAAAATGTACCAAAATGTGACAACAGCTTAATGAAAAACCACCTGCATTACAAATGATGAACAAATGATGACTCGGACTGCAATATAACTGTCCACGAACATGTCCTCAAGGCTTTTTATTCAAGTCTACGTGATTTTTTTTTCTTTAAGCAGAGTTCTACAAACAACTCAATTCAATTCAGTTTTATTTAGGGCTGCTCGATTATGGCAAAAATGATAATCACGATTATTTTCACTGAAATTGAGATCTCGATTATTTGACGATATTTATTTAACCCTTTAAGACCTACTATAGAACCAAGTCCGCCAGAGCATATATTTTTTTTGTTACATGTTGTAGTGCCATTTGTGGGAGCATTTCAAGTTGCTATACAACTGTTATAGCCCATATTTTAATAATATATATGCATTAAGTATATAGTAACTACATTACTTGCAAAAAAGTGCAATAAACTACAAAAGAATTGAAAATCGTTTTTGTTTTTTTTTTACATATATTTCTACTTGGAGAAATTTAAGAGGCTTATCCCTCAAAACTTTAAATACAAAAAAGTTGCAAAAAATAGTTTACAACAACAGGAAATTTATTTTGAGTGTCTTCATAGTTTTATTTTGGAGATACACCAATTTTTATATACTGCAGGAAAAACGAAAAAACAATCCTTTGATGCAAATTAGCAAAGAAAACAGCATGTGCATCAAAATAAACTATTTCCAGCAATGCAATTCGAGTTCTAAGCTTCCCAGAAACTATTCAGAAAAGTCAAAGATGACCAGTATAGGCTTTTAAGGCCTACGAGTAAAAAACTACATTTTCCGCAAAATGGTGTCACTTCCGGTTTCGGCCAGGAAATGGCGGACATGCGATAGTTCGCGCTGACGTCTGTTTCACTGTAGGAAGTTGTTGGGTCTGTGTTTCCACAAGCCTCGCTAATTCTAGAGACTTATTCATCATGAAAAAAACAAGACAGTCGATCGATCGATTATTTGCGCAAGGGAGGCCTCGTCTGTGTCCACCACGAAAATGACCCCCAGGATCTGACCTCCTCCTGCTACCTTTTATTGAGAGACAGTTCACACAAAACACGTCAGAACAAAGCCACGCCCCCTTGGTTCTAAGACAAAGCATTTTATGTACATGTGTGAACTTCTGTAAGAGTGTGTGTGTGTGTGTGTGTGTGTGTGTGTGTGTGTGTGTGTGTCAGACCTCCTGCTGACCAAAGGGTCGTAAACCCAGGAAGTTTACATCAAAAGAAACAGATCTTTGAGCCTGCTACAGCCACAACTTAGCAACTGCTAACTGCAACTCCTTCCTCTGCTTCGCTTTCCCTGTTTTACCTGCTACACTTACAGCTATTCTTTCTACAAGCATTTTACACTTAACTTCCACTAATGTCCCTTCAAATCCATATTTTTCACACCAACAACCTACATACTGCGTGCTGCCCGGTGAAAATTTCTCCATAAATTTTACATCCCCTTCTAAGGCAGACTTACACATTTTATTCCCCATTACAAGACAACAATCAGCCACACTCGCGCAGACCACGTCTGGCCCGCACACACACACAACATAGGCCTATCGCTTGCGTCTGCACACACAGCTAGCGCTCTCTGTTGAAAACTCTCAAACGCCCCATATGGCGGAGAATTCAACCTTCGGACACTCTCTAACGCCCCAAATGGCGGAGATTCTGGACTCTCTTCACGGCGGAGTCACCGAACCTAGGTTATCTCTACGCCCCACACGGCGGAGAAGCCTGCGTCTCTCTCACGCGGCTAGCGCGCTCCCGTACCTGCAGTCAACGCAGGGTCACGTAGCTGCTCTCTAAGGCCTTCTGTACTCACTGTTTGTTTACGTTCATGGGAAGAGTCTCTGGATCCCGTCAATCGTCATCCATCCCGAGAGGAGGTCAGGCGCAAACTTCCCGGCCTGGTGACAAAGCAAAGTGAAACACCAGGGCTTTACGTCAATCATCCCAGACGTTGCGGTGGCGTCCTCTCCCTCTCCTCGGTGGATGCAATGTGTTCGGCTCCGGCTCGAAGGACCAAATAAATGTTGGGTCTGTGTTTCCACAAGCCCCGCTAATTCTAGAGACTTGTTCATCATGAAGAAAACAAGACAGTCGATCGATCGATTATTTGCGCAAGGGAGGCCTCGTCTGTGTCCACCACGAAAATGACCCCCAGATCTGACCTCCTCCTGCTACCTTTTATTGAGAGACAGTTCACACAAAACACGTCAGAACAAAGCCACGCCCCCTTGGTTCTAAGACAAAGCATTTTATGTATATGTGTGTGTGTGTGTGTGTGTGTGTGTGTGTGTGTGTGTGTGTGTGTGTTTTATGTGAGAATGTGTGTGTGTGTGTCAGACCTCCTGCTGACCAAAGGGTCGTAAACCCAGGAAGTTTACATCAAAAGAAACAGATCTTTCAGATAGGATGTATCTACAATAAAACCTCCCCCAGCTTAGAGTGGTTGGAGAGGTGGTCAGGATCAAAGGAATGGCTTTGATCCTACTGCTTGAACTAAGACTGTACAAATTTAAGAAACACAATGGCAACATTCAACAATTAGACTTAACAGAAGTGTTACGAACAGCTGATCGGATCGGCAAAGCGTGTTTCTGGAATATTATGTTTTTGTTCCTGCAAGCGCTTTTTATGCAATTTTTGCAAAGCTTTATGTGGAAGGAAACCATGACCTAGGACAAGCTGATGGCATAAGATGCAAGTACAACTCCTCTGGTTTCATATGCAAAACAAATTATTGCGCTAGCTTAGACGGTTCAGGTTCTACAGGGATTTAAAAATAGTTACACAAAATGGAGCGTGCTGCTCTGACCAGCTTTAAAGGGTTAACAATAACAATGTATTGAATAATGACTTTAAAAAATAATATAAAATAGTGTGCAACACCACTGAAGTTTTTTTTTACCTCTCTTTTCAACCAACGGCAGTCACTCTCCTCTCCAAATAACTTCTGCTTAGCTTTCCGAGCTTCCCTCGGGTCCTCTTAATTAGCGGTCTCAAACCTTTTTTGCGCCACGGACCGGTTTATGCCCGACAATATTTTCACGGACCGGCCTTTAAAGTGTCGCGGATAAATGAGGGAGGGGCTAATAATCGGCTCAGTCATTTTTAATGATCGTTGAAAGCCCAGATCGTAATCGTGATTAAAATGCGATTAATTGAGCAGCCCTAGTTTTATTTATATAGTGCCAAATCACAACAACAGTCGCCTCAAAGCACTTTATATTGTACAGTAGATCGTACAATAATAAATACAGAGAAAAACCCAACAATCACATGACCGCCTATGAGCAAACACTTTGGCGACAGTGGGAAGGAAAAACTCCCTTTTAACAGGAAGAAACCTCCGGCAGAACCAGGCTCAGGGAGGGGCGGGGCCATCTGCTGCGACCGGTTGGGGTGAGAGAAGGAAGACAGGATAAAGACATGCTGTGGAAGAGAGACAGAGATTAATAACAGATATGATTCAATGCAGAGAGGTCTGTTAACACATAGTGAGTGAGAAAGGTGACTGGAAAGGAAAAACTCAATGCATCATGGGAATCCCCCGGCAGCCTACACCTATTGCAGCATAACTAAGGGAGGATTCAGGGTCACCTGGTCCAGCCCTAACTATATGCTTTAGCAAAAAGCAAAGTTTGAAGCCTTATCTTAAAAGTAGAGATAGTGTCTGTTAGGGGTGGGCGGTATAAACGATATAAATTTGGCCAACTGTAGAGATTTTGACAATACCACGATAGCGCATGTTGATGGTGTCATCAAGTTGCGCCCGTTTTGGTCGAAAGCATTGCAGCAGCTAGCAACAACATCATCTGCCAATTATGCCGGGCGACAGTAATAGCAAAGAGACAAAGCACTTTTGGAAGATGGGGAAAGCCGAAAACTGTGCTTCCTCCACTTCCGTACCATTGATTCCTTAACCGCTGAATTCTCTCGCAGCTGCTCTATTCCCATGTTGTTGCAGTATACTAATGACTAACCTTGTATTGTGGATGGATTATCTCAGTTGTTCTCCTGACTGAAGTTTGGTCCATTTACAGCATCCTGCCATGCAATTGCATTTGTCCCTAACCACCAAAAACCCTCACGTTAATTTTTATCGAGTGGAAAAAGGTTAGCGGCCATCCTTCAACTTCACTGTGCTAATGTTATGCTAACATAGCTGTTTTGCTAGCAATCACGTAGCACATCATTTTAAACCAGCTAGCCGAACTTCAGTAACCTTACGAACGTCACTGCTGTTTAGTTTTCCATCTTCACTTATGTTGGAAGTGATAGCAGAGCTGTACTTTTTAATTTTTTCAGAAATCTCTCAGTCAGAATATGCTATATCATGTTTAGGTGGAAACTAGCGAGCTAACTTCCTGCTAACTTCTAACTCTGTTACATCTAATAAATTCTGTTTTTATGGATGCCTGGATGTGAAACTGAATTGTTACACCTGGTAAAGCAGCAACACTAATCATTTTATTAAAGATGAAAGAATTTAGAAAGTTTGTAACTCTCAGTGATGCCGCAGTGTTCGTTTGGGACCTGAAGCAGACTGAGTTTTGGACCCTGATTACTCCGCGAGGCTCCTTGCTACGGCAGCTGTAATGCTCCGGGAATCCATCAAGCGGTGCGGCTTCGTAGCTTAGCAAAGTCAGACTAAAACATTTTTGACAAATTTCTGCACCTGTGTACTACATAAAATCGGTTCGAGGTCAGTGAGCACAACCAGAATTCACAGAAGGCGCATTGTCAATTTTTGAGAAAATTAAAGGAATTTAAGTGTGCCTTATAGTGTGTAAAATACGTTACAGAGAAGAGAAGAATATATCGCGATATATATCGTTACCATACATGCTTCAAATTATACCGCGATATGGATTTTAGGCCATATCGCCTAGCCCTAGTGTCTGTCTCCAAAATCCAAACTGGAAGCTGGTTCCACAGAAGAGGGGCCAGAAAACTGAAGGCTCTCCCTCCCATTCTACTTTTAAATACTCTAGGAACAATAAGTAAGCCTGCAGTGTGAGAACGAAGTGCTCTAATAGGGTGATATGGTACTACAAGGTCATTAAGATAAGATGGGGCCTGATTATTTAAGACACAAGATGGGCTTTACGTCTACCAACAACTGCTCACACTGCCAAACCAATTCACCGGACAATTATATCCATGCTCTTTGGTTCTGTCCACCAGTTCAGAAGTTTTGGCGCGAGATATGTGAAGACTTATCAAAGTGTCTGAAATGTAACATTCCAACTTCCCCCTTAGTGTGTTTGTTGGGCAGCTTAGATAATGTCACTTCAGAAAAGAATATCGCCCATATGGTTTTCACTGCCCTATGCATAGCCAAGAAAACAGTCCTCATGAACTGGAAAAATAAAAATAATCTTAATTCTAACCAATATAGAAATTATCTATTAGATTACATTATTCTTGATACAGCCTCTGCCACCACATCAGATCAATTGCTCTGGGCCCCTTTGATCAGCTCCATCACCTAGTGGGGGTGGGGGGGTCATAGTTTGGTCCCGCCTTCACTGTTGTGATTGGTGTGGGGGTAGGGACAGGCTTAGGGCGTCGGGGGGTTCCCCGGAGGCATCTTCCTTGGGGGGCTCAACCCGGGGTAGCGGTCATGTCCGGTTAGGGGCTCTGTTGGCTCTCAGGTGACTGTTTCCTCGCGGCTGCGTGCAGCGGGGCTAGGGGAGGGTCTGTGCTGACAGACGTGAGTTACTGACCTGGTAGCCTGGCTGCCCCTGGGTGGGTCCGGGATGGGCGTGAGGTTCTGGGGGCGCTCAGTCTCTGGGCTGGGGCCCGGGCCGGGCCTCGGGGGCTTGGGTCCTGGTTGGTGTGTTGCCGGGGTTGTGGGCGGGTGGGTGCATGGGGGCCCAGTCCTGGAGCAGGGTGCCGCCGGTGCATCGAGCCACCTGGGGGGCTCTTCAACTGGTGGGGGAGATTGTCACATCTTGCAGGAGCTTTCCTCTCTTCAGGAGCTCTCTCTGCAGGAGGGGGAGATACAGGAGAGGTGGAGGAAGATCTCAGCCTGGGTGTTTATTGTCTTATGTAGTCTGGAAGATGAGTGGATGGTGGGGTGGGTGCAGTTTTCTCTGTGGTGGGGTTGGGTGGACTGTCCCGGGCTCTGTGGGGCCGGGAGGCGCTGCTGCACTGGGCCCTGGTCTGGATGGGCCTGGGCCCCCTTTCCCTGGCGGGTCGCGGAGTATGGGGGTGCCTACTGGGGTCAGCGGGGGAGCTGGCCCCAGGGAGGGGTCACTTGCCCCTCCCTTCCTTCCCTCCCCATCTCCAGCTGCCTCCCTCTTCCTGCTCCACCACAACCACCCACACATGCAGGACCTTGGAGTAGGGGTATGTCACCAGGGTGCAGAGGAGGCTACCCTCCCCCCCCCTCTCTGTTCCCTTCTGGCTGCCTCTGCCTCAATTTTATCCCACAACTTAGACATTCACATTACTCACACTCTCATTACACATACATATAGGATCTTGGGGGTGGGCACAATACACGGAATCCAAAGTACCATCAGGGTGTACACCTCACCCCTGGCGTCGTCGCCCACCTCTCAATTTTAAATACACGTAGACATTGAGGGCTAGCAGGAGGGACCATGCGTTTACCTGCTGCTCTCTGGCAGGTAGCTCCATGCCCTCCTGGGTTTTAAATGCACCTTAGAACACACATGCATCAACACTACAATGAGCGGGTGGAGGGAGGTTTGGAGTCTTCTCTCACCCCCATTCTCTGCGGCCTGCTGGAGCGGGGGGGCTGGGAGGAGGAGTTGGCCGTCCAACTGCGGTCTGGAGTGTGGGGCCTCCCTGCTGCTGCCGAGTCGGGGCGGTCTGCCTCCCCCCACCGCAGGGAAAAGGGTAACACCACCTGGGTCTGGGTGCAGTTCCCCCCTCCAGGGGCAAGGGTACCTAGACCCGGTTTGTAGAGTACGCTTGGGGAGTGTGATCGTGTGTACAGCGTCTCTTTATGTCTGTCTCCACGTTGGTTGAGTGTGGAGTAAGTGCATATGAGAGCATGAGGGTGGGAACGGATGTTTGTATATGTGTGTGCCTGTATGTCTGTGTCTATATGTCAGGTTGGGTGTCAGGCGCCACCTCTCTGGGGACATCTTAGGCCCTCCAAGGTTTGGAGGCCTATCTCCCCCTTCCACCACTTCCCCTGCCAGTGGCGGACTCCCTCAGACATCGGTGCGTTGGTGGTTCTTTGTGTCCGGGGATGGGCGTCCAGGTACACACCGGTTCACTCCTTGGCGGCCGCTTATCGGGGCCTGGAGCCTGGGGCTCGGTCGGGCCACTTCGGAGGTGGGGTGCCCCCGGCCTCTCGGCCTGGGGCTCGGTCACTCAGGCACGGCTGGCTGCCGGCGGAACTCACGGGCGCATCACTGCAACTTCCCCTGGCTTCTGCTCCGCGGCTGCTGAGTGAGCCCTCATCTGGGACTCTCCTCAGCTCTTTCTGGGACAGTGGCGCGGCTGCCCCTCTGTTGGTCTTCCTTGGTCTCTTGTGTTCTTGGGGCCTCTGGATGTCTGGAGTTTTGATCTCCTCCATACCTGCTTCATGCCCTGGAGGACGGGGCTGTGGCCCCCCCACACCCTCTAGCAGATCATTACATGAAGGAACCTTTTAAAAAAAAAAAAAAAAAACAAGCGCGTCCATGCTCACAAGTGTACACACGGGTGATCACACCCACAAACTACACCCTTTTTGGCTCCTACCTCAAAGCACACTGTGTTCTGTTGATCTTATGTGCTGCACAATAATGTTTAATATTTAGTATTTACTGTCATATTCCCATATATCATTGTGATGTTGTTTATTCTATTACTCTTGTTCTCTTCTGCTTGTTTTCTTTTTTCTTTCTCAGCAGGTGATCCAGGTGATTGATATATGATTTTTTTTTTTTTTTTTTTTTTTTGCTGCCCATTCTGTTGGTTTTTGTCTTTTGCCCTTCTCCCCCGTCCCTCTTCTCAGCTGTTTCTCTTTCCCTCTTTCTTTCTCCCCTTCTTTCCCCCAGTCAAGTCTGTCCCGTATTCAGTAAGTGAAAATAAAACAAACAATAAAAGGTGAATCAAATGGACCATCACGGCAAGGCTGGGATGGTCAATTTGTCAAAGTAAATCCGTTGGGCATCTTTCTTTGCCTTTAGACAACAATTCTGATGGCAAAAGAGCCAAACGGGACAGGCGAAAAAATAAAAAAATAAGACATTGTATGTGAGGAGCAGGATTTTGAATTCTGAATTTGACAGGGAGCCAATGAAGGGAAGCCAATACAGGAGAAATATGCTCTCTCTTTCTAGTCCCTGTCAGGACTCTTGCTGCAGCATTTTGGATTAACTGAAGGTTTTTCAGGGAGTTTTTAGGACATCCAGATAATAATGAATTACAGTAGTCCAGCCTGGAAGTAATAAATGCATGAACTAGTTTTTCAGCGTCACTCTGAGACAGGATATTTCTAATTTTAGAGATGTTGTGCAAACTGAAGAAAGCAGTCTTAAATATTTGTTTAATATGTGCATTGAAGGACATATCCTGGTCAAAAATGACTCCAAGGTTCCTCACAGTGTTACTGGAGGCCAAGGTAATGCTATCCAGAGGAAGAATCTGGTTAGATACCATATTTCTAAGATTTTCAGGGCCGAGTACAATAACCTCAGTTTGATCTGAATTAATAAGCAGAAAGTTAGTGGCCATCCAGGTCTTTATGTCTTTAAGACATTCCTGCAGTTTAACTAATTGGTGTGTGTTATCTGGCTTCATGGACAGATAGAGCTGGGTGTCATCTGCATAGCAGTGAAAATTTATGCTATGTCTTCTAATGATGCTGCCTAAGGTAAGCATGTATAATGTAAACAGAATTGGTCCTAGCACTGAACCCTGTGGAACTCCATAATTAACCTCTGTGTGTGAAGAGGACTCTCCATTTACATGCACAAATTGGAGATATTATGGTCGACAGTATTGAACGCTGCACTGAGGTCTAGCAGGACAAGCACAGAGATGAGTCCACTGTCAAAGGCCATAAGAAGATCATTTGTAACCTTTACTAAAGATGTTTCTGTGTTGTGATGAGCTCTGAAACTGACTGAAACTCTTCAAATAAGCCATTCCTCTGCAGATGATCTGTTAGCTGTTTGACAACTACTCTTTCAAGGATTTTTGATATGAAAGGAAGGTTGGAGATTGGCCTATAATTAGCTAAGACTGCTGGGTCTAGAGATACTTTTTAAGTAAAGGTTTAACTACAGCCAGCTTGAAGGCCTGTGGTACATAGCCGATTATTAGAGATAGGTTGATCATATTTAAGATTGAAGCATTAATTAATGGCAGGACTTCTTTGAGCAGTTTCCTTGAACTGTTTGGAGGAAGTAAGTATTGAAGTTAACTCAGAAAGATCAATTGGAGAAAAAGAGTCTAAATGAATATCAATGGTACTAAAAGTAGCTGTAGATAATATTACATCTGTGGGATGATTATGAGTCCTTTTTTCTCTAATGATTAAAATGTTATTTGTGAAGAAGTTCATGAAGTCATTACTAGTTAACGTTAAAGGGATGGTTGGCTCGACAGAGCTCTGACTTTTTGTCAGCCTGGCTACAGTGCTGAAGAGAAACCTGGGGTTGTTCTTATTTTCTTCAATCAGTGACGAATAGTAAGATGTTCTGGCTTTGCGGAGGGCTTTCTTATAAAGCAACAAACTATTTCTCCAGGCTAAATGATGATCCTCTAAATTTGTGACACCATTTCCTCTCCAGCTTATGAGTCATCTGCTTTAGGCTACATGTTTGAGAATTATACCACGGAGTCAGGTACTTCTGATTTGAGGCCTTAGTTTTCACCGGAGCTACAGTATCCAGAGTTGTACGTAGTGAGGAGGTAAAATTATTAACAAGATGATCAACCTCTGTTGGAGTAGCATTCAGATAGCTGCTCTGCTCTATGTTGGTACAGGGCATTGAAGATGATAACAGTGGGCGGATTATATTCTTAAACTTAGTTACAGCGCTTTCAGAAAGACATCTACTGTGATAAAGTCTACTCTCCACTGCTGTGTTATCAATTATTGTAAATGTAAATGTTATCAGGAAATGATCAGCCAGGAGAGAAACACTGTTAAATGTTCAGTTTCTATGCCATATGTTCAAACAAGATCTAGAGTGTGATTAAAGTGGTGGGTGGGTTCTTTTACATTTTGAGAGAAGCCAATTGAGTCTAATAACAGATTAAATGCCATGTTGAGGCTGTCATTTTTAGCATCTACATGGATGTTAAAAATCACCCACAATAATTATTTTATCTGAGCTGAGCACTAAATCAGATAAAAAGTCTCAGAAATCAGACAGGCCCAGGTGGACAATAGATGATAACTAAGTAAGACTGGTTTCTGAGTTTCACAGCTGGGGTGGACAGGGCTAAGCATCAGGCTTTAAAATGAATTAAAAGTCTGTGTGGATCTTTGGTTGATTAATAGGCTGGTGTGAAAAATTGCTGCCACACCCCCCCTTCGGCCTGTGCTTCGAGACTTCTGGTAGTTAGAATGACCCGGGGGTGTTGATTCATTTAAACTAACATAACCATCCTGCTGCAACCAGAGTAAATCGATTTGTTGATCAATTACTAAGTCATGTACTAACAGAGACATGGAGGAGAGAGACCTAATATTTAATAATCCACATTTCACTGTTTTACTCTTTGGTTCAGATGTGGATACTGTATTGTTCTTTCTTTGTGATTTTTTAATGTTTAAGTTGTTTGTTGCTGGTTTTTAGTTTGTTTTTTGTCTGTTTGGGAGCTGACACAGTCTCCATGGATATGGGTTTTGGGGGGGGTAACAGGAGCTGCAGAGAGGTGTGTAAGACTGCAACTCTGCTTCCTGGTCCCAACTCTGGATAGTCATATTTTGGGGGGGTTTAATAGATTTGTCCATATTTCTAGAAATGAAAGCTGCTCCATCCAAAGTGGGATGGATGCCGTCTCTCCTAACAAGACCAGTAGGGGTGCAACGATATTCGTATCGATATTGAACCGTTCGATACAGTGCTTTCGGTTCAGTACGCATATGTATCGAACAATACAACATTTGTAATTTATTTTATCAACTTTCCTTCTGACGATGCTGTCAGTGTTGAGCGCTCAGTGAATCTGCGTTCGACTACTCCGCCTAGGCTGCACTGTCGAGCGCAGATCCACTGAGCGCTCCACACAGACAGCATAGTCAGAAGGAAGAGCGCAGGGCAAGCTAGCGAGACAGAAGTTAAGCTCTCCTTGCAACATGGCAAGTTGAACCTCTCCCACCCTCATTCAGATCTGGCGTTTGGAATTATTTTGGTTTTCATGTGACGTATGACCCTGAAGGTAAGCACGTCATGGACTAAAGTAAAACAGTATGTTGCATGTGCCACGCAATGCTCAATTACATGGGTGGGAGCTAGTGTGTTAGCGCAGTTAGCTCGTTAACGTGTTGGCCGTCTAGCCCCATGCACAGGGCGATCGGGGTAGCTCGTTAACGGAGATTTGCCGTGTTGTGGCATTAAGGTCATTTTAACGAGGTTAACCTGAAAGCACTAGTGGGAACACAACGAATATGACTGCACATTTACACAGACATCATCCTAGTGCAAAGACAAAAACAACAAGCATGCATGCTACAAACTTTACCCGAGTCATTTAGACAGCCGTTAGCACATGATTCTCCTTATGGGGACTTGATATGTTTAATATGCTGCTGAGAATATAGCCCAGAAGAAGCGGATAGTATAGCTTTTATTTTGGAAAGAGCCATTTCTCTGTAATAAACTCTTTTCCAAAGATGAGTGATTTCTCAATCAGATACAGGGCTCGCAAAATCGCTAGCCCGATGTCCTGGGGCTAGCGATTTTTCCAGTCGGGCTACCAAAATCTATCTCTGCCCTGCCCGTCCGGCTATTGTAGGAAGGAAAAATATATGTCAATGCTTTTGAATTCTTTCGGAAATGTAGCTGGGTAATTATGTCATTGGCATCGGTGAGCCACTGTCAATATGTGACATATTGAAATCGCGTTTGAATTTGCGCTTGTTTTTTTGCTTTCACTTTGCAATCGCGTGAACTGTGTATAGAGAGCGACAGTACTGATTGGTGAGTGATGATAATTTGTGCACCAATTCCTCTGACATCGTCTTATCAATCGTTAGCTTACTATGCAAACATGACAAGTGAAATCTCCTGCAGCAAGCTTAAACATGTGAGAGGTTGATCGCGCAGAGAATCGCTGAGCTTATGTGAGTGCGTGTGTAAAAGCAGCAGTATATATATTTTAGTTCTGCTGAGCCAAATAAGACAGGTCAGGGTGAAGAAGTGACAGCCAAAGAAAAGCTTACCGCAAAACGGAAAAGTTATGACAAATCAGACTATAAGGCAAAAAGAAAGTGCAGCTTTATGGTTTCATGGCCAAAATAATTTCTGTGGTTGCGATATGATGAGCTAAATAACCAGGGGTGCAGATAAGTGGTCCGCAGGTGCGCATTCGCTGTCAAAATAAAAAACACGCACAAGGGTTAGGGTTAAATTTAAAAACTGTACTTTTGAGTTAAAATATATATTTATAATTTTAATAAATGACAAATTAAAAAGGCATGAACATTTTATTTTGTATCGAAAAAATATCGAACCGTGACACCAAAGTATCGAACCGAACCGAACCGTGAATTTTGTGTATCGTTGCACCCCTAAAGACCAGGTTTCCTCCAGAAGGTTTGCCACTTATCTATGAAGCCCACATCGTGTCTTGGACACCACTCAGACAGCCAGCAATTTAAGGAGAACATGCGGCTAAACATGTCACTCCTGGTCTGATTGGGGAGGGGACCAGAGAAAACTACAGGAAGACAATTGACTATGGTTGCCGTTGTCTCTAGCGTCACATGTCTGAGAACAGAATCACCAATTACCAGAGTTTGACCCCCAGCGGGTGTGTCACCGAGTGGGGAAAAACGGTTAGACACATGAACAGGTTGGTCGTGTACCTGGGGCTTCTGTTTAAAACTATGCTTCCTCCTCACCGTCACCCAGCGGCCCTCTTTCCCCAGCTGCTTGGGGTCTGCCAGGGAACAGCTAGCGGGGCCTACTCCATCTTCGGCTGTACCAGCTACAGGGGCCTGGCTAGCTAGGGGTGAATGAAGGGTGCGAAGCCGAGTCTCCAATTCAGTAATCCTGGCCTCCAGAGCTGCAAAAATGATACATTTGTTACAAGTATCATTACTGCTAAAGGAGGCCAAGGAGTAACTAAACATCTGACACAATGAGCAGGAAAGTGCAGGAGGGACAGGTGAAGAGGCCATGCTGCTAGCGAGTCGGCTATGAGCTAAGCTAAGCTAGCGAAACAGTAAAGACACAGTGAGTGAATACTTTGCCTATAAGTTAGGTAGTGAGTACACAGAAAGTGGGCTTCGGGTGAAGCACGTGAAGATTATACTATGAAATAAGAAGGTATCTAAAAGTTCTTAATTAATTTGCCGAGCAGATAAGCTACTCAAAAACACCACTGTGTTTGAGCAGGAACAGGACATTCAGTAAAACATTCAGTAAAACAAACAGCTGAATAGCATTTCTTCATAAATACAGTACTTGGACTTCCAAAATCAAAACAAGACAGAAACATGACTTTTCTGGTTTCTCCTGTTTTGAGGTGACGACAGATCAGTATAATTGTCTCATGCACTCAAATTCATTTCAAAGAGTACACAAACACCACATGAACTTGCCCAAACACATCTGTGTCAACAGTACTGGTCATATTCATGCTTGCTGACATGAAACCATAGTCAGGCAGATTTAGATCTGAATAACACAGTCAGTCCTGACTTCTTCCATTATTAGGAAAACATGGCTACCACTTTAAACATAATGGATCCCAGATTCCATCACCCATCAACACAATCCTAATCCTTGATCATCATCCCATTGGAAGATTGTTTAGAAATGGACAAATGTTGGTCTCTCAATTCATTTGTTGCTGTTGCGAGTGTTAGGAGTCAGACCTCGTCCTCCTCCTTCCACCTTTCTGACAACATTTCACCATTTTATTTTGGTGAAATGTTGTCAGAAATATCTACTCACTTAGACTGCACTAAGGATGACAGAGACCATGAACACTGTTTTATCTGAGAGGAGCAGAGAAGATGAAAGGTAGAAAAAGGGTGAAGCAGAAGCTGAGCTCTCTCTGAGGGAGCTTCATACACAGGTCTAACTCTGTACTGCTTAAACCGATTCACAAACAGAGGCTTCGCCACATGCTCTGCAGGTTGACGGGTGTTTTCACAGCAGAAGCTTGAGCAGACGCTGACAAACATTAAAGCTTTGTGAAACTTTATGGCTGCATCTATGACAGCTGATGAGTCATTAAAACAATTTCCTCCGAGGGTTACTGATGTAAAGAGTGAGAAGAAGAAGGTGGGGGTGGCACGTTGTCACAGCTTACTTATCAAAACCAAAGGTCAACTTAAGCTGCAGGGTAAAAATCAATATCATGATAATTATCACTCCTTAATTTTATTTAAACCCCAGGTCACATAAAGGCTATTTCATCCTGATCATTCTGGGATTTATTTCCACCAACTGCTATTATTACTATTTGTTAAATTTTCTTGCTCTTTTTTTTTTTACATCATTACAATGTCAGACCATCAAAATTTCACAGAACCCAAGATGATGCTTTTTCATTGCTTAGCCCTGGACCTATATACAATCAGTTTACAGCAATTTAATTTAAAAAATAAAAACAGAAAAAAAAAAGCAGAAAATGATCATGTTGGAGGTGCTGAAAGACTGAAATTAGCAGCTTTTCCTCACTAAATGGCCAAAGTGAAGGTGATGTAAGCTCTTCTACAGTTGTGTACTTTAATATTCCCACATTAATCCATGTGTCTAATCTTCTAATGAACTACGACGGCATATGAAGCTCAATGATGGAAGGAAAATCTTTGATACTGAAGTTTCAAAGTTGTGAGAAAAACGTGGCAGATTTGTAATGGATAACTCAGAAAACAGTGTTTTTTGGTTAAGGAAATTCATCACTTTGGGCATCAGGTTTGCCATGCACCATGCCAACGTTGACCTAATTAAATTATGCTTTTGAATTGGGTTTAGCAACAAAGAAATGTTTGTGATTTTAGCTGAGAATCATCATATTATCATAAGCATGCAGACTTTGCAGAGATGCTGTTGTGACCTGGGTCTATCCAAAAGAAAAGAGCAGACAAGAACAAAAGCACAATGAACAGATGCAAGGATATTACTGGTTACACCTTTGAGCTATTCGAATGGGACTTGTGGTACCACAGGACACAATCTGACTGATTATTAAAGCAACTGATCCCCACAGTGTGGAGACTCAAAGAGGTCAACATCTTAGGCAACAGCACTAAAGTTCCATATGCTATTTGGCAGATGGACTCTTAGGATAAACCTTATGGTATAGGGATTCCTGGATGCATTGATGATTTCCGTTGTTGGATGGAGGCATCAAAAACAAATAACGATGCCAAGGTTGTTGCTGACTCATATTTAAAGCGTTGTGCTTGGATTGTTGTACAGAGAAGTTTTTTTTTTCACATATCTGCCACTTTAACATAAAAAATTTTGACTCTTATTTTTTCCTACCTTCAGTGGCCCTAACATGTACCCAGCACTGTTCTTCATATTATACATTTTGCATGATCTTCTACATATTTTTAAGTTACTTGATGAATAACTTGCTTGCATCGGTGGTTTTTAATATAACATAGTAAAAAGACCACTTGGAACAAGGATAAACTTGCGTACCACTCAACATATGAATTTCCACTACTTAAAGACCAATTATGATGTCATCTTCATCATTTTCAATCCAGTCCTTTTATCTCAACAATAAGAGCAATTTTTATTTGCTAAGCTACCAAAGCACAAAAACTCATGTCCACCGATCAGGTGATCACTGAAAGGTGAAGTAAATAACACTGATCGTCTCGTCATGGTGGCACTTCTAGAGAGCAAGTGAACATTTGGTCCTCAAAGTTGATGTGTAGAATCACCAAAAACAGGCAGGCGTAAGGACTTGAGCGCCTTCAACAGGGGCCAAATATTAATGGCTAGATGAGTCAGTGAGAGCATTTCTGAAGATGCTGCTCTGGTGGGGTGTTCCTGGTCCGCAGTGGTCAGGATCTATCTAAAGTCATCAGAGAAAGGAACAATGGTGAACCAGAGTCATAAGCGGCCAAAGCTCACTGATGTGCATCACAGATTATTACGTATGGCGCTGCATAGCAACAAACAAAGCAGGATGCTCACGCTGACCCTGTGGACTACCAAACGAGCCAACAATGGGCATCTGAGCATGAGAACCATGGACTAGTGGAGTCCATGGTTTGATGGGTCAGAGCTGTTAATAGCAGCAAAAGGGGGACCAAACACAGCATTAGTCAGGTGTTCATAATGATCTTCTTGCTGGGTGTAATTCAAGAGATGAACCCATGTTGTGCCTACACATAGGAAATAATCATGCAAAATACATTAAAATGCATCTTTAGGCACTTTCAGGTTGTCAAAAAAACAATTTGTTGACATTTCTTTAGTTGAATCTAGAGCTGGGCGATAGAACGATAACGATATGTATCGCGATATAACTTTTACTCGATAGAGAAATTAAGCTATCGCGATAGACCTCGCCGCTCTTGTCCTCTTTAAAAAAAAAAAAAAAAAAAAAAAAAAAAAAAAAGGTCAGCCAATCCAAATTAAGTAGCGCAGAGCCGAACCAATCACAGGCGCAGTGTCATGTCGCGTGACTTGTTACGTACAGCACAAGTGCCAAGCCGCACGTGTGTTTGTTTGGGAAGCAGCCAGCGGGTAATGGAGCCAGCGCGTAATGGAGGAAATGAGTGTGCCGACTAGAAAAATCAACCGAGCGTGACCGAAGAGAAAACAGATGATGGTTCCAATGCCGGAGAGATTGTCGAACGGAAGAGCCAAAGAAGTTCCGTAGTGTGAAGGTATTTCGGCTATTTCAAGTCTGACAAAAAACAGAGTAGCGTGCACTGTAAATTGTGCCGAAAGCAAGTCTGGAAATACAATAAACTGGTGCATGCGTCACACTGTGCGCCACGTTATTGTTTCGGTGAAATGAATTTCTACAATACTGTTACTGTTAATTCTACTCTCTGCAGTGTTTAAATGCTTACATATACACACAGTTACTGTCCCTCCACACATACGACTCGGTTCTGCTTCTATGCCCCAGCTTTGTTTACTTTTTCCCACCGAGGCTTCTAGACTTCTGATTGGCCAATATTTCTGCACGGTTAGGAATCTAGCGCCACCTGCTGCTTTGGCATGTTCATAGCAGCGTTTTCCTTCATTTCTGCCTTTATGTGTGGACGGGATTATTTTTTAAAACGAAAACGTAAAATCTCCGTTTTCAAAAATACCCGTGTACGTGTGGACGTAGCCTCAGTCTCTGACTGGAAGCGCTAATTCGTCATTCGGCTTTTGTCAGACTAAAGTAACTGTTAAAACTGTTTGAAAAGCTAAGCTATACAACAAGGAGAGATTGAGAATTTCCTTTTAGTTCTCAGTTTATTTGATATTGACAAAAGTTAGTCAGTTTTGTCTGTTCTTCTGTAAAACAAACTAAGATTTGTTTTTAGAATTAATATTTTGTTTCTAAGTGGAATTGACAATTTAGTCTGTTTCGTTTGTTCTATTTTGAAACTTAAACGCTTTAGCGGCTGCCTTTTGTGTAGTTTGCAATATTTGCCTTTATTTACAGTGGGGCAAAAAAGTATTTAGTCAGCCACCGATTGTGCAAGTTCCCCCACTTAAAATGATGACAGAGGTCAGTAATTTGCACCAGAGGTACACTTCAACTGTGAGAGACAGAATGTGAAAAAAAAATCCATGAATTCACATGGTAGGATTTGTAAAGAATTTATTCGTAAATTAGGGTGGAAAATAAGTATTTGGTCACCTCAAACAAGGAAAATCTCTGGCTCTCACAGACCTGTAACATCTTCTGTAAGAAGCTTTTCTGTCCCCCACTCGTTACCTGTATGAATGGCACCTGTTTGAACTCATCATCTGTATAAAAGACACCTGTCCACAGCCTCAAACAGTCAGACTCCAAACTCCGCCATGGCCAAGACCAAAGAGCTTTCGAAGGACACCAGGAAAAGTATTGTAGACCTGCACCAGACTGGGAAGAGTGAATCTACAATAGGCAAGCAGCTTGGTGTGAAGAAATCAACTGTGGGAGCAATCATCAGAAAATGGAAGACATACAAGACCACTGATAATCTCCCTCGATCTGGGGCTCCACGCAAGATCTCATCCCGTGGGGTCAAAATGACCATGAGAACGGTGAGCAAAGATCCCAGAACCACACGGGGGGACCTGGTGAATGACCTGCAGAGAGCTGGGACCAAAGTAACAAAGGTCACCATCAGTAACACACTACAACGGCAGGGAATCAAATCCCGCAGTGCCAGACGTGTTCCGCTGCTGAAGCCAGTGCATGTCCAGGCCCGTCTGAAGTTTGCCAGAGAGCACATGGATGATACAGCAGAGGATTGGGAGAATGTCATGTGGTCAGATGAAACCAAAGTAGAACTTTTTGGTATAAACTCAACTCGTCGTGTTTGGAGGAAGAAGAATACTGAGTTGCATCCCAAGAACACCATACCTACTGTGAAGCATGGGGGTGGAAACATCATGCTATGGGGCTGTTTTTCTGCCAAGGGGACAGGACGACTGATCCGTGTTAAGGACAGAATGAATGGGGCCATGTATCGTGAGATTTTGAGCCAAAACCTCCTTCCATCAGTGAGAACTTTGAAGATGAAACGAGGCTGGGTCTTCCAACATGACAATGATCCAAAACACACCACCCGGGCAACAAAGGAGTGGCTCCGTAAGAAGCATTTGAAAGTCCTGGAGTGGCCTAGCCAGTCTCCAGACCTCAACCCCATAGAAAATCTGTGGCGGGAGTTGAAAGTCCGTGTTGCTTGGCGACAGCCCCAAAACATCACTGCTCTCAAGAAGATCTGCATGGAGGAATGGGCCAAAATACCAGCTACTGTGTGTGCAAACCTGGTAAAGACCTATAGTAAATGTTTGACCTCTGTTATTTCCAACAAAGGTTATGTTACAAAGTATTGAGTTGTATTTTTGTTATTGACCAAATACTTATTTTCCACCCTGATTTACGAATAAATTCTTTACAAATCCTACCATGTGGATTCATGGATTTTTTTTTCACATTCTGTCTCTCACAGTTGAAGTGTACCTCTGGTGCAAATTACTGACCTCTGTCATCATTTTAGGTGGGGGAACTTGCACAATCGGTGGCTGACTAAATACTTTTTTGCCCCACTGTATCTGAAAAAGTCTCATGTTCCTTAAGTACATCTACCCTGTTGAACTTATTATGGGAAATAAATATTTAAATAAAAACAAGCTGCTGATTATTTCACATTTTACTTGTGAGCAACGGCACATTTAAATCTTACAAATATAGTTATTTGGCTTATATCGTGATAGATATCGTTATCGCCTGAAATGAAAAAAACATATCGTGATATGAAAAAATCTCATATCGCCCAGCTCTAGTTGAATCTATGAAAAAGAAAATGCTAAAGGCAAAAATACAATAGTACTTATTTTTCCAGACCACAGACTAATTCCAGATGTTTGACTTTTCCAACAGCCTGATCAAAGAAATGTTGGTCACGTGGTTATGTATCCCTGTCCCCGTGTCAGGGCTAGACGAGTGGTGATTAGTGATAATAATTCTAATTGAGGGATAATGAATAATGTTGGCATCTCTTTTTCTCATTGAAAAATTAATCCTGATTTGGACACTGAAGGCTTTCAGCTCAGTCGTAGTTATCTGCATCTCCCACATGTGGACTTGGCTGGATGACCCAGGTAAATTAACAGTAATATGAGTGTACATGGACGGAACTTTTAGGGTAATGTCTTTGTATTTGTTATTCATCTGAGACAAACACACTACTCACCTTTCCTTCAAAAGGTTGGTCACTGCTAAGGAGCCAGCCCCAGACCTTTCCAGACTTTGTCTTTCCCTCACCAGCTGTCTCATAGGCCAGGCTGTTATTGTGACGCTGATCCAAGATGTGGAACATGTCCCTAAAATAGGTTTCAGCACTTTGAGTCTGGGTGGGCAGAGCAGGTCATCTACTAATGGGAGGGTTGGTGGTTGTTTGACCCCTTGCTTCTCCAGTCTGCATGCCTAAATATCCTTCAAAATAAGATTTTTTTTTTCGGATTTGTGTCAGCTTTCCGGTGCAGATCCCTCCCATTGCTCATTATGCTGTTGAGCATATCATAGGACACTTTTCTCAGCTGGCCTCTGGCTGATATATGAAGTTAAAAATTCTGTCCTCTGTGATTTAGCTTGCAAAACTGAATCACTGTATTAAGTGAGTGACAGATGAAACGCTGCTGCTGCCAGCGTGAGTTTAGTCCTCAGTCCACCACACTGCAAAGGCCATGCTCACTCCCAGGAGGACCCAAGATCTCGCCTCAACTGCTCTTGCTCAGATGTTGCTAACAGGCTCCGTTCTTTAATCTCCTCGTCCAGCTTCCAAATTTTCAGAGTCGATGTAAAAACGGCAGACATATGGTGCCACACATGGAGCACCAACATGCCCATTCAGGCTGTGAGCAGATGAAGCAGCAGCTTGTTCATCAGCCACAGTTGGTGGTTCGATTAGTCACCTCTCTAGCAGGTCGGCACACTAATCGCCAAACCGTGAGTCTCTGCTTCACCTCCACATGCGTAACCATCCATATTTCTGTTTCAAAGACCTCACTGCTGATTTGGACTGCACTGGTTCATACAGGGGGCTTAAATGAACCGACAGAAGCCACATTTCTGCATGTGAGAAGCCACAATGACCCGGTGTCTGCCACTGTCATGCAGACACAATGAAGAAAAAAGATATTTAACCTTTTTTTTGAAAACAAAGAAAAGGGAACCATGTGAAATAATGCCCAAATTTTTTACTCAGTTGTATATAGTATTTGTATTTGTATTCTATTTTTATCTTATTGTATATTTATTTTATTTTATTCTACTGTATATAGTATTTTATTTTATTCTATTCTGTACAGTTGTGTACTGTATTTATTCTTATTGTATTCTAATTTTTGCCTCATAACTTTTGCACTGTCCACTTCCTGCTGTGACAAAACAAATTTCCCAAGTGTGGGACTAATAAAGGTTATCTTATCTTATCTTATCTTATCTTAAATAACTAAAAACATGGAAGAATTTTAACAATGGGGGGAAAACATACAAAAATGAATGATTAAAATGAAGAGTTTAGTAATAAATAAACATGAAAGAAGATTTCATTTTTCTTTATTTTTTTCATTATCTTTTTGTCTTTTTTCCCACACCTCCTGCCTTTTTTTGTTTCACTCTAACGCTGCACTGCTTTTTTACTTTATTTATCAGTACACAACAAATATCTTACTTTCACTTTGAACCAGGAATCCAGATGAACTTCCAGAGTTTTCCCTCGGGATGCTGCATTTGCTTACTGTACAGATACCACAGTATAATGTGTAATTAGCAAGATAGCAGCACTAAGTGAAGGCTAATGAGCAAGAAAGAATATCACAAGAGCCACTGCTGTTTACTCCAAAAATGCTAAAGCCTGAGCAAAACAAATCCCTAATGGATAAATTATCAGAAACTGAGCTCTAAAGAAAGAAAAAAAATAGCATTTCTCAGACACTGGATCAAAGCAGCGGGAGAGAGGAGGGCCGAGCAGACGCCGCTCAGCCTCAGAAATGTGTCAAGGTTTGTTTGGTGGTTAATAAAAGGGCCTCCTTCTTTGTCTTCTGTTGAAATGCATGCGTGGTTTTACATTCTGCTTTACTGAGGAATTTATTTTTACAAAACGTGTTTTGTTTTTGTGTGGCGTTTTATCATTTACTGTGACCAACTTAGTTGTTTGGGGGGGGGAAAGCTGCTACTAAATGCAGAGTGTAAAATCCAGGCCAGACTTGGATCCATCAGAAAGCTGGATGAATCCATTCTGTGTCTTAAGAAAAAAAAAACTACTTCCTACAGGAAATATAAAACAGGCAGCTGCCATTTATATATAAGGCCAAACTGTAATGGACAGTAACTTATGGTTACTTATGATTATCGCACTCCTGAAAAACTACAGTCCTATATTCTGCTAGAGGCAGTGATTCATACAGCGCAGAGCAGAGTTCCTGGTCAGTTGTAGCATGCTGATTTATAAATGACAGCTGACAGAGTGTGATATGTCAACAGATATTTCCTAAAAGACTCTATCATGTGCTCATGGATAAATCCTGGATATCTGTGAGGTTTAGATAGCCAGCGCTGTCCTGTAGGTATTTTAATAGCTACTGTATCCTGCACATGTTGGGAGATATTTAGAAACACAAATGAATGCAGAGACAGTTTGAGTGTGCAGCACATGCGGCACAGTCATGCAATGCATTCACAAAATGTTGCTAACGAGTTTGTGTAAAACGTTGCTGGTTCAGAAACAATGATGTCATCAGCTCCATGTAATTTCATCTGATGTGCACTTGGAGCTACGGCTGCTGAATTAATGGAACTGAACTGAAATTTCCATTCTGGCTTCCAACAGAAAAAGATGACTGAAAACAAAAAGGCCTTTGGCCAACAAGATCTATTAAGAGGAACTAAAAGCCATTAAAAGTCTTCTGTTCTGGATCACGAAGGGTCTGTCACCTTGGTCGCAGCTCTAAATCACTCCCTGCGTGCGTACAGCACGGGTTTCCTGAGATGTGTAGCCTGAGCCGGGTACAGGCCACAATTGGACCTGCTGACATAGGCAGTGTAGGATACACAACACCGGGGAACCACGGTTATTCTCACACAGCCCTTTTCTGCTAGTACTCGGTCTCAGTCTCTGTCATTTTCCATTACAACTGAGTCCCACCTTATGTGCGTCAGACACATGTTGTTTTTTCAATTATTGCCATCATTGTTTTTCAAAAATGGTGGTTTTGATTTTCTTGAAGGAGTTGCTCTCACAACTCACAGTGACATCAGTGACTAGCCAATCGGTGGCATGCAGTCTGTTGCGATCATGGTTTTCCAAGCGCATGGAACTCCGGCGAGTAGGTTCTTAAAAAGGAACCGGCACCAGGTACTACCACTTAATGGTTTTGGCTTCCCTTCATTGGCTTCCTGTTAAATCCAGAATTGAATTCAAAATCCTGCTCCTCACATACAAGGTCTTAAATAATCAGGCCCCATCTTATCTTAATGAGCTTGTAGTACCATATCACCCTATTAGAGCACTTCGCTCTCGCTCTGCAGGCCTACTTGTTGTTCCTAGAGTATTTAAAAGTAGAATGGGAGGGAGAGCCTTCAGTTTTCAGGCCCCTCTTCTGTGGAACCAGCTTCCAGTTTGGATTCAGGAGACAGACACTATCTCTACTTTTAAGATTAGGCTTAAAACTTTCCTTTTTGCTAAAGCATATAGTTAGGGCTGGACCAGGTGACCCTGAATTCTCCCTTAGTTATGCTGCAATAGGTGTAGGCTGCCGGGGGATTCCCATGATGCATTGAGTTTTTCCTTTCCAGTCACCTTTCTCACTCACTATGTATTAACAGACCTCTCTGCATTGAATCATATCTGTTATTAACCTCTGTCTCTCTTCCACAGCATGTCTTTATCCTGTCTTCCTTCTCTCACCCCAACCGGTCGCAGCAGATGGCCCCGCCCCTCCCTGAGCCTGGTTCTGCCGGAAACCTCCGGCAGGGAGGTTAAAAGGGAGTTTTTCCTTCCCACTGTTGCCAAAGTGCTTGCTCATAGGGGCTCATATGATTGTTGGGTTTTTCTCTGTATCTATGAAGCACCTTGAGGCGACTTATGTTGTGATTTGGCGCTATATAAATAAAATTGAATTGAATTGAAAACCTTAAAAACTGACTCGGGTCGAGCAACGCCGATCCCAGTGGGCACTAGTGGGAAAGGGCTAAGAGTCACATCGAGCTCCAAATACCAGACAGCACTTTGTTATTTTATATCATAATTTATATTTGAAGTTCAAGGAAATCAACATGCGGATCCATCCACTGGAGCCCTTTTGTAAAATCAGCGAGCCCAAGCATCTTCTTTTTTTTCTCTTTTTTTTTTTTTTTTTTTTTTAAATCGCTGAGATTAGAATTATTGTGCAGAATTTAAAAATGCTTTCTGCCATAATCGACAATATTTCTAAACTGTTTCAAATATTCTTACTTTTTTCTGTCTTTTCTGTTTATGTAAACAACTGCGCGCACTTTTTGATCACAATGTCACCAGTGATGTCACCACGCTCCCCCTCCCCCTAAGAAACAGTTAAATAATCTCCTGGCTGTTGTAATCCTCTGACATAACAGGCTGGCTAAATGCCTCCTGCAGTGTTTTCTCACAGATTGGGAATCTGGAACAGACAGCATTAAACCACAGACACACACACACTTTGCAATTTTCAAGAAAATACAAATCAACTTGAACAGCTGTAAAGTTTCTTACTAAAGGAGAAGCACCTGGGTGTTGGCTAAATGAATGATGAGCTAAATGTAAGCATGTGTTTCAAATCGTTCATGAAATAAAGAAAAATGACGGTTTTGAATCTGCTGGGCAGACTAAAGCACTGACAGTTTGAACTCAATTAAATAATCGTGTCTTTATGACTTATTGCAGACACATTAAACATGACAGTCTGGCCTCGTATCAGAAGCGGCGACGCATCACAGTGACATCAACAGCTGGATTTAAAAATTTAGCTTGAAGCTAAACTCTAGATGAACTCTGCAGATAGAGGCTTTTTAAAAGATTATGAAAGACCTGAGTTTGCACTTCCAGTTCAACAACCCTTCAGGGAATTTACCCCACAAATCTCCTTACAAAGGGCAGTGCACTTCTAGGTCTCGCTCTCAGTGGGGAAGAAGTGATCAGCCAGACCTCCAGTGTTTGTATTTGATGGGAAAACTTTTACCACAGTAAAAGTGCTGAAGCCTGTGGCAAGATATTTCACTCTGCATTCAGAAGACCAAAGTAATTTACAAAGTGCACTTCATTTTTGATTCACTGAGACCCGAAACACACAGAGCAAGGGAGCTGAAGGTCCATTTCCCATAAATCTCTATACACCCAAAAGTGCAACCACAGGGTTTGCCCTTCCAGTAACCATTAAACAGAATGCAGGTTTAAGGCACTTCCTTTTTATGCGGTGTGTAATGTCAACATATAAGCATTGTTGCATCTCTACACAAGAAATAAAGCAAAGACCTAAAAGGAAAAAAAACCCAAACCACAGTTTTGATAAATTATATTAAATTAGATGACTGACTGCTACAAATGCAACAAAAACAACCCTGTAATATGTCAAATGAGACCGGAGCGTGCCACACGTCTGTGATCATGTGATCAACCCCAGGGCAGATCATTGTTTTGAGACCTTATTGCTAACTCACTCACTCTCTCTCACGCATCCACACACACACACACACACACACACACACACACACACACACACACACACACACACACACACAGAAACTGAAAAATAATATCTTATAGCAATAATCAATAACACCAACAGCATTTTTCCAGCTTCTGATCAGTACCATGGACAACAACTGCAGTCAGAGGTCAGGCGAATGGACACATTTAACATAAGTTTATGCTACAAGCTCACAATGAATCGACTACTCAGCTACAGATTGAGCCTTGCTATTGTAACCTGAAGACAAGTGTAAAGTCTGTAAGCATGGAACAAATGAGAGAAGCCCATGAACCACAGGTCCTCACAGGCTGAGTGGACAGGGGATTGTACCAAACAAGCACATTCATTCATAGAGTTACTCAATCAATAACTGTTTCCACTGGACTAATTTCTATATAAATCAACCACACACAAGTCCACACATACATACATATGACTGCATATTTTCAACATATAAGTCGGAACAGCCTTTCAGTTCTTGACAAAAACACAAAGGAAATACAAGCAGTGGATTTCCCAGCATGCTCATCAGCCGTCCAAATGTTTCAGAATGTATACTGCATACATAAACTTGGGCTTTGGTCATGAGACAGAGCCACAAATGTAGTGGAGCTTTTTAACTCTGTCCCATTTTTATCTAACTGAGGAGAACGTGCACATTCAGCAAGTCTAAGTTGGTTTGGGGGGCTTTTATGCGCGACTGCCCAGGAACACACCGTCTTGTAGTCCGCCCCTGCCCACACCTCGATTTTCTTTTCCATTTCGATGTGGAGCAAAGAGCTCCACACACAAAAGCACATGACGAAACCTGGAGCAATGCCACAAGCTTTAAAAAAGAAATAGTTAATCCTCGTCCCCACAACTTTCATTTACACGGAGCGCATCTCAAGACCGTATCGTCAACTTTCACAGACACCCCGTCTGCTGTCCGCCTCATCCTCCACCTCCCATACTTTAAAGTCCCACTAACTTGACTCACATTTCCCAAAATAGCATTTCCACGATCAGTGAGGGTGTCGTGTTTCTGCGCTCCAACAGTTATCAGACACAACAACACATGTAGAGTAGCGCTGACAGCTCGGTGAGGATGAGCGCACACAAACCAGGGAAACCATACAAAACAAAAAGCAGAGTGGAGCTTCTCCGTGGACCAACAATCATGTTGAAGTGCTGAAAGAAAACTCTAAACCCAAAGTAAAATGACACACACACACACACACACCTTTTACACTCACCTTTCATGGCAGTAATGACAAAATACATAGTTATAATCCAGGCTCGTGGAGAAAACAGTAACACAGCTCCCTGTGTGAGACCAGCGGCAGCTCTATCAGCACTGTCATCCTCCGGCTGCTCGGCACAGCATGAGGATACATGTGACTGCAACGTCATCGTTCTGGCCCCGCCCCATCACTTACCTGCACCTCTTATTGACACAGCTGTCAGCCAATGAGAGGACACTTTTAAAACACCGTGAGCGCACAATCTCAAAATTATATAAAACCACACAACAACAAAAAAAACCCAACACAAAAATATGAACCACTGATGAGAAGGAACACAGAATGACACCAAAGAAACACAAAGTACCACAGAGGGACACAAAATCAACAAAATGACCAATCTGCAACATTCATGTCAGTCAACTTTTGGTGTTGTTCTTACATCATCATCATGATGTTTGTCCAGGATCAACATTGCAACTGACCAATCACATTGTATAAGCAGTTAGCATTAGCCAAGAAGTTAGCTAATGCTATGAAAAACTATTACTAGCAAAAGAACATGAGTAACCTAAATTTGGTTAATAGCAAACATAACTTGATAATACCTAATAATAATTATTTTTTAAACCCTGAAATGCTGAGCACTTGTTCCAGAAGAGCGTTTTACATAAACAAAGACATTTTTTTCTCCTTCTTCCACATTCCAAAGATATGGCATCGCAACAAGGTGAGAGGCCAGTTGCAATGTTGATCCTGGACAAACATTATGATGACGCATGAACAACACCAGCAATATCAGGTAGACCGTAGTCAGGCAGCCTAGTAGTGCTGTACCACCTGTGAGGTGCTGATCCAGCAAAGAAAAAATAAAATCTCAAGAAGAGATGCTTTTAAATGCCTCCAGTCATACTTTTAGAACAGTTTTTATTTGACCTTACCAGTTATTCGCTGGTAAAGTAATGGCATTATGGTCCTGATCAATATTATAATTATAATGTTGCAATCTAAGATACTAAACAGTAACGTCAGTGAGGTAATCCAGACTGATTCCAACGTCAACGATTCCAAAATTTGTTGCAGTACAAACATGCTTGTTAATGCTGTACAGTTGGACATTTAAACAGGAGAGTGTATGGAAACAAACACTCGAGAAACACTCTGCAGAAGGAAGCCATATTCTACACCGACTGTATTTTTAAGTCATTTTTGGTGTTGCATCATTCCCCTCCTCTCCACCTCACACACACAAATCAGCATGAACACAAAATTACTACAAAATGCAGCAGTCTCTTACACATAAATTAAATAAAATAAAAATAAGAACATTTTTTGGTTTCTTTTATTTATAGTTATGTATTTTCCTCCATTTGGCTTCCTGGTGAGGCAGAAGGTTTCATTTAGACGGGAAGTTTATCAGATCTCTTAAAAGCAACAGCTAAAATGAAATGGGGTTTCTCTTTCCTCTCAAACAGCCTCGACTCTAACTGAGACGTTGGAAAGTTTTCTTTGAGATGTCAACATAACCGTGGTGCATCATTTCTACCAATTTGTCAGCTGCAGATTAATGCTGCCAGTTTCACTTTTTACCACATGCCAAAGATGTTTGACTGGTTCTCTCTGTGACAATAAGTTATTAAACAGGCTTTCTCATTATTGTGCTATCTTTGCATTTTGGTCATTATAGCAGCGAGATGGCACTGCTATTGTTAGGTCAAATTGAAGAAAACAACATTCTTCACTATCACTGTGCCCCATAATTTAAAAAGAAAAAAAAACTGTCATGTCGCAGGTCAATTAGTTCAGATAGTTTTTGGTAATGAAACCCTGGCATGAGATCTGCAGCGGTGCAGACACAGATACATCACAAAGAGACAAATGAGATGCACAATAATGCCTAAAAATAGCAAGATTATGTCAAATAAACACAAAACAACACCCAATCACAGTTTTGCATTTGAAACAAACAGACAAAAACAAAAAAATGACTTAATTGTCCACAACCATGTGAAAAATGACATAATAGAGACAGGAAATAACACAAAGAAAAAATGTAAAAATAAAATAAGAAAATGACAATAAAGGCACAAAAGCCCTGAAAGTGATTAGCAGAAAAAATGGTGGAGTTCGTGTTCAGTTGGAGTTGGATTTAGAGTTGTATTGCTGTACTGAAAAAAAAAACACTTTTCCCTTTCAGGAGAGACGCAGAGGAATGTGACAAAGAAAAAAGCACACAGTCATGTGGTGTCGTGCTGCCGCCCTCCATCACTGTGGTTGACAAAACAAACAGTTCAAAGAAACAAGAGGTAGGAGAGACATGAAAAGGAAGGAAGAGAGCACAATGCAAAGACAGACAGAACGAACAGCAAAAACTAAGCAAAGAGGAAGATAACAGAGGACGACGCAGCAAGAAACCGCTGAGAGACGCAGCTTCAGCAGAAATCTGTCAGCCAGTTACATCCAGGCCTCCAGCAGCACGAGTCTAAAGATATCCACCAAACCCGGGTTTGGAGTGCAGAGAACAAAGGACTAGCATGTCTTATATGGCAAAAACTGGTTCATAGATTACACACACATTCACAATAAAACTGACATGAATGTTGAGATTTTCTTAATTAAGTTATTGCTAGTTCTGCCTCACATTCACAAGATTTTCATAAAATTTGATCTCCTGAGATTCAAACATTATGTTCTCAATTTCAAAATCTTAGGAGGTCTCTTAAGTTATCATGTTCACAGGTTTTCAGAAAACTAAAACCTCTAACCATCAAGTCTTCTAAATATCTTGTAAATCCTCGGATGAGTTAGAATCAGTTTTTCCTACGTTGTCTCAATCTCCAGTGATCATCTAAGTGCTTAGAGCAGCTGGTCCTAGCACACTTCAAATCCTGTCTCCCCCCCACCCTGGACCCCCACCAATTCACATACCGCCAGAACAGGAGCACAGAGGATGCAGTCTCCATCGCACTGCACTCTGTCCTCTCACACCTGGACAATAACAACACCTACGCCAGATGCTTTTTATAGACTTCAGTTCAGCATTCAATACAACCCACCCCTCACAACTCATCAGGAAACTGACAGACCTGGGCATCAGTTCCCTCATCTGCAAATGGTTACTGGACTTCCTGACCAACCGCCCCCAACATGTCCGGCTGGATAACCGCTGCTCATCTACAATCACAATGAACCGTGTACCACAAGGCTGTGTGATGAGCCCTTTCCTCTACTCCCTCTTCACCCACGACTGCAGACCTGCTGATGGTTCCAACACCATCATTAAGTTTGCAGATGACACCACGATGAGGCCGCCTACAGGGAGGAGGTGGATCGTCTGGCTGAGTGGTGCGACAGAAACAACCTGCTGCTTAACACCGAGAAGACCAAGGAGCTCATCATGGACTACAGGAGGAATGCTGACCCACATCCACCCATCCACATTAAGGGGACGGCTGTGGAGCGTGTGAGCAGCTTCAAGTTCCTGGGAGTTCACATCTCCGAGGATCTCACCTGGACGACCAACTGCTCCAAGCTGGTCAAGAAGGCTCACCAGCGCCTCTTCTTCTTGAGGACTCTGAGGAAGAACCACCTGTCCTCAGACATCCTGGTGAACTTCTATCACTGCACCATCGAGAGCATCCTGACCAACTGTATAACAGTCTGGTACGGGAACTGCTCTGCCTCGGACCGGAAGGCGTTGCAGAGGGTCGTGAAAACTGCCCAGCGCATCGCCGGAGCACCACTTCCTGCCATAAAAGACATCTACAGGAAGCGGTGTCTGAAAAGGGCTGTGAAAATCATCAAAGACCCCAGTCACCCATCACATGGACTCTTCACCCTCCTGCCCTCTGGGAGGCGCCACAGGAGCCTCCGGACTAAGACCACCAGGTACCGGAACAGCTTCTTCCCCACAGCTGTCAGACTCCTGAACTCTGCCTCCTGACATCTGACCCACGTTAAACTCATGGACTGAACATACACACACCCACAATGGACAACTGTACCCTCAAACACACAATAATAACATGGACTGAACCACCACTCACAACCACTAGCACTTTATATAGCCTCTGTAGAAACTATCTACACCCTCACTTATCTTAACTGCACTACTGTATAGCTCTGTGTAAATAATCATTCTGTACATTCGATAATCTTTAATCCTACAACTGTTTACAACTTGCATAGTTCCCATTTCTGTATAGCTGTATATCTCAGATTCTGTAAAGTTATTTATTTCATATTCTGTATAGTTTTTCATATTTATATCCTGTTCATAGCCTGTACATAGCTTGTACTCACTACAGCCTGTACATACTTATAGTTATAGAATATTCACAACATACTTCATACCGTGTACATTATAACATACCATAATAGACCCATTTCTGTAATATACTCACATATCTATATTATTGCTAATATATATTGTAATATATCTATATCACTAAAGCACTTCTGGATGGATGCAAACTGCATTTCGTTGCCTTGTACCTGTGCATGTGCAATGACAATAAAGTTGAATTCTAATTCTAATTCTAATTCTAATTCTAATCATGTTCCCAAATATTGGCGACCATGCTACCCGCCCACTCGGCGGGGTGACGGCAAACCCATGTCAAGCACTTTAATGCCAAAGCAACAGGTTTGGATATAACCCTACAGAGATGTCGGGAACAGTTACAAACATTAACAGAGCACACAGTCTGATGCCAAGCAAGGAGATGAAGGGACAAGGAAAACAGTGTAAAAGATCTGTTTTTCCCATCGCATAAATATAGAAATGGAGTTTCTGAAATGCATCACCCTTGTAAACGTTTATTAATTATTATCATTTTATTGTTATTATTAAAGGCTTGTTCAGATAATCAGATGCAGAATTGTCAAAAATAAGAACCTATTACTCCAATTAACTGTTATGAAAGGTCCACCTTCACTTTTAGCTTTGGATAACCACCAACAGTTTTCATCTTTATGGAGAAAAATTCATACTACAGCCAGATAATGAGCCAAAACAAACCTCAAAGATCTGAGAACTACTTGAAGACCAAAGACGACCAAGGAGTCCTGCTAGTCATAGACTTTCATACACAGTTACCCAACTTCAACACCACTGAACATTTAAGGGGGTACTAGAAAAAAAAAAGCCATGCCTTTGAAGATATCACAAATAAGCTCTTTTGAACATTTTCAGGCAATGGATGGATTGTGTATCCAAAATTCTGCTCAGCACTTTTTTTCAAAGAAGTTCCTAAAGTCTTTAAAAGGAAGATTATTAAATTAAGCAACACAAGTTAAAAACCCAGAGTCCATATGAGAAACATACAAAACCAAACTAAGCAGAAGAGGATGAACTCAGATACATACACTGTTAGCATGGGAGGAAAAACAGATGAATGGCCATCAGACAATGGGAGAAACATACCTATTGACACACCCAGGGCACACTGTCCACAAATGAAAGCAATGAGGGAGGGACAGGCAATCACAAAGGAGGGAAAACAGACACCAATGGAGACAAGACAAAGGTGGAAACCATCAAGAGAGGAACCCATGAGCAAAGACATTTACCAAACCAAAACAGGACATGGGAATAATTACTAAGACATAGACCACACCAAAAATGGACCACCAAAGACTCCAATCTGGTCCGGTGGACAGCTCTGGAAAATATGAAGGACCTACCTTCATACTACTACGTATGGTGAAAAACTGGCATCCCAGTGCCAGAAAAGTTTGCTGTTGCATATTGCAGAGAAGGGATAGTAGAGCAGTAAACTGGCAACCCGGTGCCAGTAATGTTTATTGTTGTTTTTTGCAAATAATAGATAGGATAGGTTGTAGAGAAGCTGGCAACCCGGTGCCAGAAAGGTTTGCTGCTACATTTTGATAATGAAGCATAGAGAAGAGAGGAGGTGGCATCCCAGTGGTTGAAAAACTTGCTTCTGCATTTTGTGAACAAGGGATAGAGAAGACAGCACCTGGCATCCCAGTGCCAAAAGTGTTGGTTCTGCACTTTGTGAAGCAGGCATTGAAAACAGCAAAACTGCCATCCCAGCGATGGAAAGGTTTGCTTCTCCACTTTGGCGAAGCAGGGATAGAAAACAGAAAAACTGGCTTCCTAGTGCCTATCCAAGATAAACAGCAATGGAGGGGCAGCAGAGCATGGAAGTAGTGACTGGTTTCCAGCAGCGCATGAAATTGTGGTAGGGGGCGGCTGCATGGAACAGTGATGGGATGCTTCTTTTTCTGTTACCAGAGCTTGTCTATGCTACATGGCGCTGGTGGGTGGGTCAAGCTGCAAGGCGCACAGCAGCTGCTGTTGGAAGTTTTATATTTGCTTCTGGTCAACTGACTTTTAGATATGTGAGTGTTAAGAAGCTACAAAGTTAGAACAACAATGAAAAAAAAAAGCCTCTCTCTTTTAGTATCCGAGCTACAGTCCAGTCTTGATCCTCATCAGAAGAATACTTTTATGAGACCTTCCTGGAACATAGGAACGGCATGCTGTCTGAGTCAGCGTTGACATGTGTCGGCTTTTTGGGTAAAAGTCACTTTATATCTGGATGGAGTGAAGAGAGGAGTTCTGATGTACGGAAAGATGGATGTAGCCAACCGGATTGCCGAGCGGTGAGAAAAAGTGCTATGAGGTTCCCAAGGATGACCGGTGGAGTTTGGTCTCTCTGAAGCACCTGACATGTTGTTCAGAGAGTTTTGGTTTCTTGGATTGCCTGAAAGAGAATCCAATGAAATAAAGATAGAGAACCGGTAGGGGCATGTATAGAGGTTTGGTCCCTCTCCTAAAATTCAGATAAATTATCTCCAATATGTTCATAGGGATACATTGTTGAGTTAAACTTCATTTCCACTGACAGAAAGGGGAGTTCCACAGTTGCATGTTGAAATATCCATGAGCGAGATGCTCCATGTATAAATGGGTAAATGTGGCTTGTAACGTAGAAGTGCTGTAGGCACTCAGTGGTGAAAAGTACCACAACAGTCCGTTCCATCTAATCATTCAGCTAAGACCAATCTTCAAACTCCTACAGAATATCAGTGCCTGAGGAAACTATTTTGGATAGCACTCTGATCGTTGTAGGATTTCCCTTTTTCAAGCACTAACCACTTACACAGTTTGAAATAACAACCTGAACCTATGAGTAAGTCTCACAAAGCACCTACCTTTAGGTCATAGCTTATAGGAACTTTACAAAATGCCTCCAGTTGACCTGCAGCAATATCCCCTCTAACACAGCAGTGTGGTGTTTAAGTGTCTCTCCTCCTCTCATGTTGTCTCAGCAAATCTGTGCAGTGACAGAGAACCTCCCTCATAAAATAAAGCTAAAGATATATTTACAGGGCACCTCACCCACCATCCCACTCAGCTTCATAAAACAAATCCCAACTGAGCTGTGGAGCATCAGTGAAAACAATTAAGCTTCCTGAAAACAGCCATGCTGAGTAAATATCAGAGTGCTGTAGGCGAGAGTGTCTCCTGCCAGCAGAGAGAGGAAACTGAGGTGCAGCAGGAGTTTCATTCTTCCTCCAAATTGGCAGAACACGGGAATGATTTATGCTTGGAAAAGCCGCTCAGCCGATGTCGGAGCTCTCCACCTCCCCTCATCAGGCCCAGTCAGTAGATTCACAGCAGCATGTTAGGAGCTGTTTGGGCAGCGCCTGGAGGATCAGCGTTCCTCCCTCCGACAGTCCCACGCACAGACGACTGCAGGAGGATCTCACATTCATTATCCAGCCTTATCAGCTCTAATGAGAGAGACTCCACTCTAGCAGAAGTCCCCTGTCACACATTTGTCCTCATCTATCCTTCACTCTCACAGTGCTTGCATGTTTTACAGTAAAAACTGCTTATAATGTTGTGGGGGAAACACGTTCAGTGTTCCACAGTGAATGGAAACTTCATTAAAAACTCATCGAGTGAATCGACTTAGACCACCTACCCTCAGAATCTTAGTTCAGGGGACAGCGGCCAGATTGCAAACAAAGGAAATCTATTCATGCAAAAATTTTGATAGTCTTTTGGCCCTCATGCTTTGGATTTAGTTTTACATTTGCTGTCTTGTTCTTACTGATTAGTCTCACCTATTCTTCAACACTCTCCAGTGTGCCTAAAAACGAGGAGCATTCATGTTATTAATACAACTTCTAGATAAAACAGTTTTACCAACCAATACACAGTGATGCAAAAACAGAACTCACATGAGTGTGTCTTCTTCACAGCTGCCGACAAACCTGAAAGACACAACAGAGATAAAGTGTTGCTTTTCCCCTTTTTTCAAATGAACAGATCCAGATTTTCCAATCTCATGTTTTTGTCTCTGGTGGTTTTTGCATTGGAGTCTGTGTTGTGCACAGCATTGTGGTAGCTATTGTTGCTAATGAAAGTAGAATGAGAGACTATTAGCTCACTGTCGATGCAAGAGCAAGTGTAAGTATCTCATCTTGTGGATTTTTGCTGGGAATTTTTGTTCTTCCCATAGACGTCACTCCACAGAATGTTAGAGAGAACAGAGTGTGTTTGGGAAAGTTTCATACTTTGCCAATAAAATGAAAAAACAAACCCAAATCAAATGTTTACCTCCTATAGTTTCCCAAAGCTGAAATACACATCCACATTTATGAAGCTGATGTGACAGATCCACCATCCCCTACAGATCACTTCTGCGGGAGTCTGTCTACGGCGGTGGCTTTCCTACAACTAGTTGTACATTTCTGTACAATACTGACTTATTAACCATGACACTATAACCTGAAAGCATATCCTATACCTTTACTATTCTGGCTTTAACTGTTCCACCGAAGCCTGAACTCATTCACCACCCTGCTGTGTCCGGTCACGTTAACTTTGTATTTACTTTTTAGTTAGAATGAATTTAGGCTGATCTAGGAACTGAATTTTTATCTCAGTAAGAATATAGGTTCATTTTTTTTTAAATGTGAGTAAACCCAAAGTTTGATGGTGGTCCACAATTTTTCCCCTCCCTAACTGCATTGTCAGCCCTTCAACCATGAGGTAATTGACAGTCTATAAATTTGTTTATAATTACATCTGCTGCTGCCATGGAGGTTTGAGGCTCACAAAGAACAGTGAACACCCATAACAACCAAGAAAGAAATGGCCTTTGAGTTTCCACAGGCATTTCAGTGTGTCATCAAACATAAAGTGAGGCTCATTATTTTGGGGTAAATGTGGACACTCAGCAGCAGAATGATGCAAAGCTGCAACAGCTCTTCATACTCTAGCTTCCTCCAGAGGGCTGTGGGAGCGACGGGGTGGTGGTTGGAGACGCTCTGGGGCCACAGTGACTCGACCCTCTGATAGGCTCGCGTTGCCCATCTGGACGAGGTCACTGCAGTGACTGTGTCGTGTGTGTACGTGTGTGTACACTAGTGTGTATGTGTATATCAGTAGTGACAGGAAAGGGTTGAGGTGGATTTACGACATTTTTAGAATATTCAGCCTAGATTACAAAATGTTTGTGAGAGCTTAAATAATTTTATTATAATAATTTACAAAGGTAACCTGCTTTTTTAAGATGTTTTTTCTTTTAACACTTTAAAGTTGAACTGAACCAGTACTTCTTCTTCTTCTTTACCTTGAAGATAGTTCTTAATGACATTGGCTGGGTGTTTGGGGTGGTTGTCCAGAATACATTTGGGGCCAATAAACAATCATTTATATTTCTGAAAGCGTTCTTTGTTTACAGCATTTTTCACACCTGCCTAAAACTTTTGCACAATACTGTATTTTTTTATATATATATCTGCTTGGAAACCAGCCTTTTTTCTGTTGATCAAACTGTAATTATTTAAAATTGTTTCACCTTCACAATGTGTGAGTTTCTCAGGACTGTCTTCTAAAACAAATAGTGTCAGGCTAGAGGAAGTCAGGGTGGATGGATGGCTCAGTAAAACAACTTCTATGACAGATGAAATCATAGTGTAAACTGTGCTTTTCTTGAGTTTTCCTGTGTATGTGTTGATCCATCATAACACAAAGACGTGAAACACTCGGTGTGGCTGGGTTCATCATGGCGGAGGGAAAAAGCATTGTGGTGGTTCTCTGAGCGTTTGTGCTGCAAGTAAATGTTTAAAATCAAACTTCAAAATTATAGGTACAAATGTGTGTGTGCTATGCATATTTTTTCATTCAGCGCAGGAACAGTTCACCTCTAATGTCAAGTCCTCCCATCAGCCATCTGGTCGTCTACCATCACACATGCACACAACACAACAGGACAGTCAATCACTGTCCAGCACAGCCTGTGGAGGTGTGCACACAGCCCTGACTCTCCTTGTTCAGTCCTTGCAGTCACCTAAGGGCGTATAAAGAAGCCTTTAAAACCATGTAGATGTTTGGTTTTGGTTTTTCAGATTTTATGTTCTGGACAAAGTTCAAACAGCAGGTTTTTATACCAGATACGTCTGTTTCTGCTATCTTTGTTTTTTTCGGGGGGAATGCACCCATGGTTTACACAAACCTTTCTTCAGACAGACAATAATACTGTTGTAAAGCTGAAAAACTAATGGGGCTGAGGAAAAACAGTCATTCTGAAGCAGGAGTATCTCAGGGATTTAAGAGCAGTGGACAATGTCATTACTCCGTCCTGTTCACATTTATTTTCATGAACACTGGAAGAAAAAGTGCCGCTACCATCTTCAGCAATGAGATATCAGTTTTAAATTGTTGTTTTACCTCCAGCTACTTCCTGAAGGGCAAAAATGATGCTGTGGTGTTAAAGTGGGAAATAGTGTCTTTGTGATTGAGACTGACAGCAGTTTGTCCTTAATCTACCAGAGAACAGTTTAAAATAAAGAGTGCAACAACCTTGACAGCTTATTAAAAGCGAAAGGAGAAAACTGACTCCTTTTAGAGAGAAGTCACCTTTCCACATCCAGCCGTGGGGAAATTCAGAGTATTCAGATTGGTTCTTTACAAGCAAAATTTACACCCGGACGTCTGTATTGTCATTTAACTTGCCTCCTGTTTGTTTGAGATTGTGGTGAAACTCTGGTGGCTTTGTGTGCATCAGAGCATAGACTGTATATAAAAATGAATGTAGTTACCATAGTGACAACCATTGATAGCTGACATTTTTAAACAGTTTTTCCTGGGCACTCACGGTCCTCCTGCCACATTCCCAACTGCCACTCAGACTCCACCGTCTCTCCGCTTGTCTGAACGTATCCAACCAATCTTAAAATATTTCATTGAGAGAATTAACCATATTCATTCAACTCCATTATCGTGGATGTTTTACAGTAAGATCCTTTTAACCCCCACCTAGCATAAGTAGAGTTCGGCTTATTTAGCTTTATTCATTTTTTTTTTTTTTTACAGTGATTACTAACATTGGAACAACAGAAAAGCTGCATTTTCAGAAAATTACAAGGCCGTATGTACTCTTTATACTGGATGCCTAAGATTTACATGAATATTTCTGGTGTTCAAAATATTTTTCAGACTCACCTATTCTTAATGTTCACAGCAACCACATAATTTAACATTTATTTTTGGGGACGGGCTCAAACTTTTTTTGTATGCAAAACAACAGCTTTGACAAATTAATCACTGCATTTCACAATGCATTGTGAACACAGTGTGAACTGGTTAAAATAGGCTCTGGGACTGAAAATACAATCATATGGAAACACTAAAAGAATACTGTGTTACCTCAGGCACACATCCAGACCCTGCTCCTGGTTCGTCGGCTCTCTGAAAGGATTTCAGAGTCCACGGATGTAGTCCCAACTCTGCCAACGTGAGCCCAAACTGCCCCACTAACCTCCTGAAAAGATTCAGTTCCTGGATCAAACCATAAAATTCTCCCTGCTGCTTTTTGAGGGCAAATCTTTCACAAGAACACAAAGCTTTCAGTGTGTATATACATTACATGACAAGTTCACATCTGAAAAATGTGAAATTTTTCACATTGTTTTTTCACACTGTGTGTGGAGGCCTGTACTCCAGATGAGCATTAGGAGGGTAAAAGGCTTCGTTTTTGTTTCTGGGTCAAATTTTTCGCTACTCTTCAAAAGCCGTTGTTTTGACTTTATGGCAGAAAGTGTGTACAATGAGCTACTTTATGTACCCCTCTGTGCACCCAAACATTAGTAGCCATGGGGACCATTGGCATTTCAAACAGACTCACTACATGTGACGGGAAGGTTTATAACCCAACTTCTGACTTAAATACTTCTAAATCCTGTCTCAGTTAGGATTGGACAGGAGTGTGGACACATTTAGTGGTTGATAGGGTGCCTGGGTTGTCGACCCACAGTTTTCAGTTTTACATTATTATTGAACTTTGATTTTCATATTATTTATCAATTCTGTTCTTTTGGTTTCTGTCTGTGCTCCATAGTTGCTCGTTCTCCCCCGTCTGCTGTCTCCCCTTGTCAAGTCTAATTACCGATTACTTCCCCAAAAAGTAATCCCGTTACTTTACTGATTACTTATTTTCAAAAGTAATTAATTACTTAGTTACTTAGTTACTTTTTAAAAAAATTATTTACAACCTGAATAGGTGATAAAGCAATGGCTCTTTCAGCCCAATTCTACTTTTTCTGCATAATCCATCATACAAAATGTAATCAAATGGAAAAGTCTCTTTTTAAAACTTGTTTTATTAGTTTTAATCTTTTAACTTTATGCATCAAGCAAAAATTTAATTATATGCAACATTCTCTGACTGGAAGAAATTTGTTTAACATTTAAACTTATTTTCTGCACATTCCAGCACATAAAAAATATATATATATATATTTTGTGTTTACACTCACTCTTTCAAATAGATGCAAGTAAAACACAGCAGAAAATAAATAACATCAAAGACTAGTGGTCCTGTTGCTCTATTTTCACCTGTAAAGCAGGAGTGGCGTAGGCAGAGGTTTACCCTGGTGCAGGTGTGCCGCAGCGGTCAGTGGAAGAATCTGCGAGTTTCTCTGTGAGTTTCCCATTACGTGGTAGCTACTCGGTGCTTGCTTGGAAGTTTAGGGTTTTTTTCGCTGTAAAAAGAAGTTTTCTTCCCACACACAGCGGACACTAATGTTTTTGTCACTTTTTATGGAATCAAACTCAAAGTAAGGTCAGTACTTCCACGCTTTAAACGCTGCACGCTCATACTCTCTCCCGCACTCGATATATGATCCATTGTTGATCTGCACACAGCTGTTGTCACGAACGTCGCACTCGCTTATGTCACTGTCATGAGATGTTCTCGCAAAAAATTCACGGTTTTAGTAACGCAGTAACGCAGCGTTCCTACGGGAAAGTAACGGTAATCTAATTACAGTTTTTGCAATAGTAATCCCTTACTTTACTCGTTACCTGAAAAAGTAATCAGATTACAGTAACAAGTTACAAGTAACGCGTTACTGCCCATCTCTGCTCATGAGTAGTTCCCAAACTGCTCATTGTCAGTTTGATCTTAAAGACATTATTTATTCTAGGTTAAGCCCTAGAATAATGTGGTTCTCAAACAACAGTAGCATCAGTATACAGTGATGTACACGAGTTTGCTCCTGATGGCGGCTGATAACACTCACAACTAAAGTTTACATCCTCTCCATCCAATCTGCTTCCTATCAGATTAGTCAGAACCAATGCTGTGGTATTACTGAGCAAACCTGAACGTGCACAAAGTCATGTACGCAGCAAGGGAAAAAAGAAAAGAAAAGAAAAGAGAAAGGCGAGGAAATGTGAAAACAAATGATTCAGATGATTTCATTGATCATCAAACCCTGGCCTGGAACACAACTTGATTTAATGTGGCCAGAAAATGCCTCATCAGCAGAAATACACTTACTCCGTTTCCAGCAGTTGTCGTCGTTTATCTACAGTGACCTTTGACTTCCTCCGAAAATTAATCCTGTCTGCACACCAACACAAATACACACCCGGCACACAACTTCATATTTCAAAGACGTGCAATAACTGCTGTCCTCAAGCACCTACAAGGCTTTATCACAGAATCTGGGTCAAGTTAGAATATTCATTAGCTGTGGCCTTTCAACTCTGGCTGCAGGAAGAGGAGAAGCTCCAACCAAAACATTTTAGGCTGTAAGAGCGACACATTTACACAGAGCAACACAACAACCTGAGAAAAACACAACAGCTGTGTGAACTTGTCAGTGTCTTTTTTTGTTGTTGTGTAATTAATCTCTTGTGTGTCTCTTGGTGGACATTGTGTGTATTTGTTTTATTTTTGTGCTTTATCGGATCATACAGTGAAGACAGACAGGAAAGCAGAGGGACGGGGGGGGGGGGGGGGGGGGGGGGGGGCATGGGCCGCGGTCAGACTGATTTCCACTCGTAGCCTGTTGTTGACATTGTAGCTCTTTTTTGACCACTTTGTATTTACTTTGTATCTCCTGGTGGATTACTTGGGCTTCGTTTTAGCCAGTTGCATTTAACTTTATTGAAGTTGATTTGTCTCTTTGGCAGCATGGTGGTTAGCACTGTTGCCTCTCTGTGTTAGCCTTACCCAAGGTGTACCCTCCCTCTCACCCTGTGGTTGCTGTGATAGGCTCCAGATGACCCTGATGGGGATAAACTGATACCTCTTTTTGACGATTGGTGTATTTCTGTTGTCTTTCTGATTTTGTCAATTTTTGGATCCTTTATTTCTTTTTGAACTATTTTGTGGGTCTTTTCGATTCGTGATGTTATTGGTACAATAACACTGTAGGGTCTTAAAACTTGCAATATATAGCACCTTGTTGTTGCTGTGAATTGATGACATATGTAATCAAACTAAAATTGAATTAAATTTGTATTTCAGAAGTTATTTTGTCCTCTCTAACTAACCTTTTTGAAGTCAAATCATTTTTTTCTGTCTTTGTGGATGATTTGTGCTACTCTGTAGCCATTTTCTAGCTTTCTCTGAGGATGATTAATGTTCATTTTCTTTTCCAAGACTCTTCAGTATGAACACTCTGGTGACAAAGTGTTGATTTTGGCCTGTTATCCAGCAGAATCTGGATCAGAAGGATTTAGTAAACATTAGGAATAACTAGGATAACGTACTTTCTAAGGCTTTAGGAGTACACTGGGCTCGATGTATTAGAGTTTCTGTCCAGCCCAGCCTGAGCTGTGGAAACAACAGGTTTGCAGCTGTCACAATTACACGAGTCTGGTTTGACAAATACATATAAACATCTGTCTGCAACACTGGTACATGCTTGTGAAGAACAGCCAGTGATTCCCTCAGTGACTGGCATTCTCCACCTCTTCAGTCTGCTCAGACTGCTCCTCCCTCTTCCTCTTTCAGTCTTTTTGCAGTCTGTCACAGTGGATCACACACTGACACACTGACCCAAAACCTGCAGCTCACTGCTGAAATATTCAAAGCTTTACAGAGGAGAGGAGTCGACTCTGACTGCCTGTTAGCAGAAAGAAGACAGCCAGGGAATCATTATGGACAACATTAAGGTCACAGTCACGCTCTCTGTAAGCACGCGAGTACAAAAGCCAGCTGGCACAAAACCAATGCAAACCCCACAGCTGACACAATGTTAAACTTATTGTTGTGTTTAACTTACAGAGGAAGGTCTAAGAAATCATGAAGGAGTGAAAAACAGAATTAAAACCCTCTTTTGTTTTATTATCTGTCCCCCAGTGACCCCCTAAATGTGTCATTTTGCCTGAGTAACCCTCCAAAATATTATTTGATATCATCCAGGACACAAAAATGACTTTAAAAATGTTGTTTTCCAGAAGAAAAGATGGCAAATTTTCTTCTGAAGGTCGACTATAACTAAACAAAGGATTATCTACTTTTGATTGGTGTGCTGCAGAATGATGTAACAACAAGAACAACTTGAAACCTGTAAGTGACAACCACACCTTTCCAGAATTATTATAGATTTTGTCAAATAGACGTTTTTCTTTGTGTTTTACCAGCATGCCCGGCAGTCCTTCAGAGGCTGAGGCGGACAGGAATAATATGTGAGCTTTGGAAAAATAAAGCAAACAAAAAGCATTAAAATAAACAGTTAAATGAATCTAATCAAACATAGAGTATGCACTCAGTACTGGCGTGTTTCTGTCATCTCGCTCTCCTCCATAATTCATCTGTAGAGCTGAGCAGAAAGCGGCGACATAAGGAAACACATGAGGGACGTAGAAGCTTCTTCCAGCTGGATGCCCCAGTGGACAGACGAGGTTTTAAGAAGAAAAGCTGGCGACAGAGTGAGAGGATCCCTCAGGGCTCTGATGGATGAAGCAGGGAAACATTTGCTCACAATGAGCTGAGGCTCAAAACTGCAGGAGAAAAATATTTTTAAAAATGCTCTGACAACAATCTACTCAACCAGAAGCCTCATAAGCAAGAGTAGCTTTACTAACAACACAAACAAGAATACTTTGATTCTATTCCCACCAGTCAATGCTTTCATTTCACTGGATATTTTTTGAGCTGGACTGTGATGAAGTTTGGTCTAAAACCAACATTTGACTGAAAGTCTCTGGCCACAAACAACACATTCCAGAACATTCCAGCGCATCTCTTACCCTGCAAAGCATCACCGATGATGCTTTATCGGTGACTGTAACCCCTCAGTGATCTCTTAAGTCATATTCACTCATTTTAACTGTTCAGATCTGTATTAGCAAGATTTCTATTTATGTTCAAAACCTGCACATTCAAAATGCATCACAAACCTGTGTTTGTAGCCTCATGTGGCTTCAATGAAGCTGACAGATGACCAAAAGGAAAGTCAATAATATTTCTGAATTAGTTAGGAAACTGGCAAGACCGCAAACATACTGATATTAATTCTCTCTCTTTATTGTCCTTCTGGCTCCGTCATGAAGCCAGGAGACATCTCTGCTTTTCGCGGATGGTGTGGTTCTGTTGGCTTCATTGGGTGATGGCCTCCAGCTCGCACTGGAACGGTTCGCAGCCGAGTGTGAAGCGGTGGGAATGAGAATCGGCACCTCCAAATCTGAGGCCACGGTCTTCAGCCAGAAAAGTGCCCACTCCAGGTCGGGACGAGTTCCTGCCCCAAGTGGAGGAGTTTAAGTATCTCGGGGTCTTGTTCACGAGCGACAGGAGAAGGGAGCGTGAGATCGACAGACAGATTGGTGCTGCTGCTGTGATGCAGATGCCGTTGTCATGAAGAGCTGAGTGTAAAAGCGAAGCTCTCAATTTACTGGTCAATCCCTAACCTCACCTATGGTCATGAGCTGTGGGTGGTGACTGAAAGAATGAGATCACGGATTCAAGTGGCAGAAATGGGCTTCCTCCGAAGGGTGGCTGACCTCTCCCTTAGAGATAGGGTGAGGAGTTCAGCCATCCAGGAGGGGCTCAGAGTAGACCACTGCTCCTCCACATTGAGCCTCCTGAGCGAGGTGTTCTGGGCATGTCCCACGCCTTGGTGTTCCCCAGATAAGCTGGAGGAGGTGGCTGGGGAGTGGGAGGTCTGGGCTTCTCAGCTTGGGCTGCTGCCCCCGCGACCCGGCCCCAGATAAGCGGAAGAAGATGGGTGGATGGATGGATGGATGGATGGATGGATGGATAGCTCTGTCATGGTCTTCAACCTGCCTCACCCATGTTGCCCCTGACACATACTTTACTGTCATTTATTAGCAGCGAAGTATTAAATTCTTAAATATGTGATTAAAGCAACAAGATTTCTAAACATTTACTCATCAACCACTTCATTGGGTACATCTTGCCAGTACTGGGTTTCTCCTTTCTACCATTAGAACAACCATTATGCTTCCTGGCATTGATTCAACAAGGTGCTGGAGAAAATCTCTAGAGATCAGCATGATAACACAATGGCTTCGTGTTGTTTAGACCACATTATTAAAACCTGCCATCCAAATATCACATCAGAAATCAAGGCTCATCAGCACAGGTATCATTGTTCTTCCAATCTTTCACGTGAATTGTTCCCGTTCTTTGCTGACAGGTTTGGCACCCAGTGTGGTCTTCTGCTGCTGCAGCCCATCTGCTTCAGTGTTCAGTGTGTTGTTCATTCAGAGACGGTTGTTTGACTTACTGCTGCCTTCCAATCAACTCAAAGCAATCTAACAATGTCTCTGTCCTGTTTTATGGACAGAAATTTTCAGTCAGAGAAGTGCTGCTCATTGGCCATTTTCTTTTTTCTTTTTTCAGACCATTCTCTTATTGTTTGGGAAGAATTACCTTGTGAAGTAGCCAATGAGGCTTTATAATAATGTCTTCACCGGCACCCTGTTAAATCCTTCTTGAATAATCAGGTCCAGTTTTATCTTAATGACCTTACAGTACCATATCATGTCGATAGAGCACTTCCCTCTCAGACTGTGGGCTTACCGGTGCTAATAGCATATTTAAAATTAGAATGGGAGGCAGAGCCTTCAGTTTTCCAGCCTTCCAGTTTGGATTCAGGAGAAAGACACTATCTCTACTTTTAAGTGCAGAGAGTGTTTCTTCTTCACTCACCTCTTTCCACTACTATGGGTTTATACACCACTTTGCATTTAATCATTAGTTATTATTAACCTCTGTCTCTCTTCCACAGCATGCCTTTTGTCTCCCTCCTCTAACCTCTAACCAATTGCAGCAGATGGCCCCACCCCTCCTTGACTCTGGCTCTTTCCCCTGGAGGTTTTTTCCTGTTAAAAGGGAGTTTTTCCTTCCCATTGTCACCGAGTGTTTACTCAGAAGCTCATCTGATTTTGGGGGGGGGGGGGGGGGGGGGGGGGGGGGGTTCTGTACCTTTTTTAGCCTTTTTAGAATATAAAGTAGTGACTGTTGTGGTGATTTGGTGCTACATAAATAGTTATTTAGGGATAGGCAAAAACACAGTTACCAATGTTTTTGCTGCCTCAATTGTTTGCCTTGTTTTTTGATAAAATAAAGACAGCTAGATAATAAACAAATATATTTTCATTTCATTATATTTTGTGAAAATTGTACACAAGAAAGCATCTTATAAGTGTATGAGGGAGTTTTGAAAATGCTATTTTCTTCGTCATCAAAGTGGGTTTTGTGGGTGTAAAGTAAAAATAACTTTGTCTACAGGAAAACTCCGCAGGGCACCTTCAAAACACGATCTTAACCAGACTGTGTTTGAGACAATTTAATAACCTAAAGAAAACCTGTAAGCTGTAAGCTGACATGTCAGGTCACTGTGTCAGCTTACAGTCGACTAGCTGACAGTTCGTCTTCCTCCAAAATATATCTGACACAAATATATCTGACACACAAAAAAGTCAAATTTACCCCTCCAGGCTGCAGCAGGTACAACCTGTGCTGTCAAACACCGCAGTCAGAGCTGCTACGCCGTGTCTGAAATCTGTTTTAAAGCTCTGAAGGATGTAAAACACGGCAGGCTGACACACCAAAGATGAAGGGAATCTGTTTCTGTCTCTCTCAACAGAGATTGCAGCTCCTGCATCATATAATTGTTCAGAGCGAGTGGCTCCTCGTACCAATTATAGCGCATTAGCAGCAGCCACCAAAGTCATTTCACCGCCACTCATCAGGGAGCTCACAACAAAAAGAAAGAAGAAGAAACACCCTTTCTTTCGCTGCCTTCAGTCGCCCGCAGCATCAAATGAAATGAGGGTTTAAGATGGTGGTGATAAAATGTGATTTAAGGATTAGAGATGTGTGTGAACTTTCAGTGACTTGCTTAAAAATGACAAGAGGAAGTAAAGCTTCCGCCAAAATATCTCCTGAAATGAAACAAACAAAGATGATTAAAATAAAACCGCCTCATGTTGAAAAAAAGGATAAATCAGTCTGCGAAGGATATTAATGACTCATGCAGCCATATTTTTAACATGAGTTTTCATATTTTACCTGCCAACACTGAGCAGGGAGGCAGTACCCACAACACTATGATAACATGTATGTCTGTGGATTTAAAGTTCATTTTAGATGACATGAAAGATAAAGAGCCATGTCCTTTGTAGTTTTCAAAGTGCATCTCAACAGCAGAATCGCTGCTGACTGAAAGCAGAAAAGTCCAAATTAAAGCAGCAGAGCACAAATCCAGAAGTTTCTCCCTGTCGTGGGTTAAACACTTCCCAGAATTCAACTCAGATCATGGATGTGCAGTGCTACACACCCAAGTCTTTCCCAATCCACTTCCTGTTATGCACTGTTTGTCTCTAAGTTCAAAGCGAGGCTGATGGCGTCACTATGACATCATCAACGGCCCAGATTTACTTCACATAATTTAATTAAACGCAAATGTTTCTTAAATTTGCACCACAGACTCTCCACTGTGACGTGTCCTCAGTCATTATCCAAGGTTAAATTGGGACAGTTTGTTGTAAAACCTTTATTTCTGTAAGCAGCAGGTCTGTGTAGCAGTTGCTTACAGGACCCACATAAAGCTTAACTACTCTTTTGTTTTAGTAATGTCGGTCAGCAAAGAAAAGGCAACACATTAACGTTGTCTGACAAGCAGCCAAAAAGTGCGTTCTGGAAAATATCAGGCTCAAGTGCTGAAAACTGCAGCTCCTTGAATGGGAGCCATGACATTACCCGCTGGTTTCTGAAGCCTCAGTCTGAGTGTTTTTTTTTTAATTTATTCATTTTTATTTCATAAATTGTACACATGCAACGTGCAGACATTCTGTCAATTAACGCTAAATTTAAAAAAATACAAAAGCAAGTCATGTTATCTGTTAGATAATATTAATATAAATGTTCTAAAAGGTACCAATAACACAAACAGGTCCAACACCCACCTGCTGTAATGTCAATCACAGGAACCACACGTCTCACTTCACTAAGATGATTGTGAGGAACTGAAGTGAGAAGCTTTCCTTAGAAGCACAAACCGCTTTCTGTACCAGGCTGTCAACACGACTTTTAAGTTTGAGGTAACAAGGATTCATGGCAGTGACTCACTTTTCTGGTCAGAGTCAAGCATCCAAATGTGTTGCCACGGTCGACTGTGTTACCTGAAAATATCTTGTAACCCACCAAAACTTTTTAAAATTACATTTCTAATTAACAAAAGAGACTTCTGGTTCCAAATATTTTCACTGCTGCTGATTCACTTGATGTTAATTTTCCATCAACAGTTTTCATTTGGCACCTGATAACAAACACCTACTGACCAGTCACCACACAGAGAAATAAAACAGATAAAACACACAACTTCAGTAAATGATAATCATAACTTCATTTTCTATTTGTGTACCACCTTTTTGTCATGGATTGGGGCAGATTTAGCCAGTAGTGTTGGGAAAATTGTAAAAATTGGAATTATGAATGCACAAAAGTACCATTTAGATCCAAACACACTGCCAAGCAGTAAAAGCATACCTGGATAATAATACATACAGTGTAACACAATGAGCCATGGATTGGCCTCCTGAGAACTTGGACTTCAACATTATTCAAGCAGTTTGAGATCAACGTGACAGAGAACAGGACCAAATGCAGCCATCGTCCAGCTTTGGTGTTTTAACCTCCTAAGACCCGAACTCTTCCATGGCATGCATTTTTAATTTCTCTTTGATATTTGGGCATGTTGGGACCTGATGAATGTAAAAACAAAGAATTGCCAGATTTTTTTTTTTTTACCTGATTTTTGTTTCTGACAAGAATGAGATGCACATATGAGGATATTTGTTTAAAATGTCAATAGAACAGTGTCAGTATAGTGTCGTCGTAAGGGGATATCAGGCCCTTGTAGAGCAAAATTTTGTATTTTGGTTTAGACAACCCAAAATGTGATGTCCACATATGTGGACGCCAGGTCCTAGGAGGTTAAATGTCTTTGAAGAAGACCCGAGAGTTCAGACTATGTTGAAGAATAAAGGTGGTCACACCAAATATTGACTTTCAAGCTATTCGGAAATGTAAAAATTCTGTTTTTGCCTTATATAATGGATTTCCCTTTACGTTTGCACGTTTCAATAAATTGCAGCACATATTTCTCATTTTCCCAGGATTATATAAAGCAATATGGGGTTGCTCAAAACATTAGTAAAGTACAATAGTTTGGCAACATAATTTGTGATCAGTTAACGTGCCCACATACACTCTAAAGTTCCCTGAGCTGAAGATGTACAAAGTCTATAAATGACAAAAGTATAATGAGTGTACAAACACACTCACAGGCCCACATAGCTTGTGGTAGTTGTTTCCTGTTTAACCGCAGTAACGTTCACTGCCACCTCACACAGCCTCACATGAAAGAGCAGCGGCTTATCACCAGCAGCCAAACACAACTGACACTCTGCTGTTGCAACTGAAGCTGCTCCGACGCAGGTACACAACCCAGGCGAGTGCCACCAATCAACCAAAGCAGCCGTCACACATGATTAGAAAGTTGTCTGTGGTCGCTTATAGTCACAGCTCTGCTTCATTCGACATGCTTGTTACCTGACTAAAACATCTTAAACAGTCTCAGTACAGAATAGTCGGAACAATTCATTCAAAATCAGGAAATCGTTCAGCAGTTTTGCACTAACAGAGGGAAGTTTTGGTGTTCATGTAGTTCGAGGACTTTGTATATGGGGCTGAGCTAAAAATCACTCAGACATGAGACGCTCTTCTTTCATCTAGCAGCTGTTTAACACGTCTCAAAAATAAAACCTGTTTAATTTTTCATAAAAGTCACAAAGGCAGTCGTCTCAGTTCGTGCAATATTTTCAGCATTGATGTAATCGGGGGTCAGAGACATAAGGGAAAGCTATTGTTTACAATAGATTTATGGCATGGCAACCATTATTAATCATTTTATTTTCCTACGGCATATTTTTTTTATTTATTGTGCACATCTGAACACTGCGTAACACATGCCATCACTAGAAAGAGCCTGGCACTACATATCTGCTAAACTTCCACATTTGGAGTCTTGGAATGTTCGGAATACTCTCATGAAGGCAGCGCTGATGCTGACAAACAGAGACGTGTGTGAGTGCAGTAGACTGGTGTAGGACATCATTTGGAATCAGCATATTTGTTCTAAGTATTGAGACTAATTCTGTGTGAATGGATTAAATAATTAAGGGAATGATGACTGTATTAGAAGCATTTTACAAGATAGTTGTACACACTAGATTATAGCCTGGAACGTCATGGTGGGTGCCGTCTATGTTAAAATATATTCCAGCTATTCCGAGCTGACATTATAAGCAAGGCATGTTTACGAAGGAGAAAGCGAGGGTCTGTGACACCATGCATGCACAGACCCTCGGTTTCTTGGGTAAGACACTGAACCCCAAAGGAGGAGTGTGAGCACATGCAGTATAGTTAGAAAGTGCTTAGAATACAGTGCTGCATGAGTTTGTGTGTGAATGGGCCATTGCAGCTTGTAAAAAATAAATCCTCCAAGTTTCTACTTACGCTGCACACTCATTGGCCAATAACATTTTTGCTTAATTTTTTAACTTTATGAGTTTAAGCCTTTATTTTGTCTTTATTGATTTTTGGAAAGACCGTAGAGAGAGAGAATGAGGGGGAATGACAAACAGGAAGTGTTTTGCGGTGGGCTCAGTTCAACGCCACTGCAGCCTTTCAATTCAAATCAATTATATGTATACAGTTGCCTGAAGGTGCTTCATATTGTAAATGGAAGTACAATAATACAAAGAAAACTAACAACCCCCCCCCCCCCCCCCCAAAAAAAAAAAAAAAAAATCAGATGACCCCCATGTGCAAGCACTTTGGTGACAGCGGGAAGGAAAAGCTCACTTTTAACAGGAAGAAGCCTCCGACAGAACCAGGCTCAGGGAGGCACAGTCAGGTGCCGAGATCGGTTGAGTTAGCTGTTTAAACATAGGGGAACTAGAGCGGCAACTTTAGTGGTACTGATTCAAGTACAATGGGTGCCATAATTTACACTTCAAGGTAGCAACCCATAAATTTATGGGAAAAAAATGTGTTCAATAAAATCATAATGTATGGTAGAAGGGGCCATTTTTCTATTCTACCCGATGATACAGACCTATTTGGACACCAGGAGCCACCTCTTGGAACTATTTGAGGTTTGAGCTGCTTGAATAATAAGATGTGATTCACTGATATCAGTTGCTAGATAAATGTTCAAAAATTGTGTGATGTAGGCAACAGTGGCCCTTAGATTTCAAACATATTAAAACCTACACGAACACCAGCAAATAGAAAAATGCTATGAAAAGACACACTGAAGAAAACCAAACAGAAAACTGAATACAACACAACAGTGGAAAAACAAAACACTGTGGAACTGATGTGGGGGAGACATTAGCATGGCAACAGAACCCAAAACATGTGAAGAACCCTTAAAAGAAGTGGAGGATCTTTGAGGCCCACCATTGGAAAAAGTTGAAACATATCAATTGGTTTTTCAATAAAGATTTCCTCTTTTGTCATCCTGACACAAAGGGGGAAATATTGACACATTAGTTGGCTGAACAGTAATGCTTAGATGTGCTTTTTCTGGTTGTTAGACAAAAAAAAATAGTGTGTCAAAACCTTTTGATATGTGTGAGGTATTGATGCACACCTGCTAGAAGACACATTCATTTTTAGCTTGTATCTGTCCAGAACTGATGACACAAAAATACAGCATAACATACCTACAGAGCCTCTTGGTCTCCTCAACTCACACACCATAACCACCTCCTCCCATGCTTATTAAATATATTAAATAGATGGTTTCATTCTGAGAGAGAAGCATGCTGCTCAGCCTTCTGTGCTCGTCTCCAAGCTCACATATGCACACACACATACATACGATATCCCACTCATGCCTTCAAGGCCCCCATATGTACCTGATAGATGATCTGATTGAAAGCTGTTCAGACATAAGCAGAGAGCCCTACACATGACAAACATGACAGTATGGAGCCTATGCAGCTTCAGTGACTGATTTAGAAGGTCAGATAATATATGGCTGTCGCTTTAATGCTCTCTTGACTATAAATAGACACATTTTGTATGTTAAATCTATATATTCGAATAATCGATTTGATAATGGATGTAAGGGTCACCAAAGCTTTGCAGGAGAATATCCTCAGTTCAAATGCTACTGGATCTGCACAAGGAGAATTCATGGTAATTAGACTTGACATATTTAGTTGGTTATTGTGTTTGGAACTCAGTGGGTATATAGCAGGGGTGGGCAATTCCAGGCCCCGAGGGCCGGTGCCCCTGCAGGTTTTAGATGTGTCCTTGAACCAACACAGCTGATTTAAATGGCTAAATTAACTCCTCAACATGTCCGGAAGTTCTCCAGAGGCCTGGTAATGAACTAATCATGTGATTCAGGTGTGTTGACCCAAGGTGAGATGTAAAACCTGCAGGCCCTCGGGGCCTGGCATTGCCCACCCCTGGTATAAAGGCAATCTGTACACTATTGTTAGATCAAATTAGACAAAAATCCTTCCACCTTTTGAAACTGAAGTGATATATTGGCATATGGCCCGAGTGTTGCTATGCCACGGTGGCTTAGAAGTTAGTCCTGGTCTAAAGCAGACCCTTAAGGCCTTAACATACCGGACACGTAAAATTTCTTAATGCAGCTGTTAACACAACCTGCAAAAAAACAGGATACATTTTCAGCATATATTTGTTCAGATGAATGTAGCTAAATCCAGTGGAGTGGTTTGGTTTAAACTAGATTAAAACCAACAATGGACTTAAAAAATTATATATTTAAAAATAAAATAATTAAACATACTAACCGAAAATGGATTTAGCTACATTCTTGACCGTGTTTCCTGAATGCAGTAGCTAGCGATCTGATTGGAGACCAAAAACGGCCAATCAGAATTTTTGCATCCAAGTCTGTGATTGTTTGGTTTTGTGGCACACTTACAACGGTGTACAGAGAGTTGAGCGTGCACGGAGCAGAGATGTTGTGAGCGAGCGACACAGTGAGAGCAGGTCTGCAGATGTCTGTGAGCACACAGAGCAAAGATCTGAGCAAGAGGTGCTATTATAGTGTGTGTATGTGGATAATAGCAAACACTGAAATATATTTCTTGCACGCAGCAATGAAATTTGTTCTCAAATTAAACGTTTCTTCTTTCAAAATAATTTTCTCCTCAAAATGCAACATTTGTACTTGCAAATTTTTTTTACAGAACAGAGGCACAAAAATGACGCCATAAACTTCAACTTTTTTTTTCACAGTGTGTTTTCTATGGATGAATTTTTCACAAAATTCTCTGAGTGTAGAGGCGTTAACAGGCGATACTCCTTGTTACATCCCCCAGGAGGATGTCTCTTCTCCCTATTAACCCTTTGTTTTGTCCAGGCTCCACCTCCTCTGTCCTGATTGGATGTTGCGCAGAGTCCGGCTAATTGGTAATCAGCAGAGCACTACTTAAGGCCTGTGGAGCTGTGCTTCTGTGCCCTCTGGCCATTTTGGTTGCTATACTTGTCCAGGCTTGCATGCCTTTGTATTTTGTGTGAGCATTGTTGTTTCATGTTCAGACTGCTTGTAGGGGAGAGCTGCCTTTTGTTTTGACACCCTGTTTTCTCCTGTTTATGTGTTGTTAGGTAGGTTATGGTTATAGGTTGTATATTTTGTTTCTTTGGAGTTAGGTAAGTTTCTTTTATTTCTACGTCAGGGATGTTTTGTTTGTTATGTTGGCCTTGGCTCTCCCTGAACCCACCTCGGTCTGAACCCACATCCCATCACCAGTATTAAATAAACCTTTTAGAATTACCATCTTGGCTCCTCCTTTTCTATCCACATTTATGTTCGTCCCTTCAACCCCCTAGACTAGCCAGGGGACGTAACATAAATTGGCGGCTCGTCCGGGATAAAAGTCCTGGTTAATCCATTTGTGGATGGTGAAGGTTTGGAGTTTGTTTCTGCTGATGTATTTGGCAGAGGTAGTTAGTATGGCAACTGGTGTTTTCACTTTGAGTGCATTTTTGAGTAATCCTTCTTGGGAGGAGCTAAACATATGTAGAAAACATGATTTGTTTGCTATAGCAGCACACTTTGAGTTAAATGTATCAAGGCAAATGGTGAAAGAGGACTTGAAAACTGCTGTTTCAAACAAACTTGTAGAAGAAGGCCTGCTTCCTGTTTCTAAATCACCTCGTTTGCCAGTTCCTCTTGACAGGTCCCCTAATAAAGGAGTGAAGCCTGCTGTGTTAAAGGAAGAAGGGCAAAACCCTGCTGCTGGGGAGCAACAAACGGTGGAAAAGTTAAGCACTAATGGCTCACCTTCTTTTGCTACTCCATCTTCTCCTCGTTCAAGACAAGAAGTATTACTCAAGGTACGTTTGGCTAAATTACAATTGGAGGCTCAGGATAAAGCCCAAGCTCGTCAGGCAGAGTTGGAACTTCGCAGGTTGGAGTTGGAAACAGAGACAGAAAAGGTGTTAAAGCTGAAAAGGTTGGAGCTGGAGTTGCAGATTGAAAGGGAGGTCAGACTGCGTCAGTTGGAGTTACAGGCACAGACTTCAGGAAGTACTACTCAACCTAGTTCTGCAAATTCATCTGTTGATGAAACAACCTCCTCCCATGTAAACCCAGGTGGTTTCAATGTGAGTAAAAACATTGTGTTGGTACCTCCATTTCGTGAATCAGAAGTTGATACATATTTCAATGTGTTTGAACGTGTTGCGGCGTCATTGCACTGGCCGAGAGAAGTTTGGCCATTGCTTCTTCAGTGCAAATTGGTAGGCAAAGCACAAGAAGTCTGTTCTGCTTTGTCTTTGGAAGAAAGTTTGAAATATGATGTAGTGAAGTCTGCTATCCTTGCTGCTTATGAACTTGTTCCCGAAGCGTATAGGCAACGCTTTCGCAATCACAAAAGAACAGCAAATCAGACTTTTGTAGAGTTTGCTCGTGAAAAAGCTACTCTTTTTGATAGATGGATAACAGCAAGTAAAGTTCCTGACTACAACTCCTTACGTGAACTGATACTGCTGGAAGAGTTCAAAAACGGCCTGCCAGAACGCATTGTTGTACACCTTAATGAACAGAAGGTTTCCACTTTGAAAGAAGCAGCTGTGATAGCTGATGAATTTGTGCTGACTCATAAAACTGTTTTTGTGCAGAAACATGAAGTTACCACCAGAGAACCTCCCCCACGAAAGGATCCTTCAAGCCCACGACAGACTTTTGCTCCAAGGACTGAAAGGGAATGTTTCTATTGTCATAAACTTGGTCATGTTGTTGTTGAATGTCCCGCTTTGAAGCGCAAGAACCAGTCACCAAAAGGAGTAGGCTTAATTAAAACCATCTGTGCTGAGAGAAGGGATCAAAGGGAAGGAGTTGATCCCTGCTTCAAACCCTTCCTCTTAGATGGCACTGTGTCATTGACTGGGAAGCCTGAGGATGAAAAACCCATTCGAATACTCAGAGATACGGGAGGGTCACGATCTGTGATTTTTATCTGATGTATTACCCCTGAGTGACCATTCCTCTTGTCATGGTAGTATTCTGATTCAAGGAGTTGAAATGGGCTATGTTGAAGCTCCTTTGCATTATGTACACCAAATCAAAGTTGGTTAATGGCATCTTCTCTGTGGCAGTACGCCCCTCATTGCCCATAAAAGGGGTGCAGTTTATTTTGGGAAATGATATTGCTGGTGGAAAAGTGCAACCTGTTCCCGAAGTAACAAATGATCTAGAATCAAACTTGAAGAGCAACGACCTAGCAACATGTTTTCCATCTGTTTTTCCTGCTTGTGTTCTCACCAGGGCTCAAGCAAGACGTAAAGCTGCAGAAATTGATTTGTCAGACTCTTCGTTGGCTCAGGCTCTGGCTACAGATGATTTGCAAACCCTGATTGATCTTAAAAGTGGTTCAAAGGATACTACTGAGAAGTGGAAGGATCTCCATCTCCCACAGTTAGACTTGCCAGTCACACGTGAAAGCCTTGTTGCTGCTCAGAAGTCTGATCCCTCATTGACTAAATGCTTTACTTCTCTTTCTGAAACAGGAAATAAAATGGCTTCTTATTTCTTGGAAGATGGGGTCTTGATGCGCAAGTGGACTGCCCACCCAAGTTTAACAGCGGACGTAGAGGGAAGCTGTTCTGATGACTGTGACTGGAGCACTACTTATCAGATTGTTGTGCCTCTTGAGTATCGTCACTACGTAGTCTCCCTTGCACATGAGCACCCCCTGTCTGGTCATTTGGGAGTTACAAAAACGTACAACAAGATACTCAACCATTTCTTTTGGCCAGGATTGAAGGCTGATGTAGTTGAGTTTTGCCGCACTTGTAAAACATGTCAGATTGCAGGAAAGCCAAACCAGACAGTTCCTATAGCTCCTCTTCATCCTATACCAGTACTTGGTGAACCTTTTGAACGGGTCATTGTGGACTGTGTTGGTCCATTGCCCAAGACAAAGAATGGTAATCAGTTTTTACTGACTGCAATGTGTACTTCGACTCGTTTTCCAGAAGCTGTCCCACTCAGGAGAATAACTGCACCTTTGGTGATTAAAGTTTTGACAAAGTTCTTCACTACTTTTGGTTTACCAAAAGTAGTCCAGACAGACCAAGGAACTAACTTTCTGTCTAAACTTTTCAAGCAGGTCATGCAGACTCTGGGGATTAAGCATGTTGTGTCAAGTGCATACCATCCTGAGTCTCAAGGAGCATTAGAGCGCTGGCATCAGACACTCAAGGCAACTTTGCAGAAATACTGCTTGGATACTGGAAAAGAGTGGGATGAGGGAGTACCCCTGATGGTGTTTGCCATGCGTGAAGCTAAGCAAGAGTCCCTTGGGTTTAGCCCAAATGAACTAGTGTTTGGTCATTCTGTTCGGGGACCTTTGAAGTTGTTGAAAGAACAGTTCTTGTCAACAGATCATGTTGTGAAAACTAATGTTTTGGATTATGTTTCACAGTTCAGAGAGCGCCTCCATAAGGCCAGGTTGGCAGCTGCAGAAGCCCTCTCCTCTGCTCAGGGGAAGATGAAGAGTTGGTATGATAAGAAAGCCGTTCCTCGATCTTTCAATCCAGGTGACAAGGTTTTGGTTCTTCTACCAACTGCTAGCTCTGCATTGTCTGCCCGCTTCTGTGGACCATATCAGGTGGATAAGAAAGTAAATGACACTGACTATGTGATTAAAACACCAGATAGGAAGCGTAAAACACGCTTGTGCCATCTCAATATGCTCAAATCCTTTCATTCTAGAGCTGACTCTTTCTGTGGCACCGCAGATAAGCCTGTGGCATCTCCGTCAGAGCAAGTCTCATCTCCAGAAACTCTCTTGTTGAACTCTTCCTCAGGATTGAGGTCAAGTTTAGATGAAGACGGGCTCAAACTTTGTGATGCCAGCTACCAGAATGCCAGAATGCTTAATTCTGAGGTACTGTCCCAGTTGTCTATATATCTGTCCCACTTGACCCGTGAGCAACAGTTGGACATTGAAAGGCTCGTCAACATTCATTTAACACTCTTTGGGGACATGCCTTCCCGTACTACTGTAATAGAGCACGACATTGATGTTGGGAATGCAGTGCCTATTAAGCAGCATGCTTACCGTGTGAATATGGCGAAAAGGGAAATGATGAACACAGAAGTAGACTACCTTCTGAAGCATGGATTGGCTATCCCAAGCTATAGTCCATGGAGTTCTCCGTGCCTGGTTACGCCAAAATCAGATGGAACACCTCGCTTTTGCACAGATTTCCGCAAGGTAAATGCAGTAACAGTACCTGATTCCTTCCCACTGCCCCGTATTGAGGACTGTATTGACAGCGTCGGATCTGCCGCTTATGTGAGTAAGCTTGATCTTCTTAAAGGTTATTGGCAAGTACCTCTGACAGAAAGAGCATCAGAAATCTCAGCTTTCGTAACACCTGATCACTTTTTACAATATACAGTCATGGCATTTGGAATGAGAAATGCTCCTGCTACCTTTCAGAGGTTAATGTCAACTGTATTATCTGGTGTGGCGAACTGTAATGTTTATCTTGATGATGTGGTCATCTATTCTTCCAACTGGTCAGAGCATGTCGACACTTTAACCACTGTGTTCAAGCGTTTAGCTGATGCTTCCTTGACCCTCAACTTGGCTAAATGCGAGTTTGGTAAGGCTACAGTTGGAAAGGAAGTTGGGCAGGGCAAGGTTCGCCCTATCTGTGCAAAGGTTAATGCCATTCTTAACTTTCCTGTGCCAACAACATGCCGTGAGCTGCGTAGATTTCTGGGGATGGTTGGTTACTACAGGTGTTTCTGTAGGAATTTTTCTGAAGTCGTAACACCACTGACAAACCTGTGCAGCCCGAAGGTACCATTCATTTGGAGTCCTGAGTGTCAACATGCTTTTGAATGTGCAAAAGGTCTTCTGTCGAGTTCACCTGTTCTTGTTGCTCCAGACTTTTCGAAACCTTTCAAGCTTGAAGTGGATGCCAGTGAGGTGGGGGCTGGAGCTGTTCTTCTTCAGGATGATGGACAAGGAGTGAGTCATCCTGTCTGCTTCTTTGGCAAGAAGTTCGATACTCATCAAAGGCGGTACTCGACAATTGAAAAGGAGACTCTGGCCATGCTTCTGGCTCTTCAGCATTTTGACGTGTATGTGGGATCTACTTCCCAACCTGTGGAGGTCTTCACTGATCACAATCACAATAGCCAGGGGACGTAACACTCCTCTTTAACTTTAAAGTGGAAGCATTATTATCAAAACTGACATTGTGTTCTAGTCAGTAATATTTGAAACTACTGACTGAGCCCATAAACTCAACAGCAAAGTGTTTGCTGAGGTCATAGCCAGAGATTAATAACAAGTATGACTCTCTGCATTGAATCATATCTGTTATTAATCTCTGTCTCTCTTCCACAGCATGTCTTTATCCTGTCTTCCTTCTCTCACCCCAACCAATCACAGCAGATGGCCCCGCCCCTCTCTGAGCCTGGTTCTGCTGGAAGTTTCTTCCTGTTAAAAGGGAGTTTTTCCTTCCCACTGTCGCCAAAGTGCTTGCTCATAGGGGGTCATATGATTGTTGGGTTTTTTTCTGTATGTATTATTGTAGGGTCTACCTTACAATATAAAGTGCCTTGAGGCAACTGTTGTTGTGATTTGGCGCTGCATAAACAAAATTGAATTGAATTGAAACGATCAAAAGAGCTGAGGGCTGTTTTCCCAAAAATTTCTATGCAAGCTGTGCAAGAGTCGGCCCCTGCCAGAGAAAAGCTACAAGCTTTAGGCACTTTGTCTTCACCTTTTATACCCAGAAGCCATTTCAGTCTTTTCTGTACAAATTATTCTCACAACCACATTTATAATCAGATTATAGTTTAGAGTTATAATGCTAGCACAACAATCAGACTACACTGCAACAGCTCAGAAGGATGTAGTAACAGTTTCTAAGTTCTTGTATAAGTCAAATAAAACTGAAATTCCGTGTGGATGTGTGTGTGATGATCTATTTGAAGTCAGACGGGAAAGTCGCTCTTTGTAGCAAACTCTGCGTTTCTACAGTGTCATGGTTGTCACAGTGTTCAGTGTGTTTCTGCTCCAGCCTGGTCTTGCTGTGTCCGCCCATTCTGGGTGGAGCCCAGAATCCACACCTGCCTGGTCATTACCGGCAATCAGCAGGAGGTGTATTTTAGATCAGCGTCTCCACCACTTCTCCACCAGTCCGTCACGCCAAGTCACCATTATTGTAAATACACAATAAACCAATGAAAAGCAATTCCTGCCTCCGTACTGTATTTTGCATTTGAGTCCACGTTCTCTCTCTCTGGCCACCCAGCACTAACAGTACGGACTGGCCACTATGGACCCAGCAGACACAATCCCGAACGCACTCACCAAACAGGGCACTGTAATAGGCCAACAAGAGTGAACGTTACAGTTAATCAATGTAAACTCATTAGTGATAAGCAAGGGGAAACCCTAGCCAGCTGCTCAGTTTTCCCGCAGCCGTTCCTGATGAGCCCATTTTCCGTGACCCAGTTTCTCTCGCACCTGATGCTTTCTACGGGGAATTGGGTGGGTGCAGGGTATTCCTGTTGCAATGCTTGCTGGTTTTCAAGCATTGTGGAACTGGCCAGTAAAAACAGCTAACCTTGTCCATAATATTTTCAGGCTCCATGGAATTTGACTAAAAATAATCTCTGACTATGGCCCCTTCACTTCTCAGACCTGGAAGACCTTCTGCACCTCGATTGGTGCCAAGGTTAGTTTAGGTTCTGGTTTCCACGCCCAAAACAATGGTCGAACAGAAAGGTTAAATCAAGAGCTTTAGACCATCCTCCGAAGTGTCACCTCCCATAACCCAGACACCTGGTCCTCACACCTCTCTTGGGTGGAATACACCCAGAATTCACTCACCTCCTCTGGCTCTTGGATGCCAACCACCACTATTCCTGGAAAATGAGTTGGACCTAGGTGTTCCTTAGGTGCAACACCATATGGAATTAGGGCTGCCACGATTAGTCGACTAGTCACGATTACGTCGACTATCTTAATAGTCGACGCGTCATTTGAAGCTTTGTAAGATCCTAAAAGCAGGAATAAGTAGCAGGATTTAAGAGTGTAATAACGGACTGAAACAGAAGATGGCAGCACTGCATGTACAAGGATGCCAGCTGCCGTTAAACCCCGAAGAAGAAGAAACTGTGTCCCAGAATTCATAGCGCGGCCCAGCGCAGTTGTCAACAATGGCGGCAGCTAGTTAGTTTTAATATTACTCTTATTATTCTTTCTGGGTCACAAAATAAACGTTTAACATATTTTCAGGCGAGAATGTAGCTGTGTAAACCTCAAATATCTGCTCAGTTTATCAGGACACCACATATTTTCAAAAGCGCTCCGACGTTTTCGGAGGCGTCTGTTACCCACTAGCTCGATAGCTAGCCGGGGGCCATGAGAGCACCGGACTCCCGGCAGATCGTTTTCAAACCCACCGCCCTACTCAGGTTAAACATATACAAGTCACTTAGATAACTTAAAAATGTTATTGTTTGGCTTTTTTCAGTATTTTATTTGTTCCTGAGTAAATCGGCTGAGTTTATTAAACTCCACCGAAACAATCTGCACATTTAATTAGAATTCAATTAACTATCATCTTGTCTTTATTTTTAGTTAGCACAGACCTTAAACACTTAAAGCTGTAAGCTAATGATAGTTATATAAGAGCAGATGCTGCTGGTGCAATAAGCTGTACTTTTACGTTCAATGGATGATGATCTGATTAGTCGACTAATCGCAAAAATAATCGGTGACTAGTCGACTATCAAAATAATCGTTTGTGGCAGCCCTATATGGAATGCACACAACAAATCTGGGTGCATGCCCGGGAGGCTTTGCTGGCAGCATCATTATGATGACCAGTGCCGGACGCCTGCCCCTAGGTATGAACCAGGTTGAAGGGTTTGGCTTGCCATCGACGATGTGCCCCTTAAAGCACTGTCACGCAAGCTCGCACCCTGTTACATAGGCACTTTTGAGATTGAGACAGTCATGAGCCCACTAGCCGTTAAACTCAAATTACCTACAGCTCTTCGCATTCATCCTACATTCCCCATCTCACAGATCAAGCCAGTTCACTCTAGCCCACCGGTTTCAGTTTCATCTGGAAATCAGGTTGGAAGTAGCTTTATCCTGGACACTCACTTAGATTTCCTCCACTCACGTCCACTTCCCTGCAGATTCAAGTAAGCCACTCACCACACCCACTTAGTTTTCTGATCCTCTTACCTCTGATCATTAACTGTTCTTTCCTGTGTTGGAGTGTCTGTTCCCAGAGACCCTAATCACTTGCATGGCTGGACCAGAGCTCCCAGATTCACACCACATCACCATTACTGTAAATACACAATAAACTAGTGACAAGTAATTCCTGCCTTCGCGTTTGGGTCCACGTTCCCTCTCTCTCTCTCTAGCCACCTGGCCATAAAACTATTGAAGGATTTCAATTTCATTTGGAAGTGCTTGCTCAAATTAGAATACCAATTATTATCCAGCCTTGCTCAGACAGTGCACTCTGAGCAGATAGAAAAACAGTGAAAATGTCATTTTTGCTGTATTATTCGCCTCCCACTAGCTTTTGCAGTTGTCGTAAATAGTGTTGTTGCAGGATTGTTTACTTCCACCCACACATTCTTCACTTGTGAGATCAAGAGGAGGGAGCGAGGGTTAAATGAATAAATTAGACCTCAGCCGCATTCTTTGCAAATGTGTGGAAAAGTGTGGTTTTATGTGATGGGTGGGGTTAGCTAGTCAACAAATTTGATTGAAAATGCAGAAAGGCATGACTGAACAATAATGCAAGGGCATTGAATGTAACTTGGAACATGCATTTTTCATTTAGTTGCATTGTTAAAAGAAGGGCTGTTTCAAGAACTCCAGAAAACACTGAGCTTAATATGTAAATAGATCTGCCTTTTAGACAAGTGACATGCTAAAGCTACTAGGTTTTTGACAAGATCTATGTGCATGTGTGTGTGTTTGCGTGTTGGGAGGCCTCGGGGGTAAACAGCTCTGTGACAGTGCAGTGTGTGTTATCTGCACTAGCTGTTCCGTTGTGCAGATAGATGAGATGCTCAGGGACTGACGATACTCCAGCTGCATACATGCCTGTGTGAGATTCCATCTCTCTTTGTTCTTCTATATGTTCATGCCCTCCACATTTGCAATAAACCCAATGTTGTTTATCAGCGTTTTTTTTTTTAAATATATCATTCCACTGTGATTCTCAGAAAGACATTTTGTGTTTACAAGATAACTATGCGAAAGCAAAGGTTTGATTTTGTGATTGTGACTCATTTCAGTGTGTTGAGTATCTGTCTTAGGATGATGAGCACAATCTAATGTTTCTGTCAGGTGCATTTTAAGGGATCTCCCATGCTCATTTTCAGAGGTGGAAAGTAAGTATAAATACTTAGTTACTGTACATAAATAAACTTTACTTGAGAAGTTTTAAAATGAAAAATGTTACTTTTACTCCCCACATCTTAAAACACATATCTGCACTTTCTACTCCTTACAGTTTTGAAACAGGCTTGTTACTTTTGATTTAACATTTGAGGACAGTTTTTACTTTACCTCACTGCCGGGCTTCAAACATCAAACTAATTTGAGCCTAAACAGTCAGACACATGAAAGGCAGTCCTGTTCATGTATTAATCACCAGGGAATAAAAAGATGGCATAAAAAGACATAAAAAGAGATGAAAGAAGCGAAAAAACATGTGCCACAGTCAGTGTTTCATCAGGAACTCAGTGGGATCAACAACACTAGAGGCCAACTTCAAGCATATACTATGTCACCACCAAGGAGGTGCCCTTTCTTTACTGCTTCTCTGCATAGGCCTGAACCCCCTCAGTGAGGTCATTGACAAGACTGGCTACGGATACCGACTACGGAACGGAGCAGGCATCAGCCACCTCCTGTACACGGATGACATGAAGCTGTATGCCAAAAGTGAACGAGACATTCACCAATCCACAACACAAGGCTGCAGAGCCAATCAGATGATTTGATGGTTGGGGGGGTCATTCCCCATACATATGGAACATGTAACGGAGTGTACAGATGGCAGAGAACTACTTGCTGTGTTGGTGATGTTAGTGAGCTGTCACCAACTACAGAAACCAACTCAGCTCTTATCAGCAATTTTATCTTGCATTGCAAAACAACACAAAGTGCATGAGGGAAAAGACTCACACACTGATTGTTGTTCTGCTTGTCTCTGAAACCTGTGGCGACAAATCAGACAGGTCCAAACATTTGTGGAAGTTTAAAAAAGTTACAAACTACAAAGTAAACCCTTTAACCAGTCTTTAAACAAATATCAATTCATCTGAAGAGATTTTAAAGCAGATTTAAATATTTTTACTTGACAGCTTCCTTTGCTCTTTCATGTTTTCTCTGCATTATTGTAGCATCTTTACATCGCAATATAAAACGCACTGAGGTGACTGTTGTTGTGATTTGGTGCTATAAAAATAATATGTAATGTAATTTCATCAAACATTAATACATGTAACAAATATGTAGATATCATTATCCCAGATATACAGTTTTCCTGATAGCAGTTTTCTCTGTGATATAAGTGCTTTACTAATAATAATAGTAGTAATAATAGTAATACCTTTCACTGTGATGTGAATGTACAAACTGTACTTGTAAGTATAAGACATACATAAGGTTCCTGCGCTCAGCCAAAACGTGAGCCTGCAAACTTTGACCTTTTTTTAAAATTGATGTAAACCCCATCATCTCGTATTTCATGACTTTTCCTAAAAAATCTTTATTAATTTAGCAACTCAGATTCATTTCTATACACATTTTAATATGAACACTACTAACACACGAGCCAGAGCTAGCGAGAGCCGATGGATGAGAATGTCTATGCAGAGCAGCAGGCGTAAACTGTGCAGCACTGATAAGAGTCCAGAGAATCTAAATCGGACGGGTTTCAGACCTGAGGAGCACCGCTGTGCACAGCTGCTGGTAATCAACTTTTTTTGTTCTACACTGACAATAATTAACACATTTCAATGTGTTTTTTATTTTTTGGTCCCAGCTTTTTTGGTGTAAGTAAAACCACACCTTATCTACTTTAACATTCTTTGATGTTAGAAGAATTTAATTATTTACATTTGTTGGATATTATTTTGTTTGATGTGCTCTTTTTTATTAGTAATTCTAATATATATTACATTTTTATGATCTGCACTGAAATAATCTAAATCCTAAACTTCAGCTGTAACACTTCTCACCCACTCTCTGCAATGGGCTCTGTCCTGTGCAGTACTTTGCCCTTACCTTATGACAGATGGGACTGACATAAATCAAAAGGCCAATTTTCATCTCACAAGGTTAACACCAACTTATTTAAAAGTATAGTGGTGTATGGAGCCATGTAAATTTGACATTCTTATAATGTCATTGACTAAATCAACACCAACTGCAGAAACAACACCTCCCTCAACTTTTATCTGCAATATAAATCTTATCTTGCATTGCAAAGGAGCACAAAGTGCACGAGGTGAAAGAATCACACGCTGACTGCTGTTCAGTATATCTGTCATGGTTACCTGTCTATGTTATGTCTCACCTTATGACCGTTGTAATAGACTGAAAAATAGTAGTTACTGTAAGCTGTCTGGCAACATATTATATACTTATCCCCACAGACTGAGCTCCTAGCTTTTGAGTGGTATCTTTACTATTAACATGACCACAGTTATGATTTATGACAACCAACACACTTTGTAAAGGGCAAACCCCCAAAACAAAGTGATCAAAATCAACTCTTGAACAAACAATCATACTAAGTGCTTTAATGTTTGGCTAACATTTATTTGATGTGTCCTTTGATTGTTTTTAAGTTAGGTTCATGCCCTGTTTGTTCACGTGTGTCGAGGGACACCATGGAGCTTCACCTTTTGTCATGTTATTCATGTTAACCTGTGACATGTCTGTGAAGGTTCTCAGTCATCCAGGTCATCGTAGTCAAAGGAGCTTGCAAAGAAAAGCATCTGGACTTCTTTAAGTTGCTTGAAGACGTTTCACCTCTCATCCTAGAAGCTTACTCATCCGTTAACCTGTGACCTAAACCCACAAATACGAAACAAGTACATGAGGTTTTGCCCAAAAATAGAAGTTGTGACATAAAACTTGTCAATAATCCAGGTGAATCTCCAGAAAGCAGCTAAAATAAAGTCAAAGCAAAAAAGATGAACATGGAATGCTAAAGTATGCAAAAGTTTTTCTAATTCATTAAAACAGGAGTAAGAATTGTATCCATTATGTTGAAACACCTAAAGATTTTCTACTCCATCAAACCAAACGGTGTAGCAATTACCTGATGTTTTCAGGTGTTATGGCTGTGCTCGTTCCTGAAATCATTGTGTTAACTCACCAGTGAACACATGCTCTGTGTGTGTGCTCAGTGTTACATCAGAGAGTCATTATGTAAGACTGACATCTGCTGGGAATAGAGTGGGTGATGGTAATGGGCTGCAGCTTCATGGTTGCGTCCCTGTGTGTGTGTGTGTGTGTGTCTGTGTTTGTGGGTTTAGCTTGTTTGTTTGGTGCTGTAAATAATCATTTACATATATAAATACACATTTGTAGCTGTTTTAGCAGCAAGCTCAGTGGGCAGTGACACACCTGAGCAACATCAGGTGTATTCTTAGTTTAGTTAAGTTTATGTTGTATTACTGCCCAGCAATAAAGCTGAGTGTTTTGAGTTTACGTCTGCCTCCGAGTCCTGCATTTTGGGTCCTTCCTCCCTGCCTGCCTGCACACAGTCATGACAATCACACAGTATTATTTTATTCTAAGTGGTCATCTTCATGTTACTGGACAAAGAAAGATGTGATTTGTGCAACTGATGAATCTAAGGTGACTGTTCACTTCAGTTTTTTCTCATTTTTGGCTCAAATCTGCTCTCCACCTAATTATGATTAAAATTTTATGGAGTCGGGCCCCTTTCACGATTATCAAACAACCCATAATTTTAGGGAAAAAACAGAATACTGAGCTGCCTGCTCATATTTCTACAGATGAACATTTGCTGCTTCGATTTCTTCATCTTTCTTGCCTCCAAACTCTTCCAGCTTTAGACACCAAAATCCTTCAGTGTAATAAACAGGGGAAATGAATTTAACATGTATTGAATGGCTTCCATCTTTTCAATTTTCAGGGGGGCTGTCAGGCTGAGTTTAAGAGCCCTAAACTGGTAGACGATAAGTTAATCCTTTTATCCAAATCCTTGCTGCAGGGCGACTGAAATAGATGCTGAAATGGGAGCTGAGAGAAATCTGGAGACAGAGGAAAGTAGAAAGGATGTGATGGGAGAGTAAGGAATGGGAAAAACCAGATGGAATTAATAAAGATGAAGGACATGTTCGTTTTTATTTGAATGAGAGGTGAATGAAAATATTGTTGGAGTAAAAAACATCGTTATACAGCAAGCAGAGGGGGTTAGAGAGAGATGAGAGTGTCCTGCACTAAAGTTGGAAATTTACAGTTAAAAATCTTTGAATATTAAAGTCAGTTCATGTGGAAAAAAAGGTTTCTTCAAACACCAGATGCTTTTAAGAATGTGGTGATTCTGGGCTAAAATCCTCAGTATTTCCTTAGTGCAAGGTATAATTTGATGCAGTCATAATATGTGATTACACGAGGTATCTGTGGTGTGAAGTGGTTAATCCAATACTGTAATACTGCATTGGAGCGATCAGTATTCTTCCATATGGACGTCATTTACTGCAGTATATCTTAGCTGTTCCTAGGACTGCGCTCTTCTGGACAGAGATCTCCGATGTTGTTCCTGGGATCTGCTGGAGCCACTCGCCTAGCTTGGGAGTCACCGGCTAGATATGGTCGGGCTCACCTCTACGCATTGCTTGGGCTCTGGAACCAGTCTCCTGGAGAGGGGCTGGACTCTGTCTCAGTCTGGAGTTGCCCCTGGTGAGAGGCGGCGGGCTGGGGTGGGTATTCTAATGCGCTTATGCGCCGAGTGGCAGTTCGGAGTATCCAGCCTTCTTAGAGTCCCTGGGGGGGGGGGTGCTGGAAGGTGCTCCACCTGGAGACTCTGTTGTCCTGCTGGGAGACTTCAATGCTCACGTGGGTAACGACAGCGAGACCTGGAGGGGCGTGATTGGGAGGTACGGCCTCCCTGATCTGAACCCGAGCGGTGCTTTGTTATTGGACTTCTGTGCTAATCACAGTTTTGCCATAACGAACACCTTGTTTGAACATAAGAGTGTCCATAAGTGCACGTGGCACCAGGACGCTCTAGGCCGTAGGTCGATGATCGATTTTGTAATCGTATCACCAGACCTGCGACCATATGTTCTGGACACTCGGGTAAAGAGAGGGGCAGGCGAGGACGCTGGACAGGCCTGGTGCACCTAAACGCATAGTGAGGGTGTGCTGGGAACGTCTAGCAGAGGCCCCAGTCCGCGAGATCTTCAACGCACACCTCCGGCAGAGCTTCAACAGCATTCCGAGGGAGACTGGGGACATTGAGTCCGAATGGACCATGTTTAGCGAGACGCTAAACATGCCGAAGCTGCTGCACTGAGCTGCGGCCGCAAGGTGGTTGGTGCCTGCCGTGGTGGTAATCCCCAAACAAAATGGTGGACACCCGAGGTGAAGGGAGCCACCAGGCTGAAGAAGGAGTCCTATTGGGCGTGGTTAGCCTGTGGGACTCCAGAGGCAGCCGACAGGTATCGACAGGCCAAGCGGAATGCGGCTCGGGCAGTGGCTGAAGCAAAAACTCGGGTGTGGGAGGAGTTCGGCGAGGCCATGGAAAAAGACTTTCGGACTGCCTCGAAGAGATTCTGGCGAACCTTCAGGCGTCTCAGGAGGGGAAAGTGGTGCTCTACCTGCACTATGTATAGCGCTGGCGGAGCGCTGCTGACGTCTACTGAGAAAATTGCCAGATGGTGGAAGGAATACTTTAAGGACCTCCTTAATCCCACTGACACGTCTTCCGAGGAGGAAGCAGAGTCTGGGGATGAGGGGAATGACCCGCCAATTTCCGGGGGCGAGGTCACTGAGGCAGTTAAACAACTCCTTGGTGGCAGAGCCCCTGGTGTTGATGAGGTCCGCCTCGAGTTCCTGAAGGCTCTGGACGTTGTAGGGCTGTCCTGGTTGACACGCCTCTGCAATGTTGCGTGGAGATCAGGGGCAGTACCCGTGGACTGGCAGACCGGGGTGGTGGTCCCCATCTTTAAGAAGGGGGACCGGAGGGTGTGTTCCAACTACAGGGGGATCACACTCCTCAGCCTCCCTGGTAAAGTCTATGCCAGGGTGCTGGAAAGGAGAGTTCGTCCACTAGTCGAACCTCGGAGGAACAATGCGGTTTTCGTCCTGGTCACGGAACACTGGACCAGCTCTTTATCCTTGAGGGTGCATGGGAGTTTGCCCAACCAGTCTACATGTGTTTTGTGGACTTGGAGAAGGCATTCAACCGTCTACCTCGGGGTGTCCTGTAGAGATGGCACGATACCACTTTTTTATGTCCGATACCGATACCGATATCATAAATTTGGATATCTGCCGATACCGATATGAATCCGATATAGTGTTTTTTAATCAACAAAACTGTTTTTTTTAAATATCTTGCTGCATTTTGTATAAGTTCATACTCAAGTTTAAAACAACAACTACACTAAAGCTATTCTGTTATACCTGTATGCAAAAAAAAAATAAATTTCATAGTTCAGCAATACTGATCAATCTAATAAACTTAAACCTACACCATCCTCCCTATTCTGGTATTTTAAAGAGTACTTAGCGTAAATATTAAGCAACCTAACTAATAGGGTTCCAACTCCCAGCAACAACAAAAATAAATAAATAAAAAATAGGGAACCACCCCTCACGCTCCACCTCATGATGCTTAATCGACGTAATCAACCTTAATTTGATGCAGTGTGAAAAAATAAATGCACAGAAATCAATTATTTTTCAAGAAATATTAAATAGATTCAACATCTTTCTTCAACAAAATTGCAGACTGCACAGATGGTACCTTCCCAAAGGAAAAAGTACTATAGCTTACTAGGGTATATATATTAGACTTAATAGTCACTATATACAGTAATTGACTTCTATTCATTTTACATCAAATTAAAACTTTGGGTGTAAGATTCGGATAATTATTTATTAAAAGCTAGACATTTTAAATGAGAATAAGAAAGAAAAGTATGTCTTTGTGCCCCCTTTTCCCTGTTAATGCCCTATTGGCCCCCCTGGCTAAACTTTGCTAGATCCGCCCCTGCAGTTACCAGCCGTCAGCTACGTAGAAAAAGATCCTGGTGTAGAAAGTAATAATAAATAAATTCTAACAACAGCTGATCAAGCTTAAACGTGCTGCTGTTGTTCAGCCGCTGGTTTCCTCTTTCTGGTGCAAAGTGGGCCAAAAACAAACCAGAGAGACGGACTCGCGACAGAAAAGCCGATCAGCTGATCATTAAGCAGTTTCATGATTGAAGTAGCAGCCAGAAGAGGCAGTCGCTCCATATATCGTTTGGTAAGCTTAACGCAGGAATGCTTTACAAACATTCAGAGATGGACTTACACACTTGCTTTACTTCTCTCGGGGATAACTTTGTCGGAGATGAAATGCCGGGTTGCTAGCGAAGCTCCACATGCTATCCAGACCACCAACAGGTCCCGCATGCCACAGCCGCTCTATCACGTGATGCATACTGCTCCGACGTGCTAACGTTCTGAGGTGAGTTACGGCGTGTTGCAAGTTTTGTGAGGTGCTTTCGTGATATTTAATGGATCGGATTACATTTTTTATTTTTCTCCGATATCCGATCCAGTAATTTAGGTCAGTATCGGACCGATACCGATACGTAATATCGGATCGGTCCATCTCTAGTGTCCTGTGGGAGGTGTTGCGGGAGTATGGGGTGTCTGGCCCATTGCTACGGGCCATTCGAACCTTATACAACCGTTGCAAGAGCTTGGTTTGCATTGCCAGCAATAAGTCGGACTCGTTCCCGGTGGGTGATGGGCTCCGCCAGGGCTGCCCTTTGTCACCGGTTCTGTTCATAATTTTTATAGACAGGATTTCTAGGCGCAGCCAAGTGGCGGAGAGCTTTCGCTTTGGTGGCCTCAGAATCTCATCTCTGATTTTTGCGGATGATGTGGTTCTGTTGGCTTCATCGGGTGATGCCCCCTGGGTGAGGTGTTCCAGGCATGTCCCACCTGGAGGAGGCCCCAGGGCAGACCCAGGACATGCTGGAGAGATTATATCTCTCGGCTGGCCTGGGAACGCCTTGGTGTTCCCCCGAATAAGCTGGAGGAGGTGGCTGGGGAGAGGGAGGTCTGGGCCTCTTTGCTTAGGCTGCTGCCCCCGCGACCCGGCCTCGGATAAAGCGGATGAAGATGGATGGATGGATGGATTATAGCTAATAGCTTAGCTCTTAGCCAAGTCAGCATGCTTCTTCACGTGTTGCTCCTCAGTGTGCCAAACACTTTGGAACAAGCTGCCTGCTGACCTGGGATCAGCTACACCTGTGTCATTTCTGTATTTTATTTGTATGTTTTCACTTCTTTTTAGGCATTGTAAAACCTCCACAGGCTTTTATCTTCTGTGTTAAGCACACTGAGTTTAGGTATAATGAAAAGTGCTACACAAATAAAATTGCCAGTAAGCTTAGTTTCCATGTAGAAAGTGAGGGCACTGTGGATGTTTGGATGAATGCAGTAAGTTGACTTTTACTTTACTTTAAACCTCTAAGTTTGTAAAAACCTCATAACCTCATATACTTAAAGATACACTTTGTCCTCTTTCAACACTTAAACCGACTTTTTCACTTTTCAGTAAAGACCCTTATTTTATAACACACACTGACACTTTAATTGATTTAACCCTCTCAGGCTCAAATTAAACTTTTTGTTGCTAATGCACAGCCAAGTCCTGCAGTGGTACTTCTGAGTAAAAAAAACTAATAAAATATGTATGTGGGGTAATCAGGTTGTTAGTTTTTAACTGTTGCAAATCTGCAACGCCTGCCTTGAGAGGGTTAAGTGGTTACATTTGCTGACAACTTCCTTTATATACCTAAAATGACCCTCTCCACACTGACACCTGATTTTTGTAGAACCCACAACAAAATCTATGTAATCTACATGGTCACGGGTTATTTCAGGTGCAAACATTTTAGTCTCACAACTTTCATCATGTCAGGTTTCAGCATTGTCCCTCCAGGAATTTGCTGATATTTATGAGTCCTTATATTGATGAGATCATTATTTTCTCTTACTTTGAGACAATGATTGTTATGTTCTTGCTAATAAATACGTGTGGCGGTTAGCTGCCCAGACGTGCACGGGAGAAATCGACGGTGCTGAACAGGCCAACCACGATAGTTGTGGAGTGCGTCGATCTGATGTGTAGATGCATTTATAGGCAGGTTAGGGTTTCAGAGGGGTCTGCACTCACAACAAAGGGCACTCCATTTGATGCTTTACACTCTTTTAAGTTTTCATTTCTTTACATTCAAGCTATTTTGAATCTTAAATGGTTTTCAGTTTTTTAAAGCATACAATTATAAAAGCTCACAGTGCCTTTTTCCTTTAGCCTGAAAGAAACTTGTGTGTGTGTGAGTAAAACAGCAAGCAGATGTAACAGCTGTTCATTCATCCCGATGGTTCAGTCGACTCTCATCTGAACGGCAGCAGTGAAAGCAGCTGTGGAGAGACTGAATAAATCACGGGAGCTAAAAGCAGGACAGCAGAGACAGAAAGAGGCAGGCTTGCTGGTCCCCGAGGAGAGTCATACAACACCTGAAATATCTTTGTTGCCCTGCAAAGGCCGCAGGCTGTGGCGCTGCTGGCTATGCCAAGAAAAATGGATCTAAAGTCCTTGCTGCTGCCCCAGAACAAGATCTCTGCAAAGCAACATAACTTATTGGACTGTTCATTATTGTTGCACTTTTAGTTTCTAACCTCTGTCTTTACTGTGACACGCACTCTTTTGTAAGTAGTTTATACATATGTCACGCCTACAGTGCTATTACATATTACTCAAATGGCTCCAACCACCCAAGATCTACAACTGAAGAGGAGGTGGTGGGGTGGGTGCAGTTTTCTCTGTGGTGGGGTTGGGTGGACTGTCCCGGGCTCTGTGGGGCCGGGAGGCGCTGCTGCACTGGGCCCCGGTCTGGATGGGCCTGGGCCCCCTTTCCCTGGCGGGTCGCGGAGTATGGGGGTGCCTACTGGGGTCAGCGGAGGAGCTGGCCCCAGGGAGGGGTCACTTGCCCCTCCCTTCCTTCCCTCCCCATCTCCAGCTGCCTCCCCCTTCCCGCTCCACCACAACCACCCACACATGCAGGACCTTGGAGTAGGGGTATGTCACCAGGGTGCAGAGGAGGCTACCCCCCCCCCCCGCTCTGTCCCCTTCTGGCTGCCTCATCTGTGTTGACCAGGTGGTGCTGAGTGGAAGGAGACGGGGCAAAAGTGATGATTAATGCTAAATGGTCTTAAGACAGAGAGAGAAAAGAAAAAGAAAACAGGTGATTAAAGAAGAAACACCCAGTGCATCATGGGAACCCCCGGCAGCCTAGGTCTATTGCAGTATAACTAAGGGAGGATTCAGGGTCACCTGGTCCAGCCCTAACTATATGCTTTAGCAAAAAGGAAGGTTTTAAAAGTCTTAAAAGTAGAGATAGTGTCTGTCTCCTGAATCCAAACTGGAAGCTGGTTCCACAGAAGAGGGGCCTGAAAACTCAAGACTCTGCCTCCCATTCTACTTTTAAATACTCTAGGAACCACAAGTAAACCAGTCTAAGTGCACTATTGGGGTGATACAGTACTATGAGGTCACTGAGATAAGATGGGGCCTGATTATTTAAGATGATCTACGTGAGGAGCAGGATTTAAAATTAGATTCTGGATTTAACAGGGAGCCAATGAAGGGAAGCCAATACAGGAGAAATCTGTTCTCTCTTTCTAGTCCCCGTCAAGACTCCTCCTGCAGCATTTTGGATTCAGTGATGAACTGATCAGTAATCCATCAAATGAATCCTTTTCTCTGAGCCATTTAAGAATATTTGGTTTTAATGTCATTTTCAAAAATAAAAATAAAAACCAAGGGCAGCACAGCAGCACTGAGTTCAACTCCATCACCTGACTTTGTATGCAGAGTTTGCATACAAAGTCAGGTGATGGAGTTGAACTCAGTGCTGCTTGTTCTCTTTGTTCTCTTGTGTCTGTGCGGTTTCTCTCCCTCCCACAGTCAAAGCACATGCAATTTGTAGGGGTTAATTGGGGGTCTAAATTGCCCATAAATGTGAATGGTTGTCTCTCTCTGTGTTAGACATATGTCAGATGGGCAATTTGTGTAGAGTGTACCCCCCTCTTGCCATATAGTAGCTACGATAGACTCCAGAGAAAAGACTATGGATAATTTTAAAAACAAAAGTGCCCGAAGCTTACGTTAACCTTCTGACAGGACCAAAAAAGATTGTTGCATTTGAGAACCTTTGCTAATGTGTGAATCATGGGCTTGCATGGTTGAACAGTTAAATCTAAAAACAGTCATCAGTCAGAACCACATCAAAGTAAAAGAGATCTAAAGTAACATATTTTCTCCACTATTGCTCATTTCCAGCTAATAGTAAATGTTTTGATCATCACTACAAAACTTATTTGAGGATATTTAATTTTTATACTCCATCTTTTAAACGTTAAGCAAGTTCAAAGAAATAACACTTTGGGCAATTGTTCAGTTAGGACTGAAGGTGTCCAGGTAGGGTGCAGCAAGATACAAGAGAGAGACAATCGACACAGGACAAACAGGCAGCATAAATATTTAAATGGCACGTTGTCATATTCTGGTCCATTTAGGGAGTGTTTAAGGCTACGTTCACACTGCAGATCTTAATGCTCAATTCCGATTTTTTTATATCAAATCCGATTTTTTTGTCAGCTTGTTCACACTACAGATAAAATGCGACAGCAAACGTGCTCTAGTGTGAACGCTCAAAACAGCCCGCATGCGCAAAAGCAGACGTCACACACCACGCGCTCTGTTTAGAGCAAACAGTATTGTTTGACTGATGGCCCTTAATATAAAGACTTCGGACTTTACGTTTCCCAATTTTTGCTTTAAGTTATTCTGTTATTTACATAATAATGTAAATAACCTAATAATTATCCTTATTGCTGTTTTAGAGAGGAGCGGTGCTTCAAAGGATAGTTGCAGATTTCTGTCAGAATCTGCCGATTATACAGTACAAATAAAATGTTCACGCTGTCTTCCCAACAGTTTCACTGACATCTACACTGGATGGCCAGGAAGCATTTGCGATGTCTTATTGGGTGCTTCTCCTGCGCTGATAATTAGCGTCTGTCTTGTGTCAGTGACGTAAAAGACGGATTTAATGCGACATGACCGTTCAAACAGCAGTCGCTTTCTAAAACATCGGATATGTATCTGATTCAGTACCACATACGAAAGTGACCCAGATCGGTTTTGAAAATATCGGATTTGTGCCGTTCACACTGTCATACCATGATCGGATATGGATCGCATAGGGTCAAAAAAAACAGATTTGATGCGCTTTTGCCTGCAGTGTGAACGTAGCCTAAGTGGTTTCTATCAAGGTGCCTTCCTTTGATTTTGGACAAATGTCCAAAACTTGTATCCAAAATAATTTTGTTACTCTATTAACTGATTTATTGTTTCAGCAGAGACTTTGTTGCCGTGTCATGATGCAGTGAAACTGCTACTGTTGCACGGCAGAAACTAATGCAACATCCAACATGTTGATGTTATTTCTCCTTAATTACTCACACGCACACCTCTACATGGTTTCCCTGTGGATTTAACCGCCTCAGTTGGTACAGCCCAGATTGATGCTCTTACCAGACTAAAAGTATTGTTAGCCAGTGACCAATGGTGTGATGGGAATCAGGGAGGCTTGCTGGAAATTGGGACTTTGCAGGGATGTCATTAATATCTCCCTGGGCTCGTGCTCGACTCGAAGCAAAGCAGCCGGGAGGAGCTTCGGGGCTGCAGGGCATCTTTATCTTCCTCGAGTGAGCCGCAGCTTGCCGAGCCAGGTGAGAATCCATCATGGCTATTATTACCTGAGGCTCCACACTACATCTATCACACACACACACACACACACACACACACACACACACACACACACACACACACACACACACACACACACACTTGAAAACACACAGAGAGCAGTGTGTTCTCTTTCAACAAGCTCTGATCTATGGGGGTTTTACTTCAGATTTTATTTATATTTTTTAATGTGTGTGAACTATTGTGCATTTCTGTATATCATTAAAAGTGTAGTCTGACTTGTGTGTATTTAAAATCCAATCCAGTGGAGAGGCTGTATAAATTTTCTAATCTCATAAGCCAATATTTCATTCACAATAGAACATCGAAAACATGACAAAACTTGTTACTGGTGTTCAGTGTTGGGACTAACGCGTTATTAAGTAATGCATTACAGTAACTACGTTATTATTGTGGTAACGAGCACGGTAACTAGTTATTATGCCAAAATCAGGAACACGTTACTCGTTACTAGGATTTAGATAGGCTCATTATTCGTTACTTTGTGTGGTGGCATCGCGGAGCTTCCATGGATTCAGTAACATTAGCAAGTGTTGGAGGCCAGCAGGTGGATGAAGGAAAGGGGAGGCAAGAGGAGAGACCCGAAGCGGCCGCCGGTCCGAGTGTCAGGTGAACTGACCTTCAGGTAAGACGTTATGACCTGCAGTCTATCTGGGTCAGTGTCACGACCTGCGGGGTCGGCAAGGCACTGATCAGCAATCTCTCTCCCCCTCCCCTGTTTTGCCGGGGCGGGACTCATGGCGGGTTCACGCCCTCGGCCCACGCCCTCCCGGATCATGCACACCTGGGCCTCATCAGACCAGCTGGTATATCAGAAGGAGGAGATCAGCTGTTCAACGCTGGATTGTTGTGAAGACTCCTGTCAGTACACGTCGAGCCCTAGTTTCCCACACTTCCGCCTCAGAAAGTAACATTTGTCTCTCTGTTCTAGATTCCCCGGACCCGTCCCCGTGTGGAGCGTGTAAGAGGTGGCTGGTCACTAGCGGAGAGAGGTTTGCGTGAGCGTGTGTGTGATCCCCTTGTTTTCCCTGGAGCCCTGGAACCCGTCCTCGCACATCTTGTATATAGCACTGTCCTCGCACTGCCTGTAAATACACTTGGTGAAGATTTTTGTGAATAAACTGTCTCTGTTACGACACACTCCGGAGTCCTGCGAGTGGATCCTCAGAGCAAACCGTGACAGTAAGATATAAACCAAGTTTAGGTGGAGTTTATATTCGTTATGCTGACTTTTTCATACTGCGTCCTAGCTAGCATGACGGAGTTTCTATACAGCTGGGTGGGTGCTATGATGTTACTGATGCTGAACTTTATTTTGTTCATAAGGTTAATTAGTAGAGTTGCCAACCGTCCCCTAAAAAACGAAATCGTTCTGTTTTCAGAGAAAATATTACGCATTTCGTATTGAGGTAAAAAGGAACACAGTTTGTCCCGGACTTCAGCTACAATGAAAAGACACAAAGCTGGAGTTATTCTGTGTCTTTGCTGTCAGCTGCCTCTTCTTCTCTCATTCTCTCCCCCTCCCTCTCCTGTTGCTACTTCAATCATGAAACTGATCAATGATCAGCTGATCGTCTCTCTTTTTTGTTTATCGCCCACTTTGCCAGCGGATGTTGCGCTAAACAACAGCAGCACGTTTAAGCTTGATCAGCTGTTGTTAGAATTTATTTAATATTAATTTCTAGTATCAGCTGATGTTTGCTGGAGCCACAGCTGTAAAGCTGCTGGTCATGATGTTGGTTTGGATATGTGGTGAGAGGGAAACATAAAGATGAAACCAGGAGATGTCCTTACTGAATCATCAGAGCTGAACAGGTGATGGAGAAACAGGTTTACCTTTTAGGTGACATGAATGAGTTGAAGGGAAGTTATGAACTGTTTCTGAGAGACAAATAACACCAGGATCCTTTTTTAGGTAGCTGACAGCTGGTAACTGTGCAGGGGCGGGTCTAGCAAAGTGTTGCCAGGGGGGCAGGTAGGACATTAACAGGGAATGGGGGGCACAAAGAAATACTTTTTTCTTATTCTCATTTAAAATGTCTCGCTTTTAATAAATAATTATCTGAATCTTACAGCAAACGATTGATAGATTGATGCATATATACCATCAGAACAGTGTACATCACTGTCACAACAGTGTTTGTTTGCATTCAAAGGCTTTATGATTTTTCCTATAATGGCGGGCCGGTCTCTAGTCAAAACGCCCGGGCCGATTTTTTGTCCCAGTCCAGCCCTGTATGCAGCTCATCTGCAGTCTGGTGTTACCTACATCTTCCTACTCAGAAGGCAGAATTTCAGAGTTCTGAGTACAATCAAAGCACCACAACTGCAGTTTTCGTGTTGGATGTAAAAAGCACACATGACGCTGTGACGTAGGCTAGAATCATGGCGGCGGTCAATGACGGTCCAGGCGTGGGATTTCTCTCGTGGAAATATGCACATTATCTTTTCCTTTCTATTGGTAGGTGGCACAGTGCACTTGTGGCAAGTAAGCAAGAAGACTGACAGACTGGCTGGGTATCCAGTTACAGAAGCAACACATTAACAAGAGAATTCTGAGTAAAACCAAAGTTACTTTCCCTAGTAACTAGTTACTTTGAAAGTAACGAGTAACTTGAAGTAACTGAGTTACTTTTGATAGAAGTAACTAGTAATGTAACTAAGTTACTAATTTAAAGTAACTTACCCAACACAGCTGGTGTTAACAAAAAAACAAGGTCATGTTGAGTTTGATGGTCGCACACATCTCAGTGTCCCATTCTTGACTGAGAGATGTCAGGGTTCCTGGGCCGTTGACCCAGTGTTTTCAGTTCAGACTTTGCCTCTATTTATTTTCCATGTGTTTCCTGTTTTATTGTGTTAGCCTTTTTCTCTGTGCATTATGTTCTGTTCCACTTCCTGTGTCATGAGTTACATTTAGTTCAGCTGTGTATTTAAGTTTCCTCCAGTTCATTGTCTTGTCATTGTCTAATCCACGTGTGTGTTTCCCGCTTCCGTTCAGTCAGCCAGTCATTCAGTTTCACTCAAATTATGTGCTTATAATAAACACCATCCACATCCTCAATCTGCCTGCAAGTCCTGCATTTGGGTAATCTCTTCTGTCTCTCCACACCGACACTGACAAGAGATGATTCTAGATGCTCAACAGTTCTTGGTTTCTTTGAAAGATTTTTTTTATTTTTTTTTTATTTTCTTGATGGTCACAAGAGACAACAGATTTATGGGTGCAAATGGGGCAAAACAGCATGTGAATGCAGACCCCAAATAATGCTGACAAGTGTTGTTAGATGACTCACAAAAGTTGTGCCCTTTTCTAAACACAGATGCAAGCAGTTCATTTTAATATGACATGCCCACAATTTAGTGCAAGGTCACAAACTAAGATTACATTTAGCTACCCCTCAAACCTCATAAACTCATGTTGATTTTGTTGATCTCTGAAAAAGGGTACCGTATTTTTCGGATTATAAGGCACATAAAGCGAAACAAAACAGTCAGATAAGTCAAACTTTACTTAACTCATTCTTTTTTCTTCCTCCGTACCATTGATTCATTAATTCTGAATTCTCTGCAGCTGCTCTATTCCCATGTTGTTGCAGTATATTAATGACTAACCTCGTATTGTGGATGGATTATCTCAGTTGTTCTCCTGACTGAAGTTTGGTCCGTTTACAGCATCCTGCCATGCGACTGCATTTGTCCATCGGGAACCCTCACGTTAACTTTTATCGAGTGGAAAAAAGATAGCATTCATCCTCCAGCTTCACTGTGTTTATGTTATGCTAAGTGATGTTGTTGTTGCAGAAAGGCGCTTCGGCTTTGCGGGCCAAATTTTACGTCTACCCCCTTATCACCCAGCCAAGATTGCCATTGCATGGCTCCCACGCACTGGCAAGCGAAAGCAAGGCCGACCAAAGATCACATGGCGTCGAACGTTTATGGATGATCTAAGAACTGTCGACATTGCCTGGGATGAAGCTGAAGCAGTCGCTGCTGACCGACATCGATGGAGATCATCAGCTGCCTGATGCGCCGCCCGGCGTAGGAGGAAGTAAGTCTAAGTCTATGTTATGCTAACATAGCTGTGTCGCTAGCAATCACGTACCACATCATTATATACCAGCTAGCCCAACTTCAGTAACCCTACAAACGTCACTGCTGTTTAGTTTTCTGTCTTCATTTATGTTGGAAGTGATAGCAGAGCTGTACGTTTTCATTTTTTCAGAAATCTCTCAGTCAGAACATGTTATATCATGTTTAGGTGGAAGCTAGCGAGCGAACTTCCTGCTAACTTCTAACTCCATTAAATTTAATAAATCCTGTTTTCATGGATGCCTGGACGTTAAAATTAATTGTTACACCTGGTAAAGCAGCAACGCTGATCATTTTATTAAAGATGAAAGAATTTAGACAGTTTAACTCTCAGTGATGCAGCAGTGTTCGTTTGACTTTGGGACCTGAAGCCGACGGATTTTAGGACCCAGATTACTCCGCGAGGCTCCTGACTACGGTAGCTGTAATGCTCCGACAATCCATCAAGAGGTGCGGCTTCGTAGCTTACCAAAGTCATACTAAAACATTTTTTGACAGATTTTTGAGTGCGGAAAATACGGTAATTGTATCTCAGTTCAGTATTTCCACAGCCAGTGAATCAAGATATCTGACAGAATTTGAAGTACAAGATACCCTCTGAGGTTGACATTGGTGATTACCCCACCCCTATAAAATAATCATAATATATTTTGTTTTGTTTTAAATGTTTTCTCAAGTCTTAGAAATCAGGGAACAGGAAATAATCATTCTGTCATTCTGATGCTGTTTAAAAACTGAAAACTGTATTCTCTAAGAATTGTAACATTAATGTTTCTTAAACACTGGGTGTTGATTGTGATTGTGTGTCATGTTCAGTTGCCTGCTTGCATAAAGGTTCTTACATTTACCTCTTACCTGAAGTGACGTAACAGTAAAAAATAATAGGAGGTTTGTAACATTAAACATATAAAGCCCTGCGACTGATGACGTGGATGTACAGACGGTGGGAGATCCCAAACAGTCTGATTAGCTCGTGCTCTATTCCTCATTCTCAGTTCAGGGTGAAGTTCAGCCTGCGGGAGAGCAACAGCCGGCTAATGAAGGAACAGGCTGTTTGCTCTGCCACCACAGGAGGCCGATGATTGAGACAGACACAAAAGGAGGGGGCTGGTGTTCTTCAAGAACTCTGGTTATTTAAGACGCAGACCGAGAACAACAGGAAAATAACTAGAAAAACACTTGAACCAAAGAAGAGATCACTGTGACACACAAAGTTGTCTAACTTTAAGAACAAGACCAGCACTTACACATTCGAGAAAGTGAATAGAAGACTGGTCACTATGAAATCTGAGGAAATGGTGGATGCTACTTCTTCACGTATGACCAGACTCTAAGCCACACTGTAAGACTGTGTTTGTCATTCTTAGAATAAAAGCCAGCTTCTTGCTTTTAATAACACGTAAACACCAAAATGTTGGCAGACCTCAAAAAGTTAACACAACTGAATCGCTTGCTGTCGTTTAGTTGATTAACTTAAAGACAAATGTTGTCAGAATTTGACTTTGATTACTTATCATTATTGAGTACTGAATGATTGATACAGAATCATACACACTCGCAAAGTAAACAGAGGAGGCCTTGTTGAAGCCCACTGCCCAATAACAAGTCTGATGCTATTCGATTGTATTGGCACAGCTTTTCCCAGTGTACAGGGCTAAGAGACACACGTTGTGGCCATAGCACCATGTAATTCAACAATTACACAACAATTACAAACCCTCACAGAGTCAACAAAACAGACATTGACAAATTCTTCTTCATAGAAAACAAGTCCCTTAGATTCAGGAGTTCTTCAAAGTGCTCTTTCCAACACTCAACAGCACAGCTAGTGAAAGTGACACCATCTGTTCTCTTGCTAAACAGAAGTTTTTGCTTTTTGCAACTGCAGGCAATACCTGCTGATATGTACCTGCTAAATTACCCAAGAATCAATCAGGTCAACACCAGAGTCCCTGGGAGGGATTCTTTCTAAGACCCCTTAAAATCTCACCTACAATTTCAACAAAGCCTAAAATTAATGGCTTATCTTTTGGTTTAGTACAGCCAACAGCTAAAGTGTGTGTCCCGTAAATGGACTGACACTAAGCTGACTCAAACAGCTTGACTTTGGGGGAAAAATTCAAATAAAGACTTGCATTTCTGCTCACATATTATACGAGTAAGCACAGCGTTAGCGTTAGTATTCTATAGGGGACACTGCACTCACTCCCATTTGTATTCCAAAGGCTTCCCATCACCTGAATGTTACCCCATCTTCTAAATCTACCAGGAGTAAAACCAAACAGTTTTCACTTCATTTTAACAGTCCGTCCCTGGTTTACTGCTTTGTAGCCCAAAATCTGTCCGCACATGCATGCACTCACACGCTCTCACACGCACACTTTGTTCTGACTGGTTTCATTTATCAAAAGTGTTTGCAATGTAAAATCAATGTTTGAAGGACAATGAAGAGTAAAGTGAAAGTGAAACAGAAGATGCATCTAAAGGCTCATCTGATGTAATTATCAGTGATGCATTAAACCAAATCAGATGACATTTACAGAATAACCCTGAAGGCAGCACCGTTTATAGGATCCTTCTCCTGGACTGTATAAGAGACACAAGACACTGAGTTATGTGTCACTTGCATGGACTGATTAGAAAAGATGGCAGCCACTGTGAAGTCACCTGTTGGTTACTAATGTCTAATCCTGACTTGTAATCAGAAGGTAGACTACAGCATAACCTGATTCATCGTGGATTTTAAACTAAAGATTAATTAAATTAATTAAAGATTACCAGATCCAGGTCTTACGACATGCTGTATTGCAAGAACTTAAACTAATTGGGAAAGGTAAATAGCCTCCTTTTCATTTTCTTCTATATAGTTGAACTTATCTTTGCAACCAGAGGGTGGTGGTAACACTAATGCCTCACAGCAAGCGGGTTCAAACCACATGCATGGTTGTCTGTCTGTGTTAGCTGTGTGATATATTGGCAACCTGCCGGGGAGTACATAAGACTCTACGACAACTGGGATAGGCTCAAGTCACCCTGAACCCAGTCAATGGAAATACAATAAGCTTTGTAAAGGTTTTGTTTAACACAGATAGCAAATGTTCCTACAGATCCATTTTTTTGGCTAATGTGTATTTGTATCAACAGCTCCTTATTAACGAGCACACACCATCAGAAGAGCAGAATGACATTTTTTACAGATGACGTTTGCCACTAACGAGCACAAACAAATCCTGAGTTTCTCAGATGATCAACATGTTACTCAAATCACCGACATGATCATTTGTATTGAATTCCAAACAAGGAAAAACGGACCTATTAGTGATCTCAGACATGTGGGCCCCTCGGTGTGTACTGCATGTGTTGTCTTGATGGTGTTTATTGTATACTTTAGAAACAGCTCTGAGGGTTCCTGTTACATCAAGATTTCATCAGCCTGACATCACAGACCAACAGTACAAAGCTGTTTCTGGAGCCTGAACACAGCATTTGGTTCATCAGCTGCCTCTGCAGCTCTAAACTGTCAGAGAGAAATCAAAGGCCAAAACACTTCTGTTCAAACACCAGTCAGACAAATCAAACACAGCTGATTCCCATTAGAGAAATCATGATCTGTCCATGTTCAAGCCTACAAGACATAAGCACCAAAGGCCAGAAATCCTGAACCTGCTGTGGGAAACAAATCAAGGAGGGGACAAGTGATACCATGTGATATGTGGTTGCATTTTGTAATTCATTTTTGTATGTTTTGTAGAGTTTTTGTGTGTAATTTCGTTAAATAAAGGCCTTAATTTTCTGATCTTCTGACAGATTGAGAGTAGTGTAAGTGCTCAAGTTATGCCACAAGGTGGCACCTCCCATAAGTAATAAAATCACACATGAATTATGATTTTTTGTGATTTTGTTTATATTATTTGACTTTATATCGGTTTCTATTCCACTTTAGTCTGATGTTGGTAAGGTTGGTAAGAGAGGAAAACGCACGACCTGTGGACCGTCTCACTGTTTCTCTGTTCTTTTCAGAATAAAATATACTCTGTTGGCAGGTTTCACAGAAGACACTTGTTACAAAACCAACGTTTTTACAACAAATACCTCATTGAAGTTTTGAAGGGCCCCCTTGAAAACTTCAAAAGAGTCCAGGCCCATATTTGCATTTATTTCCTTTTGAAGTGGATGAATTAAGTATCTGACAATAACATTAAAGCTTGTGCTCCCAAATCTAACTCATTTTGTTTTTCATAAATCACTTCATCTGTCATGAACTGGCCATGTGAAGCAGGCAGGAGAGGACCCAAACACAGACTCATGGAGGTGAAAATGAACTCAAAAATACAACTTTATTAACTAAACTTGGAATATATATATAAAAAAGTAAACAGGCAGGGAGGCAGAACACACGGCGGGGAATGAGGGAGAATGAAACGCTGGACAAAGGGAAACAGAAAGCTTAAATACAGGAGGACTGAGGAGGGAACAGAAAACATGGGGAACACAGCTGAGACAAATTAGACACAACAAGACAGAGGAAGCAAAACTAAACACATTGAGACTGTCAGAATAAAACAGGAACATATGAGACGTAGACTGTAACAATAGGGCATGAAACACATGACGGACTGGGGAAACGTAGGATAAACATGATAGACGTGGAAACATGGAAGAAACACAAGGAAGGGAAACAAGACAAAAAGACACACACAAACCCACATAAACCCAGACACATCAACCACCTGCAACTCAACCTTGGTGAGTGGCTTATTTGACTATGCTTTATAAACGTCCTTCTAATTTCCAATCTATAACAAACCCAGTGTGCAGTGTTGTGTGTTCAGTGTGGGAAAAGTGTGATTCCGTGGAGAATAATCTGCTCTGGCTCTGTCACCTCAGTATGTATGACTGAGAGGAGGTGACAGTGTCTCCTCCTCCATCTGCTCCTAGCAGACTGAGAATGTAAAAAGGTGGCCCTCTGCCCACCTCTCTGTCAGAAGGTGAGAGCCAGGATAACAAATCAAACACCATCACGTCTTTAAGAACAAGGAGGATGTACAGAGCTGTAACGAGGTATATCATGAAGCTACGGGAAAGAACTGTTGAAGCTACAGTGCTATGAAAAAGTATTGGCCCAGTATTCAAGTATGTATGCAGCCACTCCTGGTTTTAACCATCATGAAAATAAGATCAGGAGGAATCTTTGTCTGCATTTCTTTGTAGGCATTCATACTCTTCACACTGAACAGGAATATCTGGAACTGTCGGGATCGAGTCACCAAATGAAACAAATAACAACCACTCACATGCCAAATGACAGCATAAAGCAGAGGTCAATGTGAAATTAGGATTCAAACTTTGTTATCTACCTGTTATCTTTTTACATCAATTAAACTACGTACATACAAGGGTGTAAGTGAAAGCAGCTTCCTTGTAAATGCACTGGAACATGAGTTTATGAAAGATCTGCCTTTGCTAGTAGAAAGATGGCTGCACACTGCAGAGATTTTAACAACATATGGGCTTCTACGTATTTAGTTAATAAAATCAGAACTTCAGTTTGTGGAGAACAGAAAGCTGTGTTTGAGTATTACAATTTGAATTATTCACAGCTGAAATTTAATGGAAGAGAAATTACAGAACAATATTGCATCTGAAGGGCTACTAAAGAAAAAAATACAGTCCTCTTTAGTGTGAAAAATGAAGGATAAAGCAGGGTACGCTCACAGTAAGACTAAATTGTGGATGATATGTCCGTACTGACATTAGGTAGGGAAATGCATTTCCCATCAATATCTCACTTATCACATCATAGTTTCAAGACAGTGATAACGTTTAGCTCGAGCGCACACACTGGGACTAATCCATGCAGTGTGATGCCTCAAAGACATTTATGTCATTTATCTTTAAAATAATTCATTTGTATGTATTTAAATTAGAAAGAACAGTAAAAGGCTTTAAAAAAATGTTAAGTAAGAAGATTTTATTTTGAAGGTGAACTTGCTAATAACCTCACTTCCTGGTGAGTTACCTGTATTGGTTCATTTCCTGTTTACTTCCTCTTCGTGGTTGCTCTAAGAGGGAGAGTGACATGTGGTCATTCTCTGAGGCTTATCCACAGCGATCCACTTGGGAACATTGTTCAGGCAACGCTTTAAGTGTATATATTTCATGATGAAGGTGTTAAGAAAGTATGAATAGCAGTAGTTGTTAAAAACTACATTTTATTTGTAGTTCATGAAAGTCGATTTGTACGTGTTAAAAAAGGCATTCGTTTTGATGATCATTACTGTTGCTCAAGCTAATACGAAGATGTAAAGTCATATTTTGAGTTCTTTCGTAATGCAATATTTATGTAAACATGGTCATTTTTTCTATTCTGTATTTCTTTTCATCTACAGTTTTCACCGCTTGTCAAATGAAGATTCTGAGAGTAAAAGGTCAACTCTACTCGGACTCCTGTATTCATTGACAAAGGTTTAGCTTGGTGTTTAATCAGAGTTGCTACACTCTGCAACAGAACACTACACAAAGTCTATGTGGAAGGTAAAGAGACCAAGGTTTTGTTCACTTGTCTTAGAAAATGAAAGCTTTTTAAAAGTTCTGATCTCTTCAAAGTTGCAGATTCTCATGATGACATCTGTAGCCGGGACGTCTGTCCTGTACCACATAAGTGTTTGTTGCTAAACCTCAGAATGCTCTTTTGTTGACGTAGCACACCTTAAAAATGTTAGTCTTTGTGTACCTTTGTGTATCTCTCATTAATACTTTTTCATTTTCTTTATGTGAATGGTAAAGAATTTTGAATCTGCTGCCAATAAATATAATACTACAAACAAACTGAGGAAAGAGAGGAAATGTTCACACTGAGAATTGCGATGCTCTAAAATTACACATTTCATGTCCATGAATTTTCTTTCTACAGTATGACATTAACACAGTGTCATAAACAGTTGGTGTGAAAAGACACAAATGACAAAGACAAAAAGCCTTTAACATTAATACACAGGCAGGAGATTCTCTGCTAGGAAGAGAAAGAAGCTAAGTAATATACTATGAGAACATAGAAGAATGAAAGAAAGCCTCTAATGTAGGACGTAAAAACAGTAGTGCAATGGGAAATGTACTGCGAGGCAGCAGAAAGGAAGATTTGGGTATGAGTAGAAAAAGGAAAAAAATCAGAGGGAAAAACAGCCTTTTAAGTTCAGGAAGCAAGAAGTTTTCCTACTTAAGAAGGAATTAAATAGGAAGGATTTGAATTAGGTAGCATGGATGAGCAAAGCATCCTTTCCAGTTAAGCAGGGAGGAAGAAATAAGATTTCCTTTTCAAATGAGACAAGATGAATGAGAGCTTAGAGTTAGACTGAGGAAAGTAAGGAAAAATTAATTTCCTCTCCTTTTCATTTTCCTTTAATTTACATAATGTTAACCCCAGACTTGATCTAAAGCTAACCTGATCTATGACAGTGTGTAAATCTGCAAATACTGGCTTGATGCATTTAACAGAAATGATCATTTTTCAGTCAATAAATGATGAATTTAAATTAATGATAAATTATAACACAAGGTTGTTTCCTTTGTGGAATAATGACTCCATAATGTAGTGATTTACACACACAGTCACCTAATAAGTGAAAGCCCCGTGGTTTAAGACTAGGAGACACCATGAGAAGGATGCGTCAGGATGAGCATCCGATGTAAAAAAACAAAAAAAACCAAACAAACTTCTAAATTAAACATGTGGATCCATCCAGTGTGGCAACCAACAGTGAATGTGGGAGCAGCTGAAATTTGTTTAATAGGCAAAAATCTTAATTTGTGTTTCCTTTGTTGAGGAATTTTCCTTCTAACTTCCTCCAAAGCACTCAATCTGAGCCGGTCCTCTGATGTACTCATTTCTAATCTTGTCCATTTTGAGGTGCGGTTGGTCTGGCTGAAGTGTGGGAGGTCCCTGATCCACCCAAAGGGTGGAGAAAGGTCCGCTAAACCCATCCTGGTGTCAGAGTTAGAGCCTTCAAGCAAAACAGTATTTGTGCTGGGCTATGACAAAAGATTCTCCAACGAGGCTGAATTAAAACAATTCTCTGAGGAAGAGTGGGCCAATATTCCTTCACAGTGATATTTTTAAATTTGATAAACAAATCAGCTCCGTAGTCAAGGGATCTTTTCCTTTCCAATGCCTTCGATGCTTGTGCCCTACCGGGGATGATAGCAGTCAACTGGACCAGCACAGATGCTGCAGGACCGGATGCGCTGTCTACGCCGGCTCTCTCTTACCCTTTACCCGCCCCTGTTGCTTGTCTCGTGTTTCTATGGTGTATTGATAGTCATGTGCTTTTGTGCTGAGGTGTTTTTTCTTTATCAAACTGTTCTCCCACTAGGAGCTCAGTCTGAGTGGAGTTTTTTTTCTCCTCCTCTTACCTCATGTAGTGTATTTTCGTTGTTTTTTTCCTATCAGCCTACCTTCTGACATGTCTGCCCAATGTGATGTTTGTGTAAAGTTGGTCAGAAGGTTCCTTTGTGAGTGCGCATGCACCATTAGCGTGCTGCCTGCTGTAACCCCTAATTTCCCTCGGGATGAATAAAGTATTCTGATTCTGATTCTGATTCTGATTTTTATCATCTATGGATTTTAGCTAAAGTCAAGTCCTACCTGTGCAGGAACGATCTAGAAAGGGTGGTCCATGCTTTTATTACATCACGGCTGGACTACTGTAACTCCCTTTATGCTGGTTTAGATCATTCCTGTCTGCATCGCCTCCAACTGGTGCAGAACGCTGCTGCTCGCATGCTGACCGGTTCCAAAAAGAGAGACCACATCACTCCGGTCCTCTGCTCTCTCCACTGGCTCCCAGTTGCTTTTAGGATTGATTTTAAAATTTTACTGTTGGTTTTTAAGGTTCTTAACGGTACTGCACCTCCTTACCTGGCAGAGCTTCTTAGCATTTACCGCCCCAGGAGATCTTTGAGGTCAGCAGACCTGATGCTTTTAGATGTTCCCAGGTACAGACTAAAGACTAGGGGAGAGAGGGCTTTTGCTGTGGCTGCACCCAGACTGTGGAACAGTTTACCTCCTCACATCAGATTCTCCACAAGCCTAGGAACTTTTAAAACTGCTCTTAAAACTCACCTCTTCTCATTGGCTTTTAGCAAGGTTTAACTTACTGTTTTAATTTATTGTTTTATCAGTGAGGTGTTTTATGTACTTGTGTTTTATTGTATTTTATATTTGTATTTTATTGTACAGCACTTTGGTCAGCCTTGGTTGTTTTTAAATGTGCTTTATAAATAAACTTGACTTGACTTGACTTGACTTGACTGATATTAAAGAGTCACAGCCAGTCATCGCAAATGCTTGATTGCAGTTCTTGCTGTAAGGCTGGCACAGCAATTAGTTAGACTTCTACTACAGTAGGGGCGGTTAGGTTTAGATAGCTTCTTCTTTGTTTGATATTAAAATGTGTTTGTAATTTCCAAAAAATATGCAAACAAATAAGAGCAAAGGGGGCAAATAGTTTTTCATAGCTTCAACACCTCTTTCCCATAGTTTCATGGTATGCCTCGTTAACTTTATCCCTCTGTAGTTACTACAGCTCTGCACATCCTTCTTGTTCTTAAAAATCGGCACAAGTACACCTTCTCTGTTCCTCAGGCATTCCTCTCATTCTCCACACTTCCATACCTCCACAGGTATGTCATCTGGACTACCTGCCTTTTCACTCTTCATCTTCTTCATAGCTGTTCTCACTTCCTTCTTACTCAGCGGTCCCCAACCCCCGGGCCATGGACCAGTACCAGTTCGTGAGTCGTTTGGTCCGGGCCTGTGAGAGTTGAGGCTCGGGTGTGAAATTTATGGTTTTCAGGGTTTTTAATCATTATTTTCTTTTATAATTTTTATCCTTAACTCTGTTTCCCTGGGTCTTTTCCCATGTATTATGAATAAAACTTTTTTTGGTACAAGTACTGGTTTTATTTTGTTGTATTTATCTGTGACACCTTAAAGGCTGGTCCATGAAAATATTGTCGGACATAAACCGGTCTGTTTAACAAAAAAGGTTGGGGACTGCTGTTCTTACTAACTGTCCTCCTCCTTCATCCTTCTCTCTCTCTCTTTCATTTTCTATATTCATGAATTTCTTAAAGTACTGCCTCCATCTTCTCACTGCCTTCTCTTCTCATCTTCCTCTCCCTTACACAACCCTCCACATTTATCTGAGCCTGACCACTCCCACCACCCCCCATGCCCGTGCCCCCAAGTGGCTGGGCTAGACCACGAGTAAACTAATACAGACAACAACATTGAAACAATGACTGAGGGAACATGGGAAGCACAGGAAAGAAGAATCTTTAAAACACACACAGACGCATGCACAGACACAGAAATAAAGAACAGAACAACAGATGATGTGAGATTTTGAGATTTCCCTCTAAGCTCATTTCAATGATGTAAATATAGCCTGCTTGTAGTACCTTCCACTGCCTGACGGGGCGTGTTTTGTAGTGAAGTACATAACTAGGGTGGAATGAAATAGTTGTCAGTGGTTATCATTATCCTTTAAATGATTAATCACAATCTCTGTGATATTGGGCTGTTAATGAACCAAATGATTCTCCCGGTGCTGTATAGCTGAAGTTGATACCCCACCACCCATCCTACATACGAATCATCAACTGATAGGCCAGAAATATTACAGACCCCAAAAATTCAATTTCCCCGAGTTAATTTACTCCACCAAGCAGGGAGGCAAGCATCCAATCTGAGTTTAATTTCTGCAGGAGTGAGAGGTGACAGAGGAGAGGTGACACTGAGAATATTAATGAGGACAAGCTTTTATTTTGTAAAACATTTTTCAACCAAAAAAAGTTTATTATTTAAATGTCGCTATAAACCACTAAAAACTCACACACTTTTGTGGTGTAATGACACATTTTTTTGACATCTGACCAAACAACTTGGTCTAATTACAGTTTCTGTGAATAAACAACATACAGAAAACAGCTGTCAGACTGGTGTGAATGATAAGCTGTACAGACCTGATATTGGAATTTAAATGGGGTTGGAAATGCCAGCCTCCTGCTCACACGTGTGGTTGCGAGATAACTTACACGCACTGCCCTTGGTGAGCACTTGTATTACTGACACTGTGGGGATAAATCCGTTAGCACAGTCAGAATTTGGAGGATCAGCCTCCTTTTTGTAAAATCAAGTCACATAAATGCAAATAAGGGTTAGTGGGAGGAGACCAGAATACACTTGCCAAGTATTAGGTACGTTTAGCATAAGGCTAGATTAACATTGTATTAGGATTAGGTTTGGTTAAAATCAATTAAACCTAATCCTAAACCATGGAGGGTCTTAAACAGGGGTGGAAGTTAGAGTTATTGGGCTAACTTTAGGTAAGGGTAGAATAAAGTTAACTTGACGTTAGGGAGACAAAACATCACTTCAGAGAGATTTAACCAAATAAAATGGCTATTGAAATCAGGCCTACTCCATATGGACTCTGGCCATTATCTCCAGAGCAACTGAATCTGCCACAGTTTGTGGAACACCATCTTGCTCATCATGAGTCCACAGGAGGGTTGTGGTGCATTCAGGCTCAAGCCTTGACCTTATTTTTGTTGTACAGTGCTTCTTCACCAAGCCCTCTTTCCCAAAAACAGTCAGGCATGTGGACCTCTACATGAACCCTTGTGCTCACCATCAGCAGTGCTCACCGAAAAGGTGTCGGTAAGATCGTGCACGATCCGGAATAGCGTTCTCGTATTGTTCCGATCAGCAGCTTCCTGTGCTCCGTCTGCTTTCCGCTTGACCCATTCGCATTCATCCCTTCAACAGCTTTGCTTCACCTGCCGATCGAGGCGTCGGTACCGCTCCTCTGCGGCTTGCTGTTGTTCATCTGATGTCGTCTGTTCCCAGGCAATTTTCGCTCTTCGTCGTTCATCGACTAGCTGCCATGTTCGATCTCTGATCCAACGTTCCTTGAAGGTCCCTCTTCGCCGATCAATGGCATTCTTGGCGCTGGCCGCCACGACGGTTTGAAGACACTTCCAGTGCGCCTCCAGATCTTAGGCTTCTTCCAAGGCAGCAAAGCAATTTTGGATCTTGACACTATATTGGTCGCAGAGATCGCAATCCTTGAGCTTGGCAACGTCGAAAGGTCGCACGCGGCAAGCATCTTCTCTTGTTCGTTTGAGCTGCAACTGGATCTTTGCCATAACAAGATAGTGGTCAGAGCCAGCATCCGTGCCACGCCAAGTGACAACGTCAGCGGTAGCTGACCTCCATCGCCTCGATATGCAAACATAGTCGATCTCATTTGCTGTTTGATCAGCCGGGCTTCTCCACGTCTTCTTATGAATTTGCTTATGACGAAAGTATGAGTTCCTGATGCAAAGATTGTTCACCGCACAGAAGCTAATCAATCACAGGCCATTGTCGTTGGTGTTTGTGGCAGATCCATGCAGGCCAATCACCTGCTCAAAGCCATCTCAATCAGGTCCAATCTGTGTGTTGAAGTCGCCCATGAGTATGAATGAGGTCACCTCGTCCAGGACCGTTTGAAGCTCGTCGTAGAAGGCGTCCTTGTCCACGTCATCAGCGTCCTCGGTTGGAGCATAAACTTGAATCACTGTGGTTTTCGCATGGGCGGAAATAAATCTAGCCACGATCAGTCATTCAGAGCCTGGTCACCAATTGGCCAGTGCGGCCGGCGCTCGTTCCGATAGGGCTAATCCCACACCTTTAATGTGATCGGTGACATGTCCCGCGTAAAGTATGATCTTCTTGTCACTGTCGCCCACTTCCAGTCCATCTTACCTCGCTCAGGCCCAGGATGTCCAACGTGTATCGCTCAAACTTGTGTAGCACTTGTGTTAACCGTCCACTGTGGAATAATGACCACATAAACTAGTTGAACCAGCATATAAAGTTCACCAGGGAGGATAGGAAAAATGACAGATTAGCCTTCTGGGAGATTCCTATCAGCAATAGGGGACATTTAACATGTTGATGTGTACCATAAACCAACACATACAGATCTATTAAAAGTTTGATTCTCATCATCCAATGGAGCACAAACTTGGTATCATCAGTACGCCACAACACAGAGCGAACTGCGTAGCAAACACCCAGGCAGTAGGAGAGCACGCTGTGGAGCTGTAGAAGGCCAGCAGCAGTTTCTTGTCCAGGTTATTCTTCCTCAGGATTCGGAGGAAATGCAGCCAAGGTTGGGCCTTCTTTACCAGGGCGTTGGTGTTGTGGTTCCTGGTGAAATCAGCGGAGATGTGGATGCCCAGAAACCTTAAGGTGGAGACAGATTCTATCAGTTCTCTAATCTGAAGTCCAGTATAATAATTTGTTTTAAAGATGTTCAGTTTCAGGTTATTTTCTGAGCACCAGTGGGATGAGTTCTCTACCTCCGCCCTGTATGTTACAGATATGAGCCTAACCACGGTGGTTTTATTGGCATACTTGATGATGCTGTTGGTTGGGTGGGTTGGTGCACAGTCATACGTGTACAGGCCATACCGTAGGGGGCTGAGAACGCAGCCCTACACAGGGATCCAGGATTAGTGGTGAGGATGTCTGGTATTATCGTGTTGAACACTGAGCTGTAGTCCATGAAGAGCATCCTCAAATAACTCTTCCTGTTCTCAGTGCTCTATGAAGGGTGATGGTGATGGCATCGTCCATGGAGAGGTGAGGAAGCCCTCACCAACAATAATGAAAAACTGTGTAACTCCACCATGCACTTAGGTCTTTTCATGTTTTTTTATGTGTGCCTTAAACAACTCAAAATTTTTACTTTAAAGGTACATTAAGCACTTTTGGAGAACACGGTCGCAGACAGTTACAAATTGATCTTAGTCTGTTAACTCTAAGACGCAGAGAAGTAAAAATATCTAACTTTGTCTTCTGATAAAATCAAAATGCTTTTAATACTCTTTAATATTCCACAAAGTTCTGTCACCTGAGGAGAAAAGTTCCCTGACGTCTTTTAAAAAAACACCTGGGCTTGTTTTCACTTTGTGCTGTCAATCATTATGTGAGACTGCATGCCGGGTTTTCTCCCTAAATATCTCATCTGGGAAACAGAAGTAAATCATTATGATAAGCTGCTAAGCTCCTCAAGGTGAACGAGAGAGAAGAAGATGAAAATAATAGTAAAAAAAAACTCCTCCAGCAATGTGAGACATCACTTTCGTTCACTTCGGTTAACATTGCTCAAAGTTACCAAAGACAAATAAAGCATCAAAAGTTGATCCATCACGACACAGCAAAAAGACACACCGACCTCCTTCAGAAAAATGATTACACAAAGACGGCACTGTGTGTGTGTGTGTGTGTGTGTGTGTGTGTGTGTGTGTGTGTGTGTGTGTGTGTGTGTGTGTGTGTATCAGGTCAGTCTAAGAATACCAGCTCAGACCTGCTAGTGTAAAAGATGGGAGAAACTTCCTCATCAATCAACAGCTGTTAAAACTTTGCCCCACTTTCATAGTATAAGAAGGCCGCCGTCTGTCCTTCACAGAGATTCTCAAACACAAGCAGGGTCAAGGTGAGCAAAGTCCCCATTGAGGGACCTGATGGAGGAAACAAACTTCTCTCAGATGCTTCAGCACTCATTTAGGCTTTCAAAGTACTAATAAAAAAAGATTTATAATCCTGTTTCTTTCTTAAAGTGTGATACGTTTCCCCTCAAAACAAGTTGTTCCAATAGAGCATTTCAAAAAATAATGTTTCTCCAAATGCCAGCAGTCATTAAAGACATATTAAAGAAAAATTGCAGGAATTTGGGAATAAAAACAAATAATAACCAAAGAGGAGAAAAGGTAAAACAGAGTGAGCATCAGGGTTTAACCCCTCTTTCAGTCTTAGCCAGTCAGACTGCATGAATCCATAGAAGTGTCAAGTTTTGCAAGATGCTTGACCCAAACCTAACTGCCAAGTGCCTTGAAAACCGAGTGCAAAATAGAACAGAAAAAATGGAAAAACTATCAAAACCATAAATCATTACATTATGTGGACAGTGCTGTCCATACACGTAGTAGTATGATGTATCTACTTTTCCCCCTGTATGTTCTGTGCCTTTCTCCCACTGAACCTTCTCTTCTCCCTCTCTGTGACACAGTGTAACTGTGGTTACAGTCATATCACACTTTGTTATCACAGAATAGTAAAAAAGATGGATGTAGCCAGCATGTTTTGTGGATTTTCGAAACTTGTATGGCCTATCAGACAGCTACAGTGGTGGTAGAGTTTGTCATCTACCAACCAGAAGGTCAGTAGAATGAGTTCCAGTACTGGATTCTCACTTGATTCCAAATATCCAAGATACTTAATGATGTGAACTGTGTCACTTTTAAAGCGCTATACAAATACAGGCCATTTTACCATTTGCTTTTAGATAATCCACCCACTGTTATCATCTTCAATGCCCTGTACCAACACAGAGCAGGGCAGCTACCTGAACACTATTCCAACAGAGGTCAATCATCTTGCTTATAATTTTGCCTCCTCACTACGTACGACTCTGGATACTGTAGCTCCTGTGAAAACTAAGGCCTCAAATCAGAAGTACCTGACTCCGTGGTATAATTCTCAAACACGTACCCTAAAGCAGATGACTCATAAGCTAGAGCGGAAATGGCGTGTCACAAATTTAGAGGATCATCATTTAGCCTGGAGTAGGGATGGGTACCGGTATCCGGTGCCATGATGGCACCGGTTCTGACATAAACGGTAGTAACCAGACCAAAAAGCAGGCCACATTTCGGTGCTTTATTTCTGTGCTTTTTTTTTCCTAAGCTGTGATACACTTTAGATTCTAGCCAATCATTTTACATTTCCGAGGATAGTAGGCGGGTCTAGGTACGTACGTTCTTTTATGCAGAGCTACAGATTAAAATGCCCAAGGCGAAGCGGTCAAAAGTCTGGCTGTACTTCACAGCAAAAGATGCAAACTCAGCAGCCTGCAACAAGTGCTTTAAGGTGATACTGTGATACTGTCAAAGGAGGTAACACCTCAAATCCGATGAAACACCTGGCGACGCATAGCGTTTTTTTTTTAAGCCGAAAAATGCGCCGTATTTGATAGCTTGCTGCAAGACCTCACACCGAGCACATCTACTGCGGGTGGGTTGCCAGTTATCGGACCCGGAGCAACATCCCCCAAAAACACGAAGAGGAGAGTCCTGGCCCCTAGCCCTGCCAGTGTAGCAGAAATGAATGACGGGTGATGATGGCAGCAGCAGCCGTTCTTCTCTGCGTGAGTAGCTTAATGTTGTTTGTGTGTAATTTACGTTGAGTAGGCTAACCACGTTATTAAATTAATGCATGTAAGGTGAACTAGCAAACACCATCATAGCTACAGTGGGGCAAAAAAGTATTTAGTCAGCCACCGATTGTGCAAGTTCCCCCACTTAAAATGATGACAGAGGTCAGTAATTTGCACCAGAGGTACACTTCAACTGTGAGAGACCGAATGTGAAAAAAAAATCCATGAATTCACATGGTAGGATTTGTAAAGAATTTATTCGTAAATCAGGGTGGAAAATAAGTATTTGGTCACCTCAAACAAGGAAGATCTCTGGCTCTCACAGACCTGTAACGTCTTCTGTAAGAAGCTTTTCTGTCCCCCACTCGTTACCTGTATGAATGGCACCTGTTTGAACTCATCATCTGTATAAAAGACACCTGTCCACAGCCTCAAACAGTCAGACTCCAAACTCCGCCATGGCCAAGACCAAAGAGCTTTCGAAGGACACCAGGAAAAGTATTGTAGACCTGCACCAGACTGGGAAGAGTGAATCTACAATAGGCAAGCAGCTTGGTGTGAAAAAATCAACTGTGGGAGCAATCATCAGAAAATGGAAGACATACAAGACCACTGATAATCTCCCTCGATCTGGGGCTCCACGCAAGATCTCATCCCGTGGGGTCAAAATGATCATGAGAACGGTGAGCAAAGATCCCAGAACCACACGGGGGGACCTGGTGAATGACCTGCAGAGAGCTGGGACCAAAGTAACAAAGGTCACCATCAGTAACACACTACAACGGCAGGGAATCAAATCCCGCAGTGCCAGACGTGTTCCGCTGCTGAAGCCAGTGCATGTCCAGGCCCGTCTGAAGTTTGCCAGAGAGCACATGGATGATACAGCAGAGGATTGGGAGAATGTCATGTGGTCAGATGAAACCAAAGTAGAACTTTTTGGTATAAACTCAACTCGTCGTGTTTGGAGGAAGAAGAATACTGAGTTGCATCCCAAGAACACCATACCTACTGTGAAGCATGGGGGTGGAAACATCATGCTATGGGGCTGTTTTTCTGCCAAGGGGACAGGACGACTGATCCGTGTTAAGGACAGAATGAATGGGGCCATGTATCATGAGATTTTGAGCCAAAACCTCCTTCCATCAGTGAGAACTTTGAAGATGAAACGAGGCTGGGTCTTCCAACATGACAATGATCCAAAACACACCGCCCGGGCAACAAAGGAGTGGCTCCGTAAGAAGCATTTGAAAGTCCTGGAGTGGCCTAGCCAGTCTCCAGACCTCAACCCCATAGAAAATCTGTGGCGGGAGTTGAAAGTCTGTGTTGCTCGGCGACAGCCCCAAAACATCACTGCTCTCGAGAAGATCTGCATGGAGGAATGGGTCAAAATACCAGCTACTGTGTGTGCAAACCTGGTAAAGACCTATAGTAAACGTTTGACCTCTGTTATTGCCAACAAAGGTTATGTTGCAAAGTATTGAGTTGTATTTTTGTTATTGACCAAATACTTATTTTCCACCCTGATTTACGAATAAATTCTTTACAAATCCTACCATGTGGATTCATGGATTTTTTTTTCACATTCTGTCTCTCACAGTTGAAGTGTACCTCTGGTGCAAATTACTGACCTCTGTCATCATTTTAGGTGGGGGAACTTGCACAATCGGTGGCTGACTAAATACTTTTTTGCCCCACTGTACATGCGGCTGTCTTCTTGTTTGATGGCAGATACTGCCTTCACCCTGGCCAAAAAGGCTAAAATGACCAAAGAAAAAGTGGGAAACAGTTAAACATAAGAGGTTTTTGGACAAACTTTGTGTTTTTTCCATTGATTAAGCACTGCTTCCAGCCAAGAGTGATACCATATATGCCCCATAGCTGCAGAAAAGGCTAACATTGTTATCTTTTTACAAAAAAAACAGCTGAACATGAGAGGTTTTTGGACCAATTTTGTGTTCTCCATTCTTTAAGCACCGGTTTGAGCACCGTTTAAGCACCGGCACCGTTTCAAAAGTACCGGTTTGGCACCGGTATCCCTAGCCTGGAGAAATAGTTTGCTGCTTCTTAAGAAAGCCCTCTGCAAAGCCAGAACATCTTATTCGTCACTGATTGAAGAAAATAAGAACAACCCCAGGTTTCTCTTCAGCACTGTAGCCAGGCTGACAAACAGTCAGAGGCACTGTTGAGCCAACCATCCCTTTAACGTTAACTAGTAATGACTTCATGAACTTCTTCACAAATAAATTTTTTATCATTAGAGAAAATATTACCAATAATCATCCCACAGATGTAATATTATCTACAGCTACTTTCAGTACCATTGATATTCATTTAGACTCTTTTTCTCCAATTGATCTTTCTGAGTTAACTTCAATAATTACTTCCTCCAAACCATCAACGTGTCTTTTAGACCCCATTCCTACAAAACTGCTCAAAGAAGTCCTGCCATTAATTAATTCTTCGATCTTAAATATGATCAACCTATCTCTAATAATCGGCTATGTACCACAGGCCTTCTAGACCCAGCAGCCTTAGCTAATTATAGGCCAATCTCCAACCTTCAGATGTCTCCTGTATTGGCTTCCCTTCATTGGCTTCCCGTTAAATCTAGAATTCAAAATCCTGCTCTTCACATACAAGGTCTTAAATAATCAGGCCCCATCTTATCTTAATGACCTATTAGAGCACTTCGCTCTCACACTGCAGGCTTACTTGTTGTTCCTAGAGTATTTAAAAGTAGAATGGGAGGGAGAGCCTTCAGTTTTCAGGCCCCTCTTCTGTGGAACCAGCTTCCAGTTTGGATTCAGGAGACAGACACTATCTCTACTTTTAAGAGCAAACTTCAAACTTTCCTTTTTGCTAAAGCATATAGTTAGGGCTGGATCAGGTGACCCTGAATCCTCCCTTAGTTATGCTGCAATCCCATATGGAAAAGAAATAGTAAAAACATATATGATTTACTCATGAAAGTGGCCACTTTCATGAGTAAATCATATATAAATCATATAAGGCTTACATGATTTACTCATGAAAGTGGCCACTTTCTCATTACTTTCATATATATTTTTTTAGTAAGTATACAAAACATACAAGTTTCATTATATAATTTTTCAAGAGATCTTATATGTGTTTTCACTCTTGTATGCTTTTCATACAAGTTCCATACAAGACAGATAAAAACTTTATAAGATTTATATATATCTTTTCCATATGGGATAGGTGTAGGCTGCCGGGGGATTCCCATGATGCATTGCATGTTTCTTCTTCACTCACTATGTGTTAATAGACCTCTCTGCACTGAATCATACCTGTTATTAATCTCTGTCTCTCTTCCACAGCATGTCTTTTATCCTGTCTTCCTTCTCTCACCCCAACTGGTGGCAGCAGATGGCCCCGCCCCTCCCTGAGCCTGGTTCTGCTGGAGGTTTCTTCCTGTTAAAAGGGAGTTTTTCCTTCCCACTGTCGCCAAACTGCTTGCTCATAGGGGGTCATATGATTGTTGGGTTTTTCTCTGTATGTATTATTTTAGGGTCTGCCTTACAATATAAAGCGCCTTGAGGCGACTGTTGATGTGATTTGGTGCTGTGTAAATAAAACTGAATTAAATTTAATGAATAGTGATATAAAGGTACCAGTCAATTTATCATACTGGCTGCTGTCACCTGTACACGTGGTAGGCAACTGAGAATCCACATAAACTCGGTTTTGGTGATGTGAAATGTGAAAATATTTTAGAAGTGGATAAGAGGATGGAGATGAAAAAGGCCCTCCTGCGCTGCGCTCACCCAGCAGGGAAACAGTGATTGGTTGACTCCAGCGGCAGGTACCTGATCAGCTAAGACACAAAAGCGGTAGATCAAAGTGATCTCTGCAGTTTTGGCCTGAAGCTTAGAGAGCAGAAAGCAGGCCACGCCGTGCCTTAGTGTGAGTAATGTTCACTGCATCAACCTCTCACCAGGTGTGTGAGCACTGAGAAAACAAGGCAAAGTGCTCAGTAACTGCTATAAAGGTTTAACCTGATCTATTGTTATATTTCAACTTTCAGCTAAACGACTCCCTGCTGCTCTCTGGAGTTTCTGAGTAAACTAGATGTTTGGCATGTTTAAAAAGAGAATTAGAATTATCACTATTATGATTAATGCTTGAGTTATAATGACAGGGAAAAAAGCAGTGACACATTCATAGAAACTTGTCAAACCACCCCTGTAATAAGCAACAAGACTTTTTGTTGGGTTGATAAGCAATCATGACTCAATGGTTATGACGGCAGCTGTCCATGGTGCTGAGAGACACTGAAGACATGACACCTTTTCCAAATGGTTTCTAAATGCTGTACTGAGGAGAGATATGTTCAAATGTGAGGAAAAAACATTTGAATAAGTTGTTCATTCATTTATACAATGGCAAATTATATATCATGAAACTCTTGTCAAAGGAAAGTCTAATCTGACTAGTGCTAACATTGTATCAAACAAGCTAAAGAAGCATTTAAAAACCAAAAAGTACGGTGGCCCTGAGAGCCAAACAGACTGCAACTTAAAAAAACACCAGCAATAAGAAAAACGCTGCAAAAGCTCACAAAACACAACGGAAAAGGAAAAAAGAAAACAGAAATAGGAAAAAACAGATTTCCAAAATCACATGGGAAGTGTTTCTGGGGAGACAATAACCCGACGGACCAGTTGCAGGAACCAAAATATGCTAAGAATTGTGCTGGGAGACAAAAACGTGGAGGATCTATCGGTTTGGTGAGGAAAGAAAAGATGAGAGGTAAGTGTGTTAGGCTAACTATCATCTTAACATGATAAATGAATCATGATAAAACACACCTACCCTACCATGTTTTGGGTTCCTGCAACTGGTCCGTCGGGTTATTGTCTCCCCAGAAACACTTCCTTTGTGGTTTTTCCTATTTCCGTTTGCTTTTGACTATTTCCGTTGTGTTTTGTGTGCTTTTGCAGCATTTTTCTTATTGCTGGTGTTTTCATAAGTTGTAGTCAGTTTGGCCTCTCAGGGCCACCATAAAAAAGCCCTGAAAGAATCTTCAAAAGTCCATGGAATTTCTACCAGTGTGTATAAGGACAATTTCACATTTACAGTTAGTTTATTCTGGCCCAAATCAGTTGATGAGTTTGTAAACTTGTAGTTTTCTCTGTGGTTTTTTTTTTTTTTTTTTTTTTTTACATTAAGAAAAGTCCAAGTGAACTTCAAACAAATCAAAACACATCACTACAAATCTGCTTAATGGCCAGATGTTTCTGGGGCAGGAGGAACAAAAGTAAATACAGAAAGAAGGTGCAGTATTGTGGACTGTTGAAGAACATGGAGAATTTGCATTCATATCACAGCTAGTTACTACCCCATACAGATCTTTCTAGCTACATGCTAGAATTCAAAGCATATGTGGCGACAGGAGGTTTTAATAGTTTAGATTTGCAACACATACCTGCTTATTGGGTTGAATCGAGGTAGGATCACGTTCATTTAAACGACACACTCTGGAGTTCATTTGGAACCACACCAAGAACACCTCCTCGAAAGAATCTCAATGTGGCTGTTTTGGTTCACACCCAAGTGTGATTAATGTGTTCACATCTGCACAAATGAACTGCACCAAGAGGGAAAATAACCCAGAGTTCGATTTAGATGGACTAAACCCCGCAGGTGTGAAAACACCCTCAGTGTTGACATAAAGCAATGGTAGTAGTGGAGCTTATTGCAACGGAGAAGAAACCTCACACAAGAGCAGTGTCCGGTGAACAAAAAACCCCACCAATTACTTTCCCTTGTGTTGCACTTGTGAGGCTACAACTTGCGAGTACTGAGAATTCCTAAATAAGCTTTATGTTTAAAAATAGCTCCAATCACAATGTATCCTCCAGTGTTCATTCAGTTTTTAGTTAATTTATATTTAAAGGTCAATGAAATCCATTTTTAAAGAAACACATTTTCTGGAAAGTTCATACATGGTGTTTATATCTTCTATCAGATGTTCCCTAAAGAACATAAACATGATCATGAAATGTAATATTTGATCCTTACATCCTGCTTTTAAAGTCCAGTTTAGTTACTTTTGGCCTTTTCACTGTAGAATGGTAAAGTGGTACTTATATAGCACTTTTTATACTCAATTTGACCAGTCAAAGTGCTTTTCTTCACACTCACATTTTTCTAAGCTCTGCTACAATCGAGGGCAACTCACAGTTCAGTGTCTTGCCCGAAGATAGCCCTTGGATATTGATACATGCAGACTAGAGAAGCTGGGGATCGAGCCACTGACCTTCCAATTAGTAGACAATCCACTTTACCTCCTGAGCCACAGCTACGCAACTGTTACTAAGAACTATTGCAGAAAAGAATACAATGAATGCACTCCAGTTTATTTAAAGAGGACTAAATGATCACACAGGGATTCTTACATGGCATTCCTGTGAGCTACAGTGTCAGAGTGCAATGACGGCTCCTGTAAAGATGCGATTGCAGTCATATGTTGTCATCAGTGGCTGCAGACGCTTCACTCTATTTTTCATAGGAGATGTCACGAGCGTGACGAGGCCTCAAAACTCAAGCGCAGCTTGTTTGGAGCAGCAGCAGCAGGGTGAGCTGTGTGCTGACATCAGATCAGGCTGTCAGGAAACACCTGCTTTGATCTTAGCTGAGCGGTTTAGTTTTACATTTTAAAGAGCTGCAGGCTGCCAGAGGTTGGGAGTCTCTACAGTCCAGGAAGAGATGAAACAATGCTGGGGAGCTTTAACTGGATTTATAGTGTGCCACTGCACCAAATGTACACATTAGATTCTGTTTCTGCTTTTCAATTACTGCGTGCTTTTTTATTGAAGGTTAGATCCTTTTTCCAGCCCTGGTTATTGTCTTGGTAGAGTTTACCTATGCCTTATTATCTCTCGTTGCTGTGTCAGAGCCTTTATAAATATATACCCACATTCCAGAATCTCACTTATTTCCTTGTGCTGGTCCGGTTATCTGTGTCATCCACACTTTCTTTCTGAAAGGAGAAAGTGCCGCACATGTAGACGCCCATATGGAAAAGAAATAGTAAAAACTTATAAAAGACTTGCATCAGATGTGGCCTACTTCATATAGTGAATCATATACAGTGGGGCAAAAAAGTATTTAGTCAGCCACCGATTGTGCAAGTTCCCCCACCTAAAATGATGACAGAGGTCAGTAATTTGCACCAGAGGTACACTTCAACTGTGAGAGACAGAATGTGAAAAAAAAGAATCCATGAATCCACATGGTAGGATTTGTAAAGAATTTATTCGTAAATCAGGGTGGAAAATAAGTATTTGGTCAATAACAAAAATACAACTCAATACTTTGTAACATAACCTTTGTTGGCAATAACAGAGGTCAAACGTTTACTATAGGTCTTTACCAGGTTTGCACACACAGTAGCTGGTATTTTGGCCCATTCCTCCATGCAGATCTTCTCGAGAGCAGTGATGTTTTGGGGCTGTCGCCGAGCAACACGGACTTTCAACTCCCGCCACAGATTTTCTATGGGGTTGAGGTCTGGAGACTGGCTAGGTCACTCCAGGACTTTCAAATGCTTCTTACGGAGCCACTCCTTTGTTGCCCGGGCGGTGTGTTTTGGATCATTGTCATGTTGGAAGACCCAGCCTTGTTTCATCTTCAAAGTTCTCACTGATGGAAGGAGGTTTTGGCTCAAAATCTCACGATACATGGCCCCATTCATTCTGTCCTTAACACGGATCAGTCGTCCTGTCCCCTTGGCAGAAAAACAGCCCCATAGCATGATGTTTCCACCCCCATGCTTCACAGTAGGTATGGTGTTCTTGGGATGCAACTCAGTATTCTTCTTCCTCCAATCACGACGAGTTGAGTTTATACCAAAAAGTTCTACTTTGGTTTCATCTGACCACATGACATTCTCCCAATCCTCTGCTGTATCATCCATGTGCTCTCTGGCAAACTTCAGACGGGCCTGGACATGCACTGGCTTCAGCAGCGGAACACGTCTGGCACTGCGGGATTTGATTCCCTGCCGTTGTAGTGTGTTACTGATGGTGACCTTTGTTACTTTGGTCCCAGCTCTCTGCAGGTCATTCACCAGGTCCCCCCGTGTGGTTCTGGGATCTTTGCTCACCGTTCTCATGATCATTTTGACCCCACGGGATGAGGTCTTGCGTGGAGCCCCAGATCGAGGGAGATTATCAGTGGTCTTGTATGTCTTCCATTTTCTGATGATTGCTCCCACAGTTGATTTTTTCACACCAAGCTGCTTGCCTATTGTAAATTCACTCTTCCCAGTCTGGTGCAGGTCTACAATACTTTTCCTGGTGTCCTTCGAAAGCTCTTTGGTCTTGGCCATGGCGGAGTTTGGAGTCTGACTGTTTGAGGCTGTGGACAGGTGTCTTTTATACAGATGATGAGTTCAAACAGGTGCCATTCATACAGGTAACGAGTGGGGGACAGAAAAGCTTCTTACAGAAGACGTTACAGGTCTGTGAGAGCCAGAGATTTTCCATGTTTGAGGTGACCAAATACTTATTTTCCACCCTAATTTACGAATAAATTCTTTACAAATCCTACCATGTGGATTCATGGATTTTTTTTCACATTCTGTCTCTCACAGTTGAAGTGTACCTCTGGTGCAAATTACTGACCTCTGTCATCATTTTAAGTGGGGGAACTTGCACAATTGGTGGCTGACTAAATACTTTTTTGCCCCACTGTAAGGCTTATATGATTTACTCATGAAAGTGGCCACTTTCTCATTACGTTCACATATTGTTTTAGGAAGTATCCAAATCAAATCAAATCAAATCAAATCACTTTTTATTGTCACATCACATGTGCAGGCACACTGGCACAGCACATGCGAGTGAAATTCTTGTGTGCGAGCCCCACAAGCAACAGAGATGTGCAAACACAACAACACAAACGAGCAAAATACAAGAATGGCCAACCTGAAACTAATAAATATATGTACAATATATAATAGTGTATGCATTTCTGGATGTGTATACAAAACATACAAGTTTCATTTATATATTTTTCAAGGGATCTTATATCTGTTTTCACTCTTGTATGCTTTTCATACAAGTTTCACACAAGACAGATACAAACTTTATAAGATTTATATATATCTTTTCCATGTGGGCGAGCTTTGTCTGTCTCATATCTCTCTGACACGTCTTTGATCCACTGCCTGAAGATTGGAAGAAGTTAGCAGAGTTCCAGTCTAGTGCAGTAGATGTTTCTGTGTTCCTAACAGTTCATGTCAAAAGCAAGCTCTTTGGCCGTGGAGGCTATCGAGATGGAGGAACTCTAAACATTATCTTAATTCAGGGACACATTAGTGGTCAATACCACACATTTACTTTATTCCTGACTTAGAAACAGTGCATCTAAAATAGTTTTCAATTTTACATCACAGAATTTTGAGTTTTTAAATGTTTCCAGAACCTCACACACTGAGATTGCTTTCAGGGTTAAAATGAAAATATAAATTAATTCTGGATGTGCTCTCAGAGTTTATATACCACATGGTATATTTTTATAGGCAGTTCAGATTTTGCTAATATCAAAGCCCTGCTTCTCTGTTTCTGTATCATCTGTGAATCTTGCTGTCGGGGGGCAGTGAGGTTCAGCTGCTGCGGTCATTCTAGTATGGCTGTGTCAGGTTAGGTGTCTTTGCTCTGAAGCATGAGTCATGTTTCACAGGTAAAGAAGGCAGCATTCTTTTTATTGTCCAAAATCTAGTAATTGGTTTTCTTAGTCCTTAGTCCTGAACAGACTAACTGCGGCCTGACACGAGGCTGTGGGACCCCCAGGGAGCGACGTGTACGTCTGTGCATGTACTCGCGTGTGTGTTGCATCTTGCCCTCAGCTCTTTCTCTCTCTGAAGGTATGTGCTGTGATATAAATCAAACAGACAGATGTCTCTGGTGAGATCAGCGATTGGGTCCTCGCTGCTTTAACCCTTTAACTGATTCCCACAGACGAGTTAGCAAGGACACATGCAGGTCAGTCATTTTGTTTCATGAATGCAAAATGTGACCAAAGTGTCTTCTTGTGACTGCTTAATGTTAATACAGCCAAAGGCAGACGGATGCTTAATCGGCTGTTTACAGGTTATTTACTGTGCAGGTGGAGAAAAGCAACATTAATTGTAAATTACTGTAGTGGTAATGACATTTGATCAGATAATTGATAAATTCACAATACCCTTTACGTATTAAATTAATCATCGTGTACCTTTGAAGGGGCAGTCCACCAATTACAATTAAAATATGAATCTAAAGACCAAAAGCACTGCAAAAAAAAAGGCACAAAATTCAGAATTTCTCATACTTGTTATGTAAGGCAGCGGTCCCCAACCCCCGGGCCTCGGACCGGTACCGGTCCGTGAGTCGTTTGGTACCGGGCCGCGAGAGTAGAGGCTCAGGTGTGAAACGTATGGTTTTTAGCGTTATTTTGTTATCGTTTTTATTGTTAACTCAGTTTTCCTGGGTCTTTTCACGTGTGTTATGAATAAATCTTTTTTTCGGTACCGGTACTAGTTTTATTTTGTTGTATTTATCCGCGACACCTTTCCGTGAAAATATTGTCGGGCATAAACCGTTCCGTGGCGCAAAAAAGGTTGGGGACCGCTGATGTAAGGTATATACAAACTAAAACCGTTTACAGTTTAAACAAGTAAAGGAAGAAACTGAAAAAGATTCCCAGTGATTTAAGCCTGTAGTGTGTAATTTTAACCCACCTGCATCGATTTGGCGCTGGTCGCCATGGTTTTCAGGGTTTTTAATCAGCTCATACTATCTGCTACTGCTTTCGTACCTGTTAGGCTTCTAAGCAGGTACTAAAATGTGACGTCGTCAAACTGCATGTCGCCGATTGGCTGGTCAGTAGCGTCACTCAGTGAGTCATGAGAGCGTCTCATTCACTCTCATTCACTAAAGTCAAAACCACCATTTTGGAAACCCAGCAAAGATGGAAATGGCTACAAAAAACAACGCCATGTTCCCCAGGTCTGACGCAAAGCCACGGATCGACCAGCAGGTATATTCTTGCCTCAATGTCCACCTTTATTTCAGCGTCCGTGTCTTATATTAACTGTGTCCTGGGACGCTTGGATACGCAAGACACACATGACAAACACCACCAGTGTTGGGGAGTAACGTAGTACATGTATTGGTGTTACGTATTTAGAATACAAAATCTGTGTAACTGTATTCCGTTACAGTTACTGTTTAAATCGGTGATATTCAGAATACAGTTACTTTGTTGAAATAAATAGAATACACTAATACACCAATTATGGTGATTAAATGCAGTCGGCTGCAGGTTTAGCTCAGTTGGCTGAGCATGTAGTCATATATCACATGGCTGAGAGCACCCGGCCCGGGTTTGAGTCCAACCCGCGGACTTTAAGTCTTTTAATTCTTTTTCAACTCAATTTCCATCTGGGATTAATACAGTTTCTCTGATTCTGATTGCTGGAAACACAAACAAAACATGTAATATTGTAAACGTCCTGTTAATGTTGGTGGCGTCAGTTACACCATGGACCCAGAGGCAGCAGTGCACGGGCAGGAATGCGTTTCCGACACCACTTAATAAGAAGAATGGGACGGACGAAACTTCAGTATCTTCGATGTACTATTGCTGTGTGATTTTTATTACTATTACTGAAGGCTACTCCCCACCGAGCTAACATTGTTAGCTGGTGTTAGCTGAGGTTAGTTCTAGAGATGGCACGATACCACTTTTTTATATCCGATACCGATATCATAAATTTGGATATCGGCCAATACCGATATGAATCCGATACAGTGTGTTTTATAATCAATAAAACTGTTTTTTTAATATCTTGCTGCTTTTTGTATAAGTTCATACTCAAGTTAAAAAAACAACAAAAACACTAAAGCTATTCTGTTATACCTGTATGCAAAAAATACACTGCACACAAAATATTTCATAGTTCAACAATACTGATCAATCTAATAAACTTAAACCTGCACCATCCTCCCTATTCTGGTATTTTAAAGAGTACTTAGCAGAAATATTAAGCAACCTAACTAATAGGGTTGCAAACTCCCAGCAAAAAAAATAAAAAATTAAAAAATAAGGAACCCCCCACCCTCCACCTCATGATGCTTAATTGACGTAATCGACTTTAATTTGATGCAGTGTGGAAAAAATGCCCAGAAATAAATTATTTTTCAAGAATAATTAAATAGATTCAACATCTTTCTTCAACAGAATTGCAGACTGCACAGATGGTATCTTCCCAAAGGAAAAAGTACTATAGCTTACTAGGGTATATATATTAGACTTAATAGTCACTATATACAGTAATGGACTTATATACATTTTACATCAGGTTAAAACTTTGGATGTAAGATTCGGATAATTATTTATTAAAAGCTACACATTTTAAGTGAGAATAAGAAAGAAAAGTATGTCTTTGTGCCCCCTTTTCCCTGTTCATGCCCTATCGGCCCCCCGGCTAAACCTTTCTAGATCCGCCCCTGCACAGTTACCAGCCGTCAGCTACATAGAAAAAGATCCTGGTGTAGAAAGTAATATTAAATAAATTCTAACAACAGCTTATCAAACTTAAACGTGCTGCTGTTATTCAGCCGCTGGTTTCCTCTTTCTGGTGCAAAGTGGGCCAAAAACAAACAAGAGAGACGGGCGACAGAAAAGCCGATCAGCTGATCATTGATGGTGTCACGATTGAAGTAGCAGCAGGAGAGAGAGAGAGAGAAAGAGAGGGAGAGAGAGGCAGTCGCTCCATATATCGGTTGTTAAGCTTAACGCGGGAATGCTTTACAAACATTCAGAGATGAACTTACACACTTGCTTTACTTCTCTCTGGGATAACTTCCTCAGAGATGAAATGCTGGTTTGGTAGGGAGGCTACAAATACACACAGCCGCTCTATCACGTGAGGCATACTGCTGCCACGTGCTACGGTTATGAGCCGAGTTATGCCGTGTCGCAAGTTTTGTGAGGTGCTTTTGTGATATTTAATGGATCGATTACATTTTTTATTTCTCTCCGATATCCAATCCAGTAATTTAGGTCAGTATCGGACCGATGCCAATACGTAATATCGGATCGGTCCATCTCTAGTTAGTTCACAGACTGCAGACTGTTAAATACTCATGTTCACAAGCTTGTAAGCACGTTCTTGCTAGTCCGGACTTCATAAATTCAGACTAGAACACAGAAGTAGCGATTGTTCCACAATTGGAACAGCAGTGTACTTGATGACATCACAGCTCCATCCCCTCTTAATTTAACTGTGATTAATATTTGCAATGGAAATTACACATGATGTAGTAGATTTGTTTAAGGGGAAAAAAGATAATTTAAAAGAGTATCTTAAGCACTTTGGCAAAATTTGCTTTTACGTATCATCTGTTTCACAATGTCTCACAAGCTTCATACAGAAACACAAGCTTAATCTGTCTCAATAAAAGCAGTACACATGTATGCCTGATAAAAACAAACAAGTGAGATGTTAGAACACTTTCATTTTTATTTTACTAAACACTCAAACTTACAATAGACAGCAGCTTTGGAAGAGAACTGAACAAATATTTAAAACATAATCTGATCATTTTTAGGATCTCGCCATATTAACATGTTGTTTTTAGACTTGATGGATTAAAAACCTGCTAGCTGCAAATAATCATATGCAGTTCCACATGATTATTAACATGATTATTAACAGACAGAAAGAAAACATATTACTGATGCAGAAATAATTTTCTATACGAGATCGCTGCAAAACGTGCAGCCTTACCTAATGTCCACCTACTGTTACTCATTTTATATTAAGATTTAAACATCTAGTTGGTATTGGTATGGTGAGTAACCTTCAGTAAAAGTAATAAATCACAAAGGAATAGTAAAAGACATGACAATATATTAAGCAATCCAAAGTAAGGCTGTGCAATATGACCAAAATCTCATATCCCGATATAAGACATCTACCGTCCCAATAACGATATAAATCACAAAAATTTAACATTTTCTGTAAATTCTCTGAATCTCGGGCAGCTCGACTTGTGGGAAGTGTTTTTGTTTTTTTGGAGGGGGTGTTTTGCCTGTCCCGTTTGGATCTTTAGCCGTCAGAATTGTTGTCTGAAGGCCAAGAAAGATGCCAAGTGGATCATCGTGGCCTTGCCATATTGGTCCATTTGATTGACCTTTATTATAATTATGTATTTATTTGATTTGATTTTTGGTTGTTACAGACGGGACAGACATGACTGGGGGATAGGACAGGGAGAAAGAATGAAAGAAAGAGAGGGAGAGAAAGAAAAATAGAGGGGAGAAGAGATGGTGAGAAAGGGGGGAAAAAAACAAGAAAAACAAACAAGACACCTGGATCACCTGTATGGAGATAAGAAAAAAAAAAAAACAGAAGAGAGAACAAACAAAAAAGAGCAACATAATAAATACAACACCATCTCAATAAACTAGCTAACAGTAGATAACAGTAGATACTAAAGATTACATGTTATTGTGCAGCACGCAAGATCAACAGCGCACAATGTGCTTTGAGGCAGCAGCCAAGAAAGGTGTAGTTTGTGTCTGTGCACACCTGTGTGGATCGCCACTCTTTTATTCAAGAGGTTTCTCCATGTAACGATCTGCTAGGGAGTGTGGGGAGCCATAGCCCCGTGCCCCAGGGCATGAAGCAGATATGGAGGAGATCCAGGCCCCAGACACACCACAGGGGCAACCGTGCCACCCTCCTGGGAAGAGCTGAGGAGAGCCCCAAACGAGAGGTCACCCAGCAGCCACGGAGCAGAGGCCAGAGGGGGTTGCAGTGACGTGCCCGCGAGCTCTGCCGGCAGCCAGCTGTGCCAGAGAGGACAGAGGCCTGAGGGCACCCCACCCCCCAGAAGGGGCCCAGCCAGGCCACAGGCGCCAGGCCCCGCCAATCGGCCGCCAGGAGTGAGTCGGTACATACATGAGCGCCCAGCCCCGGACACCAAGGACCCCCAACACACCAACGTCTAAGGGCATCAGCCACCGGCAGGGAGTGTGGTGAGGGGAGATAGGCTTCCATACCTCGGAGAGCCTGAGATGTTCCCAGAGAGGTGGAGTCTAAGACCCAAGCTGACATATAGACACAGACGAACAGGCGCACACAGACACAAACGTGCATTCCCACCCCCATATACACAAACAAATACTCAGCACTCACACGTGGAGACAGACACAAATAGACACTGTACACACATTCACACTCCCCAAACATACTCTATATCCCAGGTCCGGGTATCCCTGCCCCAGAGGGGCAAACTGTACCCGGACCCAGGAGATGTAACCCTTCTCTCTGGGGTGGAGGAAAGCTGACCACCTCCTTATCTGCAGTAGCAGGGAGGCCCCGCACCTCCTCCCAGCCCCTCAGCCCCGACGGCTAACAGAACGGGGGTGAGTGAAGATCCCAAACCTTCCTCCGCCCGCTCATATGTAGTGTTGCTGCATTTAAAACACAGGAGGGCATTGTGCTTCCTGCCAGAGAGCAGCACGGCTCCTCACAAAACCCTCAGTGTCTATATGCATTTAAAATTGAGGGTAGGGCACCAGTGCCAGAGGTGGGTTGTTTTAACCGATGCATGAAACGATACATTTTTAGATAAAAGTTGTAACGGCCGCCGTTTTCTTTGTGAGTGTTAATTACACGGCGTGCTGCGGAGAAAAGCCTGTTCTAACGTTTGAGTCTAAGGTTTATTTTTTAGCACCTGGCGGCTCTTTTTTACTTCTCATCCGTAAACACTCTGCATCCTCTTTCACGTGATTTAGTTTACTTTGAAAAGTCTCAACAGGATCTTGAGCTTTATTGTGAAAGGTTTATGTGGAAAATAAACAAGCGGACACGCAATGGTTTTACCGCCGTTGTTGCTAACGACAACGCATAAAAACAGGCGCTTGTTGTCCGTAGTGTGGTTATATTAAATATAAGAGAAAGAGAGAACTTTAATAAATTAATATTGTCATGGTCCTGGGCCATGTTGGCCCAGTGTTCTTAGTTTTCTTGTATGTTTGTATTTTGTTCCTTATTTAGGCCATGTTTTCTGAGTTGCCCTGTTGTGTTGTTCCCTAAGTGTTTTCCCTTCATGGCTTTTACCCCCTGTGTGCCCCTCTGTGTATCTGTGAGCCCTCGTCTCTCCTTATGTTTTATTCCATGTTTCCCCTGCCCATTATGTCCAAGTTCTCCCCGTGCTCTCTCTCCTGCTGTCTGAACCTCTGTGCACTTCCTGTTTACTTTGTGACTCTCACGCCCGTACATGTCATGTTCAGTTCACCCCGCCCTGTCTCGTTATGATTATCAGTGTCACCTGTGTTCCCCGTGTGTTCCCACTTTCCTCGTTAACCCTCTGTGTATTTCTGTCTGCGTCTCCCTCTGTTCGGCGTGACGTCGTCCCTCATGCTGTGTGTGGATCTCCCTGTGTCTCCCTGTGAGTTCTTAGTTTATGGTTTCCCAGTTTAGTCTAGTTTGTATGTTTGTTCTACCAGCAAATAAAGCTGTGTTTTGAGTTCACCTCCCCGAGTCTGTGAGTCCTGCATTTTGGGTCCAACTCCTGCCTGCCGCACAGCGATTCATGACAGTACGACGTCACCAGACATGGACCCAGCAGGCTCCTCCCGGGAAAGCGATTTGGCCCGCATCTTCAGCCTGTGGGAGCGAGTTTCCCATGCCTCGGACATTAAAGCAATGTCCATTGGGATAAACGCCATCGAGGCAATTCTCAAGGGGAATCCCCATCTTCACGAGCTCTCAGGATTTTCGGGCCTACTGTCCAATCTGCAGAAAGCCAAGGAGACAGTACAAGCTCGCGAGCTCGTCATACCGCAACAGCGACCGCCACAATCGGGAAACGTTTCCACGCCGCTGCCACTGGACTCCTCTCCATCCACCCTCCACTCTGACTGTCACTCACCCGCTGCTTTTCTCGCAGCAATGTGGTCGGAGGATGAGGAGCCGGCCGTGATCTCTCCGTCGTTGCCAGTTTCCTCCATCACCGCACCTCCGGCTTCCCGAAGAAAACGGCATTCACGCCGCCGACACCCACCGCCACAGCCAGACCCCGAGACGTCTGAGTTGCCAGCTGTGGTGAGTGGAAGGGACAATCAAGAGTTTCCTGACTTTGGGACTGTTTATTCCGGGGCTGTGTTTTTTCACTTAGCTGCCCAGCCAGAAGCGCTAGCTCCATCTCCTGTGTCCCCGCTAGCACAGCCATTAACTCCACCACACGCTCCATTTTCACCTCTACCATCGCTTCAGTCATCAGTTCGGTCTGCCACTCAGTCGCCCTTAGTTCCGTCATCCACACTACCACCTGTTTCCCTTCCACCACCACCATCACTACACCCAGCCATTCAGGCTGCTACTCAGTCAGACAGTCAACCCATAGCCCTGCCGTTAATATGCTCTATAGCTGAGCCACTAGCCGCCCGACCCGCAGCCACTTCAGCCACTCCTCCACCCGTCACACCTCCACTACAACCATCACTGCAGTCCCCAGTGCAGTCTCCAGTGTCCCCAGTGCAGTCTCCAGTGTCCCCAGTGCAGCCTCCTGCAGCTCTGCTTTCCCCAGTGCAGTCTCCAGTGTCCCCAGTGCAGTCTCCAGTGTCCCCAGTGCAGCCTCCTGCAGCCCTGCTTTCCCCAGTGCAGTCTCCAGTGTCCCCAGTGCAGCCTCCTTTAGCACAGTCACCCACTCAACCACCAGCACCACAACCGTCACTACCTCTAGTTCATTCCCCTGTGAAGTCATTAACTCCACCACCTACTCCACTCTCACCACCACCGTTACTACAGACATCAGTTCAGTCCCCTGTGCAGTCATTTACTTCTCCACCGTTAGCAGCTCAGGTCCCCGTGTGTCCAGCAGCTCAGGTCCCCGTGTGTCCAGCAGCTCAGGTCCCCGTGTGTCCAGCAGCTCAGCTCGCACCTGAACCTTTGGCCCAGTTCCCCGTAGCAGTGCTGTTTTCTAGCCAGCTTAACGTTGAGCCCGGGGTCCCAATTCTCTCTGGCTCTACATCGGCTCCTGCTGGAAGCTCGGATGAGCTCATCCAGCACTCCGCGGCTCCCGTGTCGCCATCTACCTCGTCCGCTGGGGGTTCCAGTGAGCCCAGCCAGGACCTCCTCGTCTCCGCTGGAGGGTCCGAGGGGCCCGTTCAGCCGCCCGTCTCCGCTGGAGGGTCCGAGGGGCCCATTCAGCCACCTGTCTCCGCTGGAGGGTCCGAGGGGCCCGTTCAGCCTCCTGTCTCCGCTGGAGGGTCCGAGGGGCCCGTCCAGCCTCACGCCTCGTCAGCTGGAGGGTCCGAGGGGCCCGTTCAGCCTCCTGTCTCCGCTGGAGGGTCCGAGGGGCCCGTTCAGCCTCCTGTCTCCGCTGGAGGGTCCGAGGGGCCCGTTCAGCCTCCTGTCTCCGCTGGAGGGTCCGAGGGGCCCGTTCAGCCTCCTGTCTCCGCTGGAGGGTCCGAGGGGCCTGTTCAGCCTCCTGTCTCCGCTGGAGGGTCTTCGTCCTCGTCTGGTCCGGCCTCCGAGTCTTCGTCCTCGTCTGGTCCAGCCTCCGAGTCTTCGTCCTCGTCTGGTCCAGCCTCAGCCTGTGCTTCGCCTGGTCTGGCCCCCGCATCGCCACCGTCTGGTCCTGCCTCGTCTGGTCCTGCCTCGTCTGGTCCTGCCTCGTCTGATCCTGCCTCGTCTGGTCCTGCCTCGTCTGGTCCTGCCTCGACTGGTCCTGTGCCCACCAGGCCATGGCCAGCACGCCTGAGACTGGAGGGCCGCCGCTGCCTTCCGCGCGGTCGGCCCCCTGAACTGCTCCGTTGTCTCCTTCGCCGCCGCCGCTGCCTTCCGCGCGGTCGGCCCCCTGAACTGCTCCGTCGTCGTCCCCCCCTTCGCCATCGCCGCTGCCTTCCGCACGGCCGGCCTCCGGACCAGCTCTGTCACCTGTGCCACCCGCCTGGTCGGCCCTCCGACCGTGTGGCCCGTGTACTCTTGTGCCTGTGGGCTCTGGGTCAGCCCCCTGAACCTTATTTGGACTATAGTCATGTGCTCCTGTGTTTTCTGTTGTTTGTTTTTGTTTCCCGTTCTGGTCCCTCCATCCTGGTCCCCCGCCTCCCGCCCTGGGTGGGTTGTTTTCTGTTTTTGTTTTTTCGGGTTTGGGCTGTCGGGAGCCAGCCCTTGAGGGGGGGGGTACTGTCATGGTCCTGGGCCATGTTGGCCCAGTGTTCTTAGTTTTCTTGTATGTTTGTATTTTGTTCCTTATTTAGGCCATGTTTTCTGAGTTGCCCTGTTGTGTTGTTCCCTAAGTGTTTTCCCTTCATGGCTTTTACCCCCTGTGTGCCCCTCTGTGTATCTGTGAGCCCTCGTCTCTCCTTATGTTTTATTCCATGTTTCCCCTGCCCATTATGTCCAAGTTCTCCCCGTGCTCTCTCTCCCCCCCCCCCCCCCCCCCGTGTGCCCTGTGTATTTATGAGCCCTCGTCTCCCTTTGTGGTTGTTTCATGTTTCCCCAGCCCGTTATGTCTGTGTTTTCCCCGTGCTCTCTCTCCTCCTGTCTGAACCTCTGTGCACTTCCTGTTTACTTTGTGACTCTCACGCCCGTACATGTCATGTTCAGTTCACCCCGCCCTGTCTCGTTATGATTATCAGTGTCACCTGTGTTCCCCGTGTGTTCCCACTTTCCTCGTTAACCCTCTGTGTATTTCTGTCTGTGTCTCCCTCTGTTCGGCGTGACGTCGTCCATCATGCTGTGTGTGGATCTCCCTGTGTCTCCCTGTGAGTTCTTAGTTTATGGTTTCCCAGTTTAGTCTAGTTTGTATGTTTGTTCTACCAGCAAATAAAGCTGTGTTTTGAGTTCACCTCCCCGAGTCTGTGAGTCCTGCATTTTGGGTCCAACTCCTGCCTGCCGCACAGCGATTCATGACAAATATAGCCACTACAGTGACCATCAAAACGATGAGAAAATATTGCTGCAACTGTAAGTTTATTTTGCGACACCACGAAACAAACGATATCGTAAAATGAAACGATAGATGTTTTTATATCATCATCCGATATATATCGTTATATCGAACAGCCCTACATCCAAAGTATACAGAATATGTTACAAAATACATTTTGGGGCAAGTATTCTGTAATCTGTAGTGAAATAAATTTTAAAAGTAACCTTCCCAACACTGACCACCACGCACATAAGGAGGTACTACATTGTAATGGAAAACCAAGTTGAGTCATGGAAAAAACTCTTGTTTTTGGGTTCAGCTGTTAATGAGAAAATTTACATAATTTATCAGGAAATACAAACTCGAAAAAGATGTTTTTAATGAGTGTTTAATGAGGAGGAATGATGATTTTGACTAAAATACAACTGAAATGTAGAAATGTTTATTTGTTCAAAGAAGTAATTATTAAGGAAAAGTGCTTCCTGTAAATGACGGGCGTACCAGTCAAGTAAATTTTAATTGACCAGTCTCCATTAAATGTAATATTCTACATTGCGCTTATGTAACAAAATTTCATGGAAATTTTCCTTGTGTGTTTTTTTTTTTGTTTGTTTTTTTTGATGGGTTTAGCCCCACGTTCTCCTCCCAGAGTCGGTGTAAATGAAAATTAACTGGAATCTAGGCTGCAAGAAAAAAAAGATTTAAAGAGCCCAGTTTGTGGAATTTCTGACATGTGTATTTGGGTTACAACAACATTGTGTTTCATGGCAAAACAGTAAAATTCACTGTTTAATAAGAGGTTCTACAAATTAACATCAACCAGTTGATGAAGCGGCTGCAGCTTAAAGTGTTACCTAATGTAAAGATTAGAAATACTTCGAGACGCCGGGATTGACAGGCACTCCTCAGCGGCCACGGACACTGGGGATCATAAGTTTGTCACCTTGAACATATGGCTGGAACAGACTGCAGATGAGACAGTGTGAGTAATAGAAGCGCTTTCTTTTGAACTCAGTGAGAAAAACAAACATCTTTGCATCATGCTGCTCCCTGGTGGTTTCTAACAGAGATACACAGCAAAAAACATTTTTCTTTTTTCTCTTTGCTGCAGAGTCTTCAGGGATCTACCAACAAACACACACACACACACACAAACATGCACACACACACACGCACACACCTAAGATCATCTGACAGTGGGTCAGAAAACATAGCTATGAAACTGTGCAGAGGTTCAGATGTACATTACAAAAAGGTCTTCCATAGTTGAAACTAATGGAGCTTCCAGTTAGACTTGTTCATGGTACTAATGAGTTCAAGAGTCTTATTCAAACAACACTCTGCAGCCTAGAATAAAATATTTGAATTACAGATGTGCAGAACTCCAATGGTGGTCACCTAAGACACAAATAGGATCGGAAAGCAGGAATCATTTATGTGGCGAAGTGATTTATTAACTCAGTAGTGCCGTTATTACGCAGCTTCAGTCAGAGGAGCCTCAGCTGCCTCTGTCAGCACCGTTAGCACGCCATCTTCTCTACGTCACTGTGAGACATTCAGCACCAATCCGAGCATACAATACGACTGTCTTCAACACTAATCCTGCTCCAGAATTATTCCCAGTCTTTACTTCCAGGCGTTGCCAAACGTCACGCCAAATCTCCACCCAACAACTGAGATAAACACTTCTGACTCATGAAGACAATGACTCTTTCCACACTCAGTCCAAGAACAAAGAGGAGGCTTTGTATGCAAATCATCCCCCCCCCCCCCCAACCCCACCCTACAGTGCTGGATATAAAAATGCACTGACATCAAAGGCAGCGTCTGACATGCCTCGCAGAAAACGGCTGATCGGTTAAACAATGGTTCACTGTGATCCTACGGGGAAACTTCACCTAACATTAGCACATACATGCTCCCACATCATAAACATCAGAGTAATATTAATACTGCATTTATGTGGTATTTGTGGGAAATGTGGGAATGCAGGATAGCTGTCAAAGCTGTAAAAAATACAAATGTCCAACTCAATCATTTCAGACATCAAACGGTCTTTAATGTGCCGGCACAAAGTCAGAGTAATGATTCACCCATAGTAGAATAGTGTAGGTCCACAGTGAAAGTTAGGTGCTCTGCCCAAGTGGGAACCTCACGGGATGGAAATAAAGCAAAGTGGTAAAACCTGCAATTCCTCTAATGGCCACCTGAGGCAGGCAAGTCAGTCAGTCCCAGGTTAAAAGGCTTTACAGCAACAAAGATCATGTTCGCAGCCTGAAACAAAACAGGTTTGGGCCACTGTGGATAGTTTTCCCTGATCACAGCAGATAAAGCGTCATGGTGTGTGACTGCTGTGTTAGCACATGAAGCTGACTGATAGCTGATAGCTTTCTTCTTGGCTTTACCTCTACTAAGGCACTAACCACTTATTACCTTTTAGTTGCACTAGACAGCCACTCATTTTACCAGAGTAAAATACGACCAGGAAAAATCTGTGCTTTTCTCTGTCTGCACGATCCGACTAGGAAGGCAACTATAATAGTTCGATTTCAAAGGCAACAAAGCCGATCCAAGAAGGCGCCAAAGTTTTGGTGAGTAAAATTCTAGTATTTTATGAATCTGTTTCTTAGAATAATTCAGACTTATGTGTGTGTGCTGCAGTTTAAGGTTTAGATTACAAAGTCTACAAACAATGGGTGACATCGCAGTAGCTACATTCATCTTTTATACATCTGTGTTCCTGTTGTTATTATGGAAAAAAATGTTAGCCAAGGTGTAGCCGGGAATTACATTTCTGGGTGTGTGAAATGCAAATTAAGAGGACAATGTTGTAATTTCCTAATCCATACACAAATATGCCAGAACAGCATTTTCTTCCATACTGGGATTTGATGATGACAGATCTGCAGCTGAAGGTTTTGTCATTTATGAAATCATGAATAATTAGAGCATGAATATGACAAATATCAAAACATATCAAGTTAGCATATCGGCAGTCTGTGGGCAGCTACACGCAGCCCGTCTACCTGCAGACAGGCTCTGCTGTTAGGCAGGGGCAGTGTCAAGAATGTGTGGTGCAAGCAGTGAGTGGGCCACTGCTGCTTCTGCTGTTGTTGATCTATCACTCAGCGGTGGAGAAGAGCAAAGGTATAATATACAAGAGCTGGGTTGAAACTGAGTGTTAAAAACTATTCAGTGTCCACTGCAGCCGCTGTGTGTGTTCTTCATACTGTAGTTTAAAAACCCCACAACCAGTCTGACCAGCAGTGGATGAAAACGCCTCCATGAGCAAATATTTCCACAAACACTTAATCATAAGTCTGCTGCTATGAACAAAGTGTGTGACATAAGCCATTTACAAAAGTGATTTGCTTCTTGTCAGAGTATATCGTGATGGTGATGCTGCACACCCAGCCTGCTCCGGGGCAAGTTAGATACCAAATAACTGCCCAGTGCCCAGCTTTCAGAATAACAGAGTCACAAATCATCACTTCCTTTAGTGTCCATGATAAGCATCAATGAAAGTTATAGATTCTGAGTAAAGGTAACTTCATTTTCCCCTGCCTGTAACAAAGCAACTTTAAAATTCTTTTGCAGATCTTTATATGTTCACATAATTCCATAACAGCCAATATAAAAGGTTTATATACACAAATGTTCAATAAGGATTTATCAGCTGTCAAGTAAAAGTGCCTGGGCCCTTTAAATTTAGTCAGGCAGTGAATCCTGACCCAAGCAATGACAACATGGAACTTTCTGTGTTCTAAAAAAAGATCAAACTGCTACAGGCTCCAAATTAGTTTAAGTCTGCTATCAGCAAGACAAAAATGAAATCATCCCAATTGTGACATTTTAATTAATTCAATTCATTAACCAGTAAAACTTACTTTAATGAAAACATAGAGGCAGCTGGGATTAGCCGGCGGTGTGACGTGTTTCTGCTCTGTCAGCTGTCAGTCGCCCATCACTCAGACAGATCAGGCTCATTATTTTATCATTAAAGGCTGACAGTATCTGAGGCAGTGAGCGATGGTCATGAAGCTTCTCCTCAGCAGGTTAATTATCTCTGACATCCTCTCAGTAACCACATTGAATTAAGGTAATGAAAACTAAAACCTTTAAATCCAGTCCCCCCGACCTCATCGCAACATCGCTACAGAGCGACATTTTAATTCAAAACTGTCCTGCTTGACAGTGAGGTCTTCTTTTTTTTTCTTTTTTCTTTTTTTTTTTTTGCCTGTCCCGTTTGGCTCTTTTGCCATCAGAATTGTTGTCTAAAGGCAAAGAAAGATGCCCAACGGATTTACTTTACCAAATTGACCATCCCAGCCTTGCCGTAATGGTCCATTTGATTCACCTTTTATTGTTTATTTTATTTTCACTTACTGAATACGGGACAGACTTGACTGGGGGAAAGAAGGGGAGAAAGAAAGAGGGAAAGAGAAACAGCTGAGAAGAGGGACGGGGGAGAAGGGCAAAAACCAAAAACCAACAGAATGAGCAGAAAAGAAAAAAAAAGAAGAAAAAAAATGCATATATCAATCACCTGGGTCACCTGCTGAGAAAGAAAAAAGAAAACAAGCAGAAGAGAACAAGAGTAATAGAATAAACAACATCACAATGATATATGGGAATATGACAGTAAATACTAAATGTTAAACATTATTGTGCAGCACATAAGATCAACAGAACACAGTGTGCTTTGAGGTAGGAGCCAAAAAGGGTGTAGTTTGTGGGTGTGATCACCCGTGTGTACACCTGTGAGCATGGACGCGCTTGTTTTTTGTTTTTTAAAAGGTTCCTTCATGTAATGATCTGCTAGAGGGTGTGGGGGGCCACAGCCCCGTCCTCCAGGGCATGAAGCAGGTATGGAGGAGATCAAAACTCCAGACATCCAGAGGCCCCCAGAACACAAGAGACCAAGGAAGACCAACAGAGGGGCAGCCGCGCCACTGTCCCAGAAAGAGCTGAGGAGAGTCCCAGATGAGGGCTCACTCAGCAGCCGCGGAGCAGAAGCCAGGGGGAGTTGCAGTGACGCGCCCGTGAGCTCCGCCGGCAGCCAGCCGTGCCTGAGTGACCGAGCCCCAGGCCGAGAGGCCGGGGGCACCCCACCTCCGAAGTGGCCTGAGCAAGCCCCAGGCTCCAGGCGGCCGCCAAGGAGTGAGCCGGTGTGTACCTGGACGCCCATCCCCGGACATAAAGAACCACCAACGCACCGATGTCTGAGGGAGTCCACCACTGGCAGGGGAAGTGGTGGTAGGGGGAGATGTCCCCAGAGAGGTGGCGCCTGACACCCAACCTGACATATAGACACAGAAATGCAGGCACACACATATACAAACATCCATTCCCACCCTCATGCTCTCATATACACTTACTCCACACTCAACCAACGTGGAGACAGACATAAAGAGACGCTGTACACACGATCACACTCCCCAAGCGTACTCTAAGCCCCAGGTCTAGGTACCCTTGCCCCTGGAGGGGGGGAACTGCACCCAGACCCAGGTGGTGTTACCCTTTTCCCTGCGGTGGGGGGAGGGAGACCGCTCCGACTCCGCAGCAGCAGGGAGGCCCCACACTCCAGTGAGTAATGTGAATGTCTAAGTTGTGGGATAAAATTGAGGCAGAGGCAGCCAGAAGGGGACGGGGGGGGGGGGGGGGGGGGGGGGGGTGGCCTCCTCTGCACCCTGGTGACATACCTCTACTCCAAGGTCCTGCATGTGTGGGTGGTTGTGGTGGAGCGGGAAGAGGGAGGCAGCTGGAGATGGGGAGGGAAGGAAGGGAGGGGCAAGTGACCCCTCCCTGGGGCCAGCTCCCCCGCTGACCCCAGTAGGCACCCCCATACTCCACGACCCACCAGGGAAAGGGGGCCCAGGCCCATCCAGACCAGGGCCCAGTGCAGCAGCGCCCCCCGGCCCCACAGAGCCCAGGACAGTCCACCCAACCCCACCACAGAGAAAACTGCACCCACCCCACCATCCACTCTTCTTCCAGACTACATAAGACAATAAACACCCAGGCTGAGATCTTCCTCCACCTCTCCTGTATCTTCCCCACCAGTTGAAGAGCCCCCCAGGTGGCTCGATGCACCGGCGGCACCCTGCTCCAGGGCTGGGCCCCCATGCACCCACCCGCCCACAACCCCGGCAACACACCAACCAGGACCCAAGCCCCCGAGGCCCGGCCCGGGCCCCAGCCCAGAGACGGAGCGCCCCCAGAACCTCACGCCCATCCCGGACCCACCCAGGGGCAGCCAGGCTACCAGGTCAGTAACCCAACTCCGTCAGCACAGACCCTCCCCTAGCCCCGCTGCACGCAGCCGCGAGGAAACAGTCACCTGAGAGCCAACAGAGCCCCTATCCGGACATGACCGCTACCCCGGGTTGAGCCCCCCAAGGAAGATGCCTCCGGGGAACCCCCCGACGCCCTAAGCCTGTCCCTACCCCCACACCAATCACAACAGTGAAGGCGGGACCAAACTATGACCCCCCACCCCCACTAGGTGATGGAGCTGATCAAAGGAGCCCAGAGCAATTGATCTGATGTGGTGGCAGAGGCTGTATCAAGACTAATGTAATCTAATAGATAATTTCTATATTGGTTAGAATTAAGATTATTTTTATTTTTCCAGTTCATGAGGACTGTTTTCTTGGCTATGCATAGGGCAGTGAAAACCATATGGGCGATATTCTTTTCTGAAGTGACATTATCTAAGCTGCCCAACAAACACACTAAGGGGGAAGTTGGAATGTTACATTTCAGACACTTCGATAAGTCCTCACATATCTCGCGCCAAAACTTCTGAACTGGTGGACAGAACCAAAGAGCGTGGATATAATTGTCCGGTGAATTGGTTTGGCAGTGTGAGCAGTTGTTGGTAGACGTAAAGCCCATCTTGAACATCCGATGACCTGTATAGTGCACTCTATGTAATATTTTGTATTGAATTAATTGAAGACTGGGATTTCTAATTAGATGAAAGGTTTTTAAGCAAATCTGAGACCAGAAGTTTAGGTCTAAGTTAACTGATAAATCCGCTTCCCATTCTGCAATAGGAAGTGATATTGATTCATCTGTTTTAGAAAGCATTCTGTATATTTTGGATAGAAATTTGGGGGTTTTAAGAGTAAGAAATTGAACCACACTTGGTGGTGTTTGTAGTTCAACTTGACCCGGTTTAAATTTCTTTTTTACTATGGATTTAATTTGTTGATATTCTAAAAATCTTTTCTTGTTGATCCCATATTGTGTAACTAGTCTGTCAAATGAAATAAATTCTGTTCCTTCTAGTATATGTTCTAAATATTTGATTCCTTTACCACTCCAATCTGAAAAGTTTATCATATTATTGTTTTGTAATATGTCAGTGAGGTCTTCTTCTATTTTTGTTCTTTAATGCTGCCGGGAAAGTATGATCCCCACATTAGCACCACCAGCTTCAGCACTGGTAATGTCAAGGGTTATGTATATTAGGACAATAGATAATATTGTCTATTAATAAATGTATCCATTTTTCAGGGATTACTTGAAAATGTAAAATTCAGGACCTGAACTGAAAAACAAGACATCCACATTTACTAAGTAATAACTCCATGATGGCAAGGCCAAAGGAAGCAAAGAGGAATTTTTGTCTTTCTAAGAAGAATACTAAGAATAACTATTGTTAGAGGCTGCTGATATGAATGTCCTTACAACCTGAAGTAATAACCAGCACAGGCTTTATTTTTACACTTGTCTTTACTAATAAGGAGAGAAACAGCTTTCAGATTGCAGATGTGTATTTTGCGAGCTTGGGTCTCCAAATCATTTTACATATTCATGCAATTATTTTCACCCACATATGAAGCTTCGGACATCCCCTGCAGAAGCATTACTATTGAATAAGAGCTGCAGCTCTCACACTTAGACCTCAGAACCTCTCCTTTCAGATGCTGTGTCTCACTGACCGGTCAAACAGTTATATACATGTTTTCACTTTCATAAATGTCCGTAACAATCTCACAGTGGATGCATTTGTCTCCAAACTGAAAGGAAGTGCAATTTACATAGACAGCTGCCACAAGTCCCATAACTTCATTAACAATTGAACAAAGTATTTCCTGATGTGATATTGTGATCCTAACTCTTGGGTGGCAGAAAGCAGTGAGAGACTTAAAATACAAACAGTGAGAATTCGAATAACAATACGGAATAATTTCAGTTCTAATTACAGAGAAATATTATCAGACTTTAACTAAAGCAAAAATGTTGTACTGGTCACATGTTTATGAAACCAAAAAAGAGTAATAAATTTATATAGAGCATGCTGGAAAAAGCAAAGGACTCGCTGAACCACTATTTAGAAGAAGAAAACACTTCAAAAGTAAACCAACAACACAGAGAGAGACGTGTAAGGACAGAGAAACTCGACCCGCCTGATGTTAATTTAAATGCCTTCAGAACCATTTTAGAGATTTGTACCACAGGCTTTTAACTAAATTAAAGTCTTGATAATGGTTTAATTCATGGCTGGCTCATTAGTTGAGAACTAATACCATGGTTTTATTTTCCAGCTATATTAAAAATACCTTAAAAAATACCTAATATATAGTACATATACTGAAAGTTACAAAACTTTCAGATAATTTAAATATAGTTGTAAAGGTGAAAAAGACTGAGCCAGAGATTTCACTTCATCATCTATTACAACGATGTGAAATTAGTGACAGTGAAACACAAAAGCCTAAAATGAGCGCTAACTCGATAAGCGAGCTACAGAAGAGTTTGGTGGAGCTTGTGGTGCTGATGTGACTGATGCAGGGTGCCTCTAGGCGTGGTGAAGAAGGAGTTTACATATTACAAATACAGTTTCACATAAATAAATTGGTGTGCGTGGAGTGTAAGCACTGTGTTAAATACTTTTAACTCAAGAAGTACATTTACATCAAGTGCAGTTTTGAGTTATTATTACTTTACTTGAGTCTTTTCAATTTTTTCCAACTTTCCAAACTTCACTTTTTTCTAGAATGAAATGTACTTTTGTTTGACTCTGATATTTATTTGACAGCTATTCTCTGTAATATGTGCAATAATTCCCTTTTTGATTAACAACACTGATCACAAGAAAAAGGGCAAATACATCCAACATGAACAAACTTTTGACCACACAGCACACAATTAATCTACAGGAATGTAGTGTCATTGATTGCTGCTTAACAACTTTGTTGACTTTCGGTCGATAAAGAATCTAATTGATACAGTGGGGCAAAAAAGTATTTAGTCAGCCACCGATTGTGCAAGTTCCCCCACTTAAAATGATGACAGAGGTCAGTAATTTGCACCAGAGGTACACTTCAACTGTGAGAGACAGAATGTGAAAAAAAAATCCATGAATTCACATGGTAGGATTTGTAAAGCATTTATTCGTAAATCAGGGTGGAAAATAAGTATTTGGTCACCTCAAACAAGGAAAACCTCTGGCTCTCACAGACCTGTAACGTCTTCTGTAAGAAGCTTTTCTGTCCCCCACTCGTTACCTGTATGAATGGCACCTGTTTGAACTCATCATCTGTATAAAAGACACCTGTCCACAGCCTCAAACAGTCAGACTCCAAACTCCGCCATGGCCAAGACCAAAGAGCTTTGGAAGGACACCAGGAAAAGTATTGTAGACCTGCACCAGACTGGGAAGAGTGAACCTACAATAGGCAAGCAGCTTGGTGTGAAAAAATCAACTGTGGGAGCAATCATCAGAAAATGGAAGACATACAAGACCACTGATAATCTCCCTCGATCTGGGGCTCCACGCAAGATCTCATCCCGTGGGGTCAAAATGATCATGAGAACGGTGAGCAAAGATCCCAGAACCACACGGGGGGACCTGGTGAATGACCTGCAGAGAGCTGGGACCAAAGTAACAAAGGTCACCATCAGTAACACACTACAACGGCAGGGAATCAAATCCCGCAGTGCCAGACGTGTTCCGCTGCTGAAGCCAGTGCATGTCCAGGCCCGTCTGAAGTTTGCCAGAGAGCACATGGATGATACAGCAGAGGATTGGGAGAATGTCATGTGGTCAGATGAAACCAAAGTAAAACTTTTTGGTATAAACTCAACTCGTCGTGTTTGGAGGAAGAAGAATACTGAGTTGCATCCCAAGAACACCATACCTACTGTGAAGCATGGGGGTGGAAACATCATGCTATGGGGCTGTTTTTCTGCCAAGGGGACAGGACGACTGATCCGTGTTAAGGACAGAATGAATGGGGCCATGTATCGTGAGATTTTGAGCCAAAACCTCCTTCCATCAGTGAGAACTTTGAAGATGAAACGAGGCTGGGTCTTCCAACATGACAATGATCCAAAACACACCGCCCGGGCAACAAAGGAGTGGCTCCGTAAGAAGCATTTGAAAGTCCTGCAGTGGCCTAGCCAGTCTCCAGACCTCAACCCCATAGAAAATCTGTGGCGGGAGTTGAAAGTCCGTGTTGCTCGGCGACAGCCCCAAAACATCACTGCTCTCGAGAAGATCTGCATGGAGGAATGGGCCAAAATACCAGCTACTGTGTGTGCAAACCTGGTAAAGACCTATAGTAAACGTTTGACCTCTGTTATTGCCAACAAAGGTTATGTTACAAAGTATTGAGTTGTATTTTTGTTATTGACCAAATACTTATTTTCCACCCTGATTTACGAATAAATTCTTTACAAATCCTACCATGTGGATTCATGGATTTTTTTTTCACATTCTGTCTCTCACAGTTGAAGTGTACCTCTGGTGCAAATTACTGACCTCTGTCATCATTTTAAGTGGGGGAACTTGCACAATCGGTGGCTGACTAAATACTTTTTTGCCCCACTGTAAGTGATATGATGATGGAATTGGAATCACTCAATTCATAACAAATTACATTCCCGCGTAAAATAAATAATACCATTTTTTAAAAATCCAATCAAAAAAATTAGACTGTCTTAGAAAAGGTGGTCTGATATATATACAATATATGTGATATACAACAGTCACATCTCCCTAAATAATGTCCCACAAACATACTGATATGGGCCATGCCTACTGTGTGCCTGTGTGGGCAGGATGTTCATCATGGAGACCCGAAAGGTCAAAACTGCTTCACCCCACATTGGTGCCCCATTACGGTTTTCTGTGGACAGCTCATAGAGGGCCTTCAGAAAACCACCAATGGGGCAAGCAAAGGGAGAAATTTGAATACAATCAAGTCCCCTGAGTATTTATCCCCTTTATAATTAATTAAGAGTGCTTGCGATCCTGGGAGTAAGGATGGGTTGGTTTGAATAGGGATGAAATGGCTCAAAGTTCTGAAGAAAATGTTTAAGAGAACAAACATTCTGCCAATTTACAGCTTTGTCTGTGAAGGTTCTCAGTCATCCAGGTCATCGTAGTCTAAGGAGCTTGGAAAGAAAAGCGTCTGGACTTCTTTAAGTTGCTTGAAGACGTTTCACCTCTCATCCGAGAAGCTTCTTCAGTTCTAAGAGTCAAATGGTGGAGAGTCCCAGATTTAAGCCCAGTGGGAGTTTCCCCCTAAAGAGGGACAAAAGGACCCCCTGATGATCCTCTACCATACTTGAAATGTGCAATTCACTTGTATTTTTATTTTTATTCCTATTTATTCTATTTATCCCCTTCGTATATTTTATTTATATTTGTCTCTGTATTTATATATGTGTGTGTATGTGTGTGTGTGTGTATATATATATATATATATATATATATATATATATATATATATATATCAAAGAGAGGGAAGGTAGTCAGAACTGAGGGGATTGAACTACCAGAAGGCAACATTGCAGACATAGAGGACAGTTACAAGTACCTGGGGATCCCGCAGGCGAATGGGAACCATGAAGAGGCCGCTAGAAAAGCTGCAACCACCAAGTACCTGCAGAGGGTCAGGCAAGTCCTGAGGAGTCAGCTGAATGGTAAGAACAAGATCCGGGCCATCAACACGTACGCCCTGCCCGTGATCAGGTACCCTGCTGGGGTAATAGGCTGGCCAAAGGAGGAGATAGAAGCCACTGACATCAAGACAAGAAAGCTCCTTACCATGCATGGAGGGTTTCACCCCAAGTCCAGCACCCTGAGGCTGTACGCTAAGCGGAAGGAAGGGGGCCGGGGACTGGTGAGTGTCAGCACCACAGTCCAGGATGAGACAAGGAACATCCAAGAATACATTGGGAAGATGGCCCCAACTGACCGAGTGCTCAGTGAATACCTCAGGCAGCAGAAACCCAAGAAAGAGGAGGGAGACGAGGAACCATCATGGAAGGACAGGCCCCTGCACGGTATGTACCACCGGCAGATAGAGGAGGTGGCTGATATCCAGAAATCCTACCAGTGGCTGGACAAAGCTGGACTGAAAGACAGCACAGAGGCACTAATCATGGCAGCACAAGAACAAGCTCTGAGCACAAGATCCATAGAGGCTGGGGTCTATCACACCAGGCAAGACCCCAGGTGCAGGCTGTGTAAAGATGCCCCAGAGACAATCCAGCACATAACAGCAGGGTGCAAGATGCTAGCAGGCAAGGCATACATGGAACGCCATAACCAAGTGGCCGGCATAGTGTACAGGAACATCTGTGCCGAGTATAACCTGGAAGTCCCGAGGTCAAAATGGGAGATGCCCCCAAGGGTGGTGGAGAATGACCGAGCTAAGATCCTGTGGGACTTCCAGATACAGACGGACAAAATGGTGGTGGCTAACCAACCGGACATAGTGGTGGTAGACAAACAGAAGAAGATGGCCGTAGTGATCGATGTAGCGGTTCCGAATGACAGCAATATCAGGAAGAAGGAACACGAGAAGCTGGAGAAATACCAAGGGCTCAGAGAAGAGCTCGAGAGGATGTGGAGGGTGAAGGTAACGGTGGTCCACGTGGTAATCGGAGCACTAGGTGCGGTGACTCCCAAGCTAGGCGAGTGGCTCCAGCAGATCCCGGGAACACCATCGGAGATCTCTGTCCAGAAGAGCGCAGTCCTGGGAACAGCTAAGATACTGCGCAGGACCCTCAAGCTCCCAGGCCTCTGGTAGAGGACCCGAGCTTGTAGGATAAACCGCCCGCAGGGGCGTGCTGGGTGTTTTATATATATATATATATAATATTCTGTAACTCTGTAACTTCTGTCGGTGCTGTGCTTTTTGGAAATCGAATTTCCCAGAGGAACCCACCCGAGGGATTAATAAAGTTCTATCTTATCTTATCTTACCTAATCGCATGAGCCAAGGTGTGAAAACGGGTGTGGGTCACAATCAGCCAGGGTTTCGGGTGAGCTCATTGTGAAACCTGGCCCCACCCTATCATGTGATTTCCTGAGGTCAGGTGGCCCAGGGTGTGACTGGGCGTTAGGTAAAGGATCATCAGGGGGTCCTTTGTCCCTCTTTGGGGGAATACTCCCACTGGGCTCAGCCTGTGATCTCCTGATCTCATGTCATCCTGTAATCTCTTACGAACTATCTCCACTGCTTCCGTGACTGATGCAAGAATAAAGTATGGAGAAGGCGTGAAACAGCTCATGATCCAAAGCACACCACATCATCGGTAAAATACAGTGTCGGCAGTGTGATGGCTTGGGCATGCATGGCTGCCAGTGACACTGGGACACTCATGTTTACTGATGATGTCACACAGGACAGAAACAGATGAATGAACTCTGAGGTGTTCAGAGACTGTCTGCTCAAATCCAGATAAATGCAGTCAGATTGATTAGCCGGTGTTTCATAATACAGATGGACAATGAGCCACAACATACGGCCAAAGCAACCCAGGAGTTTATTAATGCAAACAACCTGATCTTAACCCAACTGAGCATTTTACTTGTTGAAGACTAAACTTTGGACCGAAAGGCCCACAAACAAACAGGAAGTGAAACCCACTGCAGTAAAGGCCTGGCAGAGCATTAAAAAGGAGGAAACCAGCATCTGGTGATGTCCAAGTTCAAGACTTCAGGCTGTCAAAGCCAGCAAACAGCTTTCAAGCAACTATTAGAAATTAACCTTTTATTTTCAGTTAGTTAATTTGTCCAATTACTTTTAAGCCCCTGTAATAAAGGGGTTGTGTTAAAGAAAATACTTTAGTTCCTCACATTTTTATCCAAACTTTTTGTTCAACCCACTGAAATTAAGCTGAAAGTCTGCACTTCAACTGCATCTGAGTCATTTCATCTAAAATTGATTGCGGTAATATACAGAACCAACATTCAAAAAAATGGCTCTGTCCAAATAATTATGGACCTCACTGTAAATAGCAAACACAAGTGAATCTAAACTCTGTGACATGAATCACGCTTAACTCATGGCTCATTTAAAAGATTGACTGATCCAAAAATAAATAAAAAGAAAACGTACAGTAACACTACTGTGGTCGCCTACTTCAGCGTCATCACCACAAAGCTGCTGTGCTTGGTGAATTTTCCCAGCAGCAGTAGCGGTTTTTGATAAAGGGCGAAACGGGCGGTTGCCCGGGGCGGAATCATAGGCATCGGCAAAAAAAACCCCAAAAAATTGCTCGTACTCATGCTGCCCCGATGTCAGCCAGCGCATATTGGGAATGGCATAAGCACCGATCGGTTTTCTATCGCCCATTTGCTGGGAGTAAGGGCGCCCTCTGTTTGCGAGGTGCGCCTGCTGCTTGCGGCACAGGGAGGAGAGGGCGGGGCGGGGGTTCTCTGGCTGGTTGGAGTAGCATCTAATAACCAACTCGCAAAATAAAACAAAATAAAAACAAAACAAACACGAAAACACCAGACATCATGATACAGACTTATTATTTGCACCGATGTTTTTTCGAAATTCTATACGCGAAAAGTGAGCGCGAGAGCCCTCGGTGCGCCTGCTCGCTGCTGAAGTCAAAGTAAACTTTATTGTCATCTCCACTACATACAGTCCAGTATATAGAGAGACGAGACGACGAGGCTCCAGTTACAGCAGTGAAAGTAAACAAACTATAAATATAGGAAGAGTAAGAAAATAAATATAACTTTAGGACTGGGATAAAGGGATCAATTACAATTTAAAATTTATATTTTACAGTTTGAGGTTTTAAAGTTTCACACACAACCTGTCGAAAGGGGAGGGGCCGGCTGCTTCGAAATAGAGCACATTTCATTCATAATGATGTAAATCCAAGCCCATTATGTATTCTTGGTTTGAATCCTGGGTTGTGTGAAATCCCAGAAATAAACCCTAAACACAGTAAATCTGTGAACTAAGGTGTAGGTCTATTAGGTTATGTTGTGGTGATCCTCGGGTTGGGGGATGGGTGTTCATACTGGAGTGCAAAATTAAAACCAATGGAAGATGGACAAGAAAAGTTGAAAAGGAAGTGTTTGCCCAGGGCGCCAAAAGGGCTAGGACCACCACTGCCCAGCAGCATCTGTATTCTCAGTACATCCTTACATCAATCCTGGGTCTTATGACCCAGCGGTTTCAGTTTTTGTGTTTTGTTATTTTGTATTATGGTTTGAGTACACCTTGTTAGTTTAATGGTTTAGTCTCTAGGTTGTTATGTTTAGCTATTTGTTGTCAGATTTCCTGGTGTAATTGCTCCTATGTCTCCCTCTGTGTATTTGTCTTCATATAGTTCTGAGCTCCTGTGCCTGGTTTCCCCTCGTGTTCTATTCCATGTTTCCCCAGCCCATGATGTCTGTGCTCTCCCCGTGCTCTCTCTCTCTCCCCTCCTGTCTGTGTCTCTGTGTTCTTCCTGTGTTTAAGGTCCACATCTTGGGTTAGCATTTTCAGTTACATATCCTCCCTGTCTTGTTATGCATAATTGTCCTCAGCTGTGCTCCCCGTGTCTTCCCTCCTCACTCATAGAGATCGAAAATGTGACGTCAAAACTGGAAAGGATTGTAGGTACCAGTGGCAAGCGGTACTAGCGCACGCAGGCACAAGAAAACAGTCACACAGCGATAAAAAGAAACACAAAGAATGGCAAGAAGCTGTTGTATTTTTCACTGCAATAGCCGGTGACATGACAGCCATGGGAAGCCGACGGGTAAAGAGATCGGTTTTTATCGGATTCCGTAGTGGAAGAGAAATTGCTCAAGCTGTGTTTCCGAAGTAACAAAGAGCCGACGGATGGCCTGGATTGCAGCCATTCGAAGACCAAATATAACGTCCCAGGACACTCCAGCTCACCCTTCCAGGGGTAAGCAGCATACACGCCGCCGGCGCCCCTCTTCATGACCGGTTTCCAGTACCTCCAAGCCGCCAAACGTGGTGAGTGAGAGGGACTCTTTTTTTTTTTCACTTGCTGAGCCTGAAAACGTTGATGCCGTTACATTTGGGACTGTTGGTTCCAGTTCAGAAAGTTTGGGGACTGTTTTTCACACCAGTGCCAGCTCAGTGGAGTCTAACAACCCATTTTGTTTTGCTCCTTCCCAACTAGTTGTAGCTACTGGGACTGTTAATGTCTCCATGGCAGCTCAGCTCGAGACTCCCCTTCCTGGGGCTAATTTTATGTTACAGAACTGCGTTTGTCCTACTCCCTCTCAGCCTGGAGAAAGAATCAGCCTTTCATGTGTGATAATTCTGGTTTAGTGAATATAAAAGACTGTTCGTCTCCTGCCTCTACTCAGCATGCAACCTCAGGTCCTGCCGTGAAAAGAGACAGAGAATCCAGTGCCCCTTCTGCTGGTAAAAAAACAGTTTCCTCTGAGGCTGTTCACTTTGAGGTGAACTCGGCATCTGTTTACCCAGTGTTTTTAAAGTCTAGGTCGGCTAACTCAGGTTCTGTAATCTTTGAAAGTGTAAACTGTGAGACAGTTTCCGTGGAGGCCACTTCTACTGGCCCAAAGGACATAAAAGACTGTCTGGGTCCTGTTCCTTCTGAGCCGGGAGTAATACTGTCTGAGACTGTTTATGTTAAGCCTATGGACCAAAGGGACTGTTTTTCATCTGCTCATTCTGAGCAGAGAATTTGTCGCACGGGGACTGGTCTTTCTGAGCCAGCTCCTCTGTCTCTTTGTGCTCCAGTTCTTGGGACGGCTATGGCTCAGCATCCCCCTGCACCTGTCTCTGTTTCTCAGGCGGGGAGGGCTGAGTCCCAGTTGGCCCCCGCTCCGGTTTCCAGGCCGGCTGAGGCCCTGCTGGCCCCTGCACCCGTATCAGCTCCTCAGGTGGGGGCCAGCAGCTTCCCAGTCGCTGCCGAAACCTGTGCCAACCCCTGAGGTGAGGCCCACCAGGACCCAGCCGATCTCTGCACATGTACCTACTCCTCAGGTGGGAGCGGCTGGTGTCCAGCAGGTGCCTGCACCCTTCATCGTCATTGCAGACTCAGAGGAACCAACACCACCACCTGTCCTACGTCCACACCAACCATCACTACAGTGAGCAGCTCAGTCGCCACCTGTTCAGTCACCAGTGTCCCCGCTACCCGTAGCTCAGTCCTCAGCTCGGCTCCCTGTAGCTCAGCCATTAACTCTTTCATCAGCAGCTCCATTTGCACCTGAACCATTAGCTCAGCCGCCCTCAGTCCAGTCCCCTGTGCAGTCGCCCTCAGTTCTGTCCCCTGTAACAGTTCAGTCTCCTAATCAGCTACACATTCACCCACCTGGTCAGCTACACATTTGGCCAGGGGTCCCAATACCCTCTGGCCCTGCATCAGCTCCTGCTGAAAGCTCGGGTGAGCCCATCATTCACTCCGTGGCCCCCACGCCGCCGTCTGCCTCATCCGCTGGGGGTTCTGGAGAGGCCGTCCAGCACTTCCTCGTGTCCGCTGGAGGGTCAGAGGGGCCCGTTCAGCAATCTGTCTCCGCTGGAGGGTCCGAGGGGCTGCTTCAGCCTTCGTCTGTCTCTGCTGGAGGGTCCAAGGGATCTTATCCAGCCTGTAGCGCATCCACCTGCGGCTTCCATGCCGTCGCCTGCAGCGCCTCTGCCTCTGGCTTCCACACCTGGTCCTGCCTCTGCCTCACCTGGTCCTGCCTCTGCCACATCTACACCACTGTCCGATCCCGTTCGGCCTGAACCACCTCGCCTTTGCTGGCCACTTTCCAGTAGAGATGGACAAGGGTGGGAATTGATGTTTGTATTTGTGTGTGCCTGTATGTCTGTGTCTATATGTCAGGTTGGGTATCAGACGCCACCTCTCTGGGGACATCTCAGGCCCTCCAAGGTTTGGAGGTCTATCTCCCCCCACCACCACTTCCCCTGCCAGTGGCGGACTCCCTCAGATATCGGTGCATTGGTGGTTCTTTGTGTCTGGGGGTGGGCATCCAGGTACACCCCAGCTCACTCCTTGGCCGCCGCTTATCGGGGCCTGGAGCCTGGGGCTCGCTCGGGCCACTTCGGAGGTGGGGTGCCCCCGGCCTCTCGGCCTGGGGCTCGGTCACTCAGGCACGGCTGGCTGCCGGCGGAGCTCACGGGCGCGTCACTGCAACTCCCCCTGGCTTCTGCTCCGCGGCTGCTGAGTGAGCCCTCATCTGGGACTCTCCTCAGCTCTTTCTGGGACAGTGGCGCGGCTGCCCCTCTGTTGGTCTTCCTTGGTCTCTTGTGTTCTGGGGGCCTCTGGATGTCTGGAGTTTTGATCTCCTCCATACCTGCTTCATGCCCTGGAGGACGGGGCTGTGGCCCCCCCACACCCTCTAGCAGATCATTACATGAAGGAACCTTTTAAAAAAAAAACCAAAAAAAAAAAAACAAGCGCGTCCATGCTCACAGGTGTACACACGGGTGATCACACCCACAAACGACACCCTTTTTGGCTCCTACCTCAAAGCACACTGTGTTCTGTTGATCTTATGTGCTGCACAATAATGTTTAACATTTAGTATTTACTGTCATATTCCCATATATCATTGTGATGTTGTTTATTCTATTACTCTTGTTCTCTTCTGCTTGTTTTCTTTTTTCTTTCTCAGCAGGTGATCCAGGTGATCGATATATGCATTTTTTTTCCCTGCCCATTCTGTTGGTTTTTGTTTTTTGCCCTTCTCCCCCGTCCCTCTTCTCAGCTGTTTCTCTTTCCCTCTTTCTTTCTCCCCTTCTTTCCCCCAGTCAAGTCTGTCCCGTATTCAGTAAGTGAAAATAAAATAAACAATAAAAGGTGAATCAAATGGACCATTACGGCAAGGCTGGGATGGTCAATTTGGTCAAGTAAATCCGTTGGGCATCTTTCTTTGCCTTTAGACAACAATTCTGATGGCTAAAGAGCCAAACGGGACAGGCAAAAAAAAAGAAAAAGAAGAACAACTAAACTGTCACTAGGCCAACACCAGAGAATCTGGGATCGTCAGGAGCCCAAGGCATAAACATCAATAAGGAAGAACCACACCAGAGTAACAGTGCACAAAATTGTATATTTGAAACACTGCAGCTGCCAAGAAATGTACTTAACACAATAAAATAAGTACAAACTATTTCCCCGGTAATAACAAACTAAAATAAAGTGCGTGCTTACAAAAAAAAAAAAAAAAAAAAAAAAAAAAAAAAAAAAAAAGAGAGATGGACGGATCCCATATTACATATCGGTATAGATCTGATACTGACTTAAATTACTGGATCGGATGTCCAATCCATTCAATATCACAAAAGCACCTCACAAAACTTGCGACATGGCGTAACTCGGCTCATAACCTTAGCACGTCGGAGGAGTATGCGTCTCGTGATAGAGCGGCTGTGGCATGCGAGACCTGTCGGCGGTCTGGTTGAGCATTTGGATCCTCGCTTCACGCTGCCAAACCAGCATTTCATCTCCGAGAAAGTTATCCCAGAGAGAAGTAAGGCAAGTGTGTAACTTCATCTCTGAATGCTTGTAAAGCATTTCCCAGCGAATACTGGGAGCGACTGCCTCTTCTCTCTCCCTCCCTCTGCTGCTACTACTTCAATCATGAAACTGATTAATGACCAGCTGATCGGCTTTTCTGTCACCCGTCTCTCTTGTTTGTTTTTGGCCCACTTTGCACCAGATAGAGGAAACCAGCGGCTGAACAACAGCAGCACGTTTAAGCTTGATAATCTGTTGTTAGAATTTATTTAATATTACTTTCTACACCAGGAGCCTTTTCTACGTAGCTGACGTAACTGTGCAGGGGCAGATCTAGCAAAGTTTAGCCAGGGGGGCCAATACGGCATGAACAGGGAAAAGGGGGCACAAAGACATACTTTTCTTTCTTATTCTCATTTAAAATGTATAACTTTTAATAAATAATTATCCGAATCTTACACCCAAAGTTTTCATCTGATGTAACATGTATAGAAGTCCATTATTGTATATAGTAACTATTAAGTCTAATATACCCTAGTAAGCTATAGTACTTTTTCCTTTGGGAAGATACCATCTGTGCAGTCTGCAGTTCTGTTGAAGAAAGATGTTGAATCTATTTAATTATTGTAGAAAAATTATTGATTTCCGTGCTTTTTTTTTTTTTTTTTTTTTTTTTACACGTGCATTAAATTACAGTTGATTATGTCGATTAAGCATCATGAGGTGGGGGGTGGTTCCCTTTTTTTTTTTTTTTTTTTTGCTGGGAGTTGGCAACCCTATTAGTTAGGTTGCTTACTCTTTAAAATACCAGAACAGGGAGGATGGTGCAGGTTTAAGTTTCTTAGATTGATCAGTTTTGCTGAACTATGAAATATTTTTGTATTTGTATTTTGCAGTGTATTTTTTGCATACAGGTATAACAAAATAGATTTAGTTTACTTTTGTTTTTTAAACTTGAGTATCAACTTATACAAAATGCAGCAAGATATTTAAAAAGAACATTTTATTGATTAAAAAACACACGGATTTATAGCGGTATCGGCAGATATCCAAATTTATGATATTGGTATCAGACATAAAAAAGTGGTATCATGCCATCTATACTTTCCAGGTCTTTAGGGCGGCCCCCTGAACAAGGTCGTCGCCGGGCTGCCTTCCGCATGGTCGGCCTCCGGACCTGCTCTGGCGCCGCCACTGCTTGCCGCGTGGCCGGCCGCCACCGCTGCCCTTCGGCCTCTGGAGTTGCTTCACCTGCCCCGCCGCCGCTGCTTTTCGCATTCTTTTACTCTTACCTGCCATCATCCCTGGGAGTTGCCAGACAAAAGGTGGTGGACAGGGTTTGAAACCACTAAATGCAAAGAGGGATAATTGGACCGCACCACCACTTCCTGCTGAAGGGGAGAATGTGTGTTTTCTTTAATTTAAAAACAAAGTAGTTGTACTTAATTAAATATTTGAATTTAGGGTTTAGTAGTTTTGATTTCCTTCTTTGGTGTTTAGTTTATAAACAAACCAGACTATACTGCATTGTTTGTTGTTTACGATTGTGTTTTGTTTATTTACCCTTCGTATGTCATAGTGGTCTGATCAGCCATTATATAAACCCCTGTGTATCATTTCATGTTGAGGTCAGTCATGTTTGATTGGGTAGTCCTTTGCATGGTTAAGTTTGCGGTCCTTTGCCTGAGTTGAGTTTTGTTTCTTTGACCTCTCTTATGAGCTCAACATTTATTACTTTTGTAAATATAATTTTTGGGGGTTAAATAAATGAAAACCCTATTTTTCTAATAATTCCTGTGACTCCTCCTGCTTTTTCAACTCGGTCCATCACAGTCGCACAGGAAAAGAAGACAACAGGGGAGAGAAAAAAGAAGATAAAATGACAAAGACATGATGACATCAAAGCTCTGTGGACACAAATGCTGAAAATATGAGGACAAAACAACTGCAGAAGTACAAAACTACGAACAGATGTGGTCTTATTTGTGTGCCTCCAGCTTTTTGAGGAAGGCTAAGAATTTTAAACCTGCAGTTTCAGAACGTCTGTGACAATAATAATAATGTGTACTTTATTGATCCCCGTGGGGAGATTCCTCTCTGCATTTAACCCATTCACTCAGTGAAGCAGCCATTGGGCGCCCGGGGAGCAGTGTGTAGGGATGGTACCTTGCTCAGGGGTACCTCAGGGGAATCGAACCCTCAACCTTCTGATCAAGTAGTTAAATATGTCATTGTTGTTACCTGAAGAGGCTTTTGTCAGTTCAGACCAGGCACCCACACTTGGTCTGCATTACCCACCCGTGACGAGGGTCCACTTGGATCCATGTGACATACATTTTATTTTATCATCTGTAGGTGAACGCAGCATTCTCTTTGGCCATGAGTAAAATATGAATGGGTGACGCACTTTTGTTCATTTGTGAGACCGCATACAAGTAAAAAGGTAAAAAGTGTATGACACTACAACATTATTAACAACAAGTAAAGGGTCTGGTACTGGTTTAGCACTTTTCTACTCTAACTGAGCACTCAAGCTGTGTGCACCCGATTACACGAGCTTTTTCCCCTCCCTATACCAAAGTGAGTTTTCTAACATTAAAACACACACGAATGCATCAGGGGCAATTTGGGGTTCAACATCTTGCCCAAGCATACTTTAACATGTAGGACGGAAAAGCCAGCGAACAAATCGCTGATCTTCTGATTGGTGCGCGACTCACTCTACCTTCTGACATCCCAATAAAAGAGCCATGAAAACAGCATAAACACAGCACAATGAATGTGAAGGATAAGGATCAGCTTTATTTGTCAGTTGCAGTTGCCTGCAGCTGAAACGACAGACCTAGTCGACCATACACACAATACATACAATATACAAACTTACATTGGGGAGACAGGACAGGCTAGGCAGCAGAAAAACAGACAGACAGTGAGATATGTAACATATAGGGGCAAAATTAAGTAATCAGAAATAAGGGAAACAGAAAAGCTGGTGAAATCAAAACAAAGTGAAATCAATGTGACAGAAGACACAGAATGAGAGCTCTGCTCCTCTTCTCCCAAATGAGTGTCAGAAAGTTAGCGTTCAGCTTTAAGGCTCTTCACAGCTCGGTTTTTAAAGCCTTCACTCTCCCACACTGAAGGCTCTGGCTCTGTGCCCCTTCTGCCAGAGACCTGTTACGTAACACGCCCGCTGCTTTCAAGTACCGTCAGAAATAGCAGTACTGCCACCAGAGTGTACGACTGAGCAGTGTGTGCTTTCTATTTCAACTACGCATACGTTTCGTTTGAATTGATTTAAATGAGAAAAATGTGCTTCAGCTCAGTTACTTTTCTGGATTCGCAGCACCTTGTTTATACCAATACGTAACATTTTATGACCTTTTCAAATCGTAAATTAACTTTTTTCAAACATGAGTTGAACACTTTACACTTTTGGACACTCACTTGGCATTGAAGATTATAATTCATTTTTTTTATTCCAACCATATTTTGGGCACATTTTTTTTAATGTTGTACAGTTTATGTACAAAGTGAGAAAATGTAGTTAATTTTAATCCTCATAAATCTTCTTAAATTTGCTTGTTTCTTCTAAAAGTTTATTTGGTTCCAAAATTGATATTTTCCAGACATTGTTTTCTAAATATTTTGACAGTTTGTTGTTAATTGCCTCGTAGAGTAGTGGATTACACTCACTTTTTCAGCTGGAGAAACAAATCCTCTTTGGGGTCACAAAGGACATCTGACAGCGTCTAATATTATCGTCGATATTTTTATTATATTTGTTCTTTTTTTAAAGGATATGTTATTGCTTTAATGTTTTTTCAATAGTAATGCCAAATGTATGATCTTGTGAATGATTTGCAGGGCTCAGTGCACTTTACAAACACTAAACAAATACAGATAAACTGCACACCAAAAAGAAATAGGTTCACATTTTAGGAGCACTTGCTTGTGTGTTTTATTTTGTAGGAGAAATCCTGATTTAATTTCAGACATTCAAAAAAACAAAAAGGAAACAACAGACAATGACTTTGAGATGAGGGACTCAAAGTGTAAAACTGTTTAAACTTACTTTACTGCCCAAGTCTTTATGTTCTGCTTCCAAGCAGCCAGACCTTTGTGTATTTTTTTGTATTAGTCTCGAGGAGTAGTTCTCCAGGCTTTCAATGTTCTTATTCTTGACATTGGCTGCATTTTCACTAATTTCCAGTTCAGATTTTTAAACCACTTAACACTGAATGTGACTCATGACTCAAGCATTAAAAGGGCATCTAACTCAAGGGCAAACTACTGAAAATATCAGACAACTTAACAACAAAAACATTTTAAATAGTATCTTTACAGACTTTGTTACAGTGATGTATTGTAAAACATTACAATAATTTACATCAAATTATCAGTATCAGGTCTAAAATCTGATCTACAGCTATCAACAATACCTGAAAGTCATGTTCTTAAGGAATAGGAAGAAATTCAGCAAAGGCCTGACACAGGACCGTCTGTCGGCTGTTCACATGAAAAAGGGTCTCAGTGGAGGAGCTGCTGTTCGTAAAGAAGGAAAACAGGAAGACTAAGCTGATGTATTTCATGTTCCACAAGAACCTGACTGAAAATCAGTGTCAACGAGGTTTATGGAGTAAAGAATCCACATTTGAATTTTGGTTCAAAATGTCTCAAGTATGCACAGAGGAGGTCAGGAGAGCACATCACAGCAGGAGGTCTGTTACAGGCTGAAGCTGCGTTTCAGGCAGTAGTTTGGGAAATCCTGAAAACTGATGGAAAGCACCTGATTGGCAAAAGCTGTATTTTCAGCATGATGGTGATCCTATACATACTGCCAATATAAAAGCATACTTGGATAGAAGGAGACAAAAAGAAACACTATCATGGGTTGGCCTCCCCAGAGCCCAGACTTAACGTTGTTGAAGCAATGTGGGGTCAACTGGACAGGAAACAGAACAAAAGGCAGAAACATCCAAAGAAGGAAACCTGCTGAACTATTCCTGGGGACCACTTAAAGATATTACAGGAACGTTTGCTTCAAAGAGTTCAGACTGTTCGAAGAACAAAGGTGGTCAGACCAAATATTGATTTTCAAGATCATCAGAATTTCCATGTTTGCAATACATACAAATACTGACACATTTTTGCAATTTTCTTAGCAAAATACAGTGAAATGAGGCGTGTCTCGACACTTTTTTACAGCTCATTCCTGCAGCACTATCCACAACATGTTCTCCATAGAGCTCCATAGATACATGCTCTACAACTAGATTTTGAGATTTTGTGTGATTGCCATTTATTAAAACATCCATCCAGTTATTTCAGGATTGCCAGGAATCTAATCCAGGTATCACAGAGCAAGAGGCAGGCTTCACCCACGTCCGACCGTTAATGCCTACATTCACACTTGTGCTCAATTTTGGAATCACCAGTTAACTTAACCCCATGTATGTTTTTCGACTGTGGAAGGAAGCCGGCGTACCCGGAGAGAAAACACACAGACGCTGGGAGAACATGCAAGCTCCACACAGAAAGCCCCCAGCCTGGATTCAAACCCAGGACCTTCTTGCTAACCACTCCTGCTAATCACTGTACCCCCATGCCAAAGGCTCAGAATAAAAGAAAACTACTTATTAAGAAATGTAAAAATGACAGACAGAGCCTGTAAAATTAGTAACGCATGATAAATATTGTGAGGTCCTTTCAAGGGAGTGAAAGCCAGACATGAAGTCTACATCAGCATCAACACAGGAAATGAAAATGATAAAAACCCTGCAACTCTTCACACTTTGCCGTGGAAGCTCAAACTTGGTGTCAGTCAGTGTAACAACACTCTGCCCAAATGAACCGTCACACCTCAAATGTGTTTGTGTAAATATGCTGCAAGGCAGTTGTGTCTGTTTACCAGCACCTCTGGGGTCAAAGGTCAGGTTCAAGTAAAATTTCAAGTGACTTTTAATAAACCCAGTCTTGTTGTTTTAGATCAAAAGTTCTATTCCATTGTATTATAACTTGCACATTAAAGAAACTCATATCCATGTCTTCTTGGTTTCCAAAGCAGCTTCAGTTATTTTGACTTCTTTGCATGCTGATGAAACGAATGGATATTCTGCTTTGCTGCAGAGCGCTGGTGGGGCTGGATCCTGAACAGAATGACTGTCAAAGCGCCTCACGAGCCACGATAACACAGCAAAAACCACAATCAGGCAATTGTGATGTAAATTATTTAACACAGTCATTCATTCATTTCACATAACGAACTTAAAAATCACAGTTGCTTTAATCATCCATCTCTAACACACCATTTCATGACTGATGTGTTATTATGTAAGCGTCAGTTACAGGAGTGAGCTGCACTGACTACCACAATTAATGTGCTGCTGCATGCTACAGACCATGCAGGAAGTTTGTGCAGCCGTGAAATTCATGTTTTTATAACTGTTACTCAGCACTGTTTAGCAGTTACAGTTTCCAAATCAAGCTGTCTAGTTGATAAATGAACAATTCACTGGACATTTCTGATTGGTCAGCACCGTCACGGGCCTTTCTGTGTGGAGTTTACATGTTCTCCCTGTGGGTATGTGGGTTCTCTACAGGTACACCAGCTTCTTTCAAAGTCCAAACAGATGCATATTAGGTTCCTGGTCAGTCTGTGGATGTAACTCTGTGTTAGCCCTGGGTCGTATTGGTGACATGTCCATGGTGTACTCTGCCTCTGAATACAAGAGGCAAAAGACCCTGTTGTGGATAAATCACTAAGAACATTTACAGAGGGAGTTAACGTAGAAGCTGTAAGAAAAGCTTCTGTAAGAAAGCTTACAGTTTGCTTAATCACACAAAGAATCTTTGTCATAATGAAGTTAAACTTTTGAGTTTTAGGTTTTTAATATGGTGTAGATCTATGGTGTACCAGTCAAGCCTAACAGACCTCTCTGCACTTCCTGTTAAAAGGGAGTTTTCGCCAAAGTGCTTGCTCATACGGGGTCATATGATTGTCTCAAACCGTGACAGCAATTGCCAGATTGATTTATCTCAACCTAAAGATGCCTTTTAAAAAGTCTACATACCTCTACATTACAAAGTAAACACATAACACACAGTGTAAAATGATCTCATCATCAGGGACCCGTGGTGCATGAAGTGACTAGTGATAAAATCACTAGTCACTTCTAATGGCCTATTCAGTATCTATTAAGTGAGCGCAGAGGAGTCAAGGTGTCAGTCTATTGTAAGTACTGTTGAAAGGCGCTGAGACTGTACGTCCAGAATGTGCTCACTGATTCTGGTTGTGATCCCGCATGGTTGCTATTGAATTATTCCAGGCTTTCACTGACATTCAGTCAAGCCTAAGCAAGAGAGGCTTAGGTAAATTTGTATTTAAAAGAAGAAAAATTAAACATCTTGAACTGAGCGCTAGTTTCGCTTACCAGGCTGAGTAGGCACCCATATGCTGCAAAGCCACCACAGACATGCACTTCCTGCATGTTGACCTCTTTACTTTCTCTTCGTCCTTTCCTGTCTGCTTCACTGTCTTATCCAGCAGTAATGGCTGAAAGGCCCAAAAACGTTAAAACAGGAGTGTCCAACTCCAGGCCTCGAGGGCCGGTGTCCTGAAGGCTTTAGGCCATGTCCACACGAATACGTTTGAAAGCGCATCTTTCTCTCTCTGTTTCGGCCTTCCATCCACACTGAGACGGCGTCTTTGGTCAAGCAAAACCGAGCTTTTTGAAAACGCCCTCCAAAGTGGATACATTTGAAAACACTGTTTTCATGTCGCAGTGTGGACGGCGAAAACGGAGGCTTTCGAAAACGATGACGCATTTTAGTCATGTAGTGCAGTCATGTGACCAATTCAACTAAGATGGCGGACGGCATCGTACAGCAGTTGTTTTGTTATATATATATAAAGTGAGTCTATATTCCCACTCGTTTTTGCAACTTTGTGCTCTAGTGTTACTCGCAGCAACTCCACCTCGACATTTTGCCGCGACGTTTCACAGAGCCGGAAAGTAAATAAAGGGCAGGTTGAATCATCTTATGTTTCACACATCCGCAGTACGGGAACATAAGCATTTTCAGTGTGGATGAAAAACAATAGTGTGGATGTGAAGATAGACAAAACGCCGTTTTCATCAGATGATTAGTTCATTCCCAGGCCTCTGGTGAACTTCAAGACACGATTAGGAGGTCATTTAGCCATTTGAATCAGCTGTGTTGGATCAAGGACACATCTAAAACCTGCAGGACACCGGCCCTCGAGGCCTGGAGTTGGACACCCCTGCCTTAAAACATCTTAAACCATCAGAATTTTTAAGATGTTTTAAAAAAGGAGAAGAAGTATTCATGTGATATGACTTGTTTATATTTGTTGTTCAGCGGGTCCTACTTATGTTCTCCAGTTACTGTAGGATAAATCATTCATTGCTCTCTTTCTCCCCACACTGGCAGAGGTGTGTCTGAAGGCTGAAGCAGTGAGAGCTGCACCAAGACCTACTGTACACCACACACTGACTGATGCACACAGAGCTGTGGGTGGATAAAGCTGCACTAGCGTACCAGCAAGACTCTGTGCAAAACCTTTTATGTAAAAAATATGCAGTAAGCACTGCTCAGGAGAAAATGTCTACATTGTGTCCTGAACATGATTATTCATTTCACAAAACAAATGTGAAATGTTATCACACCAGTTTTTAGCCATTAATATGTGCTCGGATTGAACAGCAGGCTGGGACGAGTCCCAGAAATCCCGAGTCCCTGATTTCAGGATTGACATTCAGTGACAAATTGTACTTTGAGCACTGAGAGGACCCGTCGCTATTCTTTCATGGAGGACCAGCTTCATCACCTTATCAAGACTCTAATTCTGCATCTCAACGGGAACCTTTCCTTTCTTATTCACACACCCCACAGTCATCTCAGTTTTTACAAGTCAAACTTGAACACAGCATCTGACCCATTGACTTGGCTTTATTTATTTGGCTTTATTTACCTTTCATTGTTTACTCTGCCCCTCAGGGCTCTGCTTTGACTGCATGTCTCAGAAACAGTCACACTATCTGCCCGTCTCCATTTCAACACCGCTCAAACACTCACTGTGATTTTTCTCCTTCTCCTCAAACAGCTGTTACGTAACCGACTCTGCTCCGAGAAACTCAATGAAGTTTGATCTGACCGCCTCTCTCTCTCCAGGCTGCATACCAATAATGAGCAGCAGGAAAATCTGCCGTCAGGTCCGTGAGCTGCTCACAGGGGACGTATGGCTTCATTCACTGGTATTAATTACTGCATGGAAGTGAGAGCGTGACACTCTGTTTAGGTGGCCATCAAATAATAAAAACTTATAAAATATAATTCTGCTGCAAAACATATCCACCAATATATTTGTGGTTGTTTTCAAAGTCTTTGTAGTAGTTTTAGCTGTTGTGAGACTGTAGCTGTTACTTTGAACCTCTTAGTACTTGTTTCGTGGTTATTTTGAGACTCCGTGGTCGTTTTAAGTCCTTCTTTGATTGTTTTGAGTCTGTGGTTCTTTTAACTGTCGCTGATTTAAATCTCTGTGGTTGTGTTGAATGTTTGGCTGTTTTCTGATTCTTTGGAGTTGTTTGGAGTCTCTTTGTGCCCGTCTTCAGACCCTGGGGTTGTACTGAGTCTCCTTGTGGTTGATTCTGTGTTTTGGGGGTTTTAAGTCTCTGTAGTCGATGTGGACTTGTCATGAGACTTTGTGTGATCATTTTAAGTCACTTTATTTGGTTATTTCAAGTCTCTTTGTGTCCCTTTGACTCTACTTCTTACTCATTTAGATCTCTTACGATCTTTTTTTAAATGTTGTAACAGCCTCCAGTTCAGTCTTTTGTTAAATGTACTGTTGCAACAACTCGCAAATCGTTGTTTCTCAACAAAAATTGTCATTTTCTAAATGACAAGGAATTGACATTTGCGCCTCATAATTTCAAATCTGGATGACACAGCTGGAGCAGCAGGGTTTAACAAATGAACCAGTTCTGATACGGTGCTTTTCCACTCTGACGACACACAGCACTTTTTTCTATGCTTTCTGTCAAACACTCACACACTGATGGACAAAACATGGGGTTAGCCCAAGATATCTGATGGACACACGGGGATGGAACCACCAGGTGAAGCACCACCTGCTCTGCCACCTGAGCCACAGCCACCCCACAAAAGAGCCACAAATCACTGTGTTCCTGTTATGAATCAACAATTTCTACTTTTGTTCAATAGCTTCATGTTCTTTGTTACTGACCTGTAAAAAGAAAAAACATTTTTGGAGCGGGCTGATTGTTGACATGAAAGGTGTACATAAGCTGCTAACACAGTGAGAACACGTTTGTCTTAAAAACTGAAGTCTTATAAAAACGATTTCCTTTCACTGGAACAAAAAAATAGCAAAACGGGTATGACATTCATTCACTTTCACGTTTTAAGTCGATTATTTTACTATTTATTAATTAAAGTTAAATAAAATGCCTTCAGCTCAACATGACATTTTCCGTCCACATCAAAGTGATGTTCTCACACAGAGGTGTTAATGTGCACGTGTCAGTGGATGTCTGCGCTCCAACACATCAAACTGCTACACAAACCGTTTGAAGTTGCTGCTGCAGCTCAAACACACTCACAGCTGTGACAGATGTAGCCGAGATCAATAACAATAATCATCATTTTAGAATTAGCAGTCCTACCTTTGCCGCAGCTGGAGCCGGAGGAGCTGGAGCCGCAGGAGCTGTGTGTCCTGGGCGGTGTGAGGTGCGGAGTCTCCAGGCTCGCTGATGTAGCGGGCTCGGAACCGCTCCTGCTCGCCTCGCTGGCTGAATCCTGCGGGGACGACTCCATCCATCAACCGAAAACAAAAACTCCCTGAAACGAACCGGATCTCCCCCTGTGGTTGGTGCCTGCTACTGAAATATCAAAACCCCCACGAACGGCTGGTGGGGTGGTGTGTTTGAACAGCGGCAGAAGCGCGACTGCTGAGCGGCCGTCAGGTCGCTACTAGGAGCGCCGTTTGGAGGAGAAGAAGCCGGGCTGAGAGAGAGGGAGGGCGGCGCTGTAGAGAGCTCGGCTGCCCTCCCTGGAGGCTGACACATGGGCAGGCTGCAGTCTCGAAGCGAGCGCTGTCAAAGTAGCGAGCAGGTTGGAGTGTTTCTGTTGCAAAGACAGCTGGGCTCCTGCACACTGTGTGAACCATGTAAAAGTTTCTGACTGTCAGTTTCTGACACATTATCAGTAAAATAGCACCCAAAGTAAAGGTTCTTGCTGTGAACACATATGAATATCCGTGTAAAGGTCCTCATTGCTATAAAGCAATGCTGTCAAGCGTACAACTCAGGGGCCAGAACCCCTCAAACAGTTCAATCCAACCAAAATTGCTGCAAAACTGTAAAAGAGAAAGACTTTTCACTTTTCACTCCTTTCACTCCGCTCTGTGAACCCTTCCAGCTGTCTTACTGCCTCCCTCTTTAAGAAAGACTTACTTTCATGTCTTACTATCTTCCCACTGTCACTCAAGAATCTGCAGTTTTCCACTTGATTTAACTCAAAACCTTTTCGTATATTTCGAGATATTTTGTGAAAAGGGTTGGCGTAATAAGCAAATGCTTCAGCCAATACCTTTTGATTAGCCTTGTCTCATGCTTTCTTTCTTTATGGTAGATTTTTGTTCTGTTTTCACTGTTTTTTTTTTTCACTGTTTTCACTGAGATTTGAATTTGAATGCTAATCAATAAAATCAAATCAAAATCAAATCAAAATGTATGAAATGTATATATCTACACCACCACAGGGATGCGCAGAACATATCACTGCAGTTTGTTACCTATCACTTGCATTACAATGGAGCAATGAGGGACCTTTTTTGGGTCATACATACTTGATAAAAGCAAAACCTATCCTTCAAAACTTTACCACCAAACAAGAGAGCTTCACTCTTTGGCCGTGCCAAAAAAATTCTGTCCATAAAAGTTGAAAAATGGAATCTGTGATAAACAGCAGCCCTGTCTCTAAACTCTAACGCTCGTCGGCACAAGTCTGACTGTCAGAAAATCAAACCGGGCTGCAGCTGTGACAGAAAGGCTGTAAAATGTGCTCGATACCCCCCACTCAGGAAGGAACACCACAGCATGCAATCATTTGCCTTCTTCAAGACCACCAAACTCCCACCATCTAGTATCCATGAGAGGTTAAAGACCTGCTCCAGTTTTCCACAACAGGGACAAAAACATATTGTTCCCTTTGAATTGGAGATCCAACAAACAGGCAGACTGGTACGGTGGCATAGACCTTCTAAAGGAGGTTAAGGAGTATGATACTCCTGAAGCTGGAGCACACCTTCTCATATCCCATCTTCAAAAGAGCGATCACCAGCTGACTCTGTCCGTCCATCTCATATATATTTTATTTGCTGTCTCTCTTTGTGGAGTTACTAAGTACTGTGCATGTAGACGGGATGGACAAAAACATGGCCACTAAACAGCGTCTCCCTGACAAGTGAACAAAATGAACTTTTGAAAAGTAGAATTGTTGCACAGTATATCATAGACTGGATATTTACTGCACGCCGCCTGACCCGGGTCATAGTGATGATTGAACACAGACGGCTTTCATCTGTCTGTGGACCCTCCTGCAGCCTCGCTCCGCTCTGTGAACCCTTCCAGCTGTCTTACTGCCTCCCTCTTTGCCTTTTCATCATCGTCAGCTTCTCCTATCACTGATTTCCTTTCTGCCAAAAGCTTCACAATGCCTGGAAGACTTTAAAGGGAGGATATTACTACAGATTTCATCACTCTAATTAGTTCAGATGAATTTTTTTTAAAAAGCTGAATATTATGATTATTTAGAGGACGAAAGCGGCTGACAGTCTTTTTTAGCCCAGAGTGAAAAGCCTCAGGAACATTCATACATTTTACTCCTCTTCATAAAGAAACAATTCAGCAGTTCTTGTGAACCTCCTGGATTATTGTACTGATGCTCTGAATTTTAAGCATTAATCTGGTATAATCACCTATAAATTATGTACTTGACACATGAGGTAATTGTGATATCTTTGATGCCAATTTTTTCCTGTGACAATGACTATAGATAGTTTTATGCAGAAGCTTTAAAATGATCACATGACCACATGTCACAATTTAAACCAGACCTTTGCGTTTGATCCCGTTTGTGATAATTCACTGGAGAAAATTCCAAAAAGCACATTTTGAGTAAACTTTAAAGTGTATTATTGCCATATAGCCATAGGTCATATTTTAACATTTCCCAAACTGTTAAATAAGATTATTTTGGAATTATTGTACCAATTCTTGTACTGATGATAATTAAGACCATAGTTAGTAGACACTGTACATTTAAACCATTTGGTCAGCCTTACCCTGTCGGCATTGAAATCACTGGACGTAATAAAGAACTGAGTGATTCTAGTGTTGCATGAATTAGACTGTTCCAGACCAGAACGTGATCCCTGCTCGTTTCGACCCACCGCAGATGGACGCTGAGAGACTTTAACGTGGGAAATATTCATAGTGTGAAAGTTTGGGAACGGATATGTGGTATTTTTCATCTCAGTTTTTTTTAGATTTGATTGATCTTGTGGTTCAGCATTGACTCAGAACAATCAACTCCTTACTGAAGTCATGTAGAGAGGCCAGACTGTTCTCCCATTAGAAACAAGATACATAGATTGTACCAAAGCTGATTCATGATTGGTTTTAAGGTTCAACATTAACTTCAGTTAAAAAAAGAGTCAAACAGGCTGATACAGAGAGGAGGTTGGACTTGATGAATGGATCTTTAAATGTGGACATCGCTATTTTTCATTTCAAGCTGTTGTTTCCTTTAATCATACGTGCTTCATTTTAACTAGTGCTGCAACATTATGAAATACTAAATAACTGGGAAACATTGTGATTGCAAATAGAAGTAAAAAGTGTGCAAGTGTGAAAGATTAGATGTATATCAGTAATTGTGACTTTCATAGTGTAAAAGTTGACGTGATCATCTGCAGCATCTACAAAATAAAAGCCTGTTGTTGTTGTAAAGGTCAGTGTGTCAAACAGTCTTCATAAACACACAACACAGCTGTCTGTACTCTGAACTCTGCCAAAGATTGTTTATAATGTGAAAAAGATCCACCACAGTGCGCTGTAATCCACACGGATTCACTAAATCACAGGTGTCCAACTCCAGGCTTCGAGGGCCGGTGTCCTGCAGGTTTTAGATGTGTCCTTGATCCAACACAGCTGATTTAAAGGCTAAATGACCTCCTCAACATGTCTGGTAATGAACTAATCATTTCATTCAGGTGTGTTGACCCAGGGTGAGATCTAAAACCTGCAGCACACCGGCCCTCGAGGCCTGGAGTTCGACACCCCTGCACTAAATAGTTCACTGAAAACAAATTCCAGCAAATAAAGAGAAACTGTTGACAGCATTAGTCGTGCTTTGGTCCTGGTACCTGTGACTGTACCTCAAGGCCTGTTTAACACCCGGCATGTCTGCTGTCCAGAGCAACGTTTGGCTCAAATTAACCAACAAAGAAAATCTTTTTGGGAAAGAGTACAAAACGTAAACGTAAGTGTCAGAGCCCCATCAGTCCTAAAGAGCTTTTCAAATCACAGTAAAATCTACAGCTGTTTTTAAAAAAGCGTTTTTATTCAGATTTAGTTACATTTGTCTTGTGTGTAATAGAGTGTAAGAAATTGGGTTAAAAACAAAACAATTAAAGTTACTGTAGAATAAAATTAAAAAGACACTTTTTTTAAACTTTATTTGAACACTGAAATAAATAAATGTGTATCAGTGTATGTGTTCTTAACAGAGCTTAAAAACTGAGCTGTCAACCAGTTTGTTTTATAGAATATACTATATTGGCATCTGTTTTGGCAGTTCCTAATGTTCAAACTGAAGTTTGGACAAACTGTGATTTTTTTACATATTCCACTAAAACCATCAGCTGATTGCATCGTATCCAGTCCAGTGTTTTTCTTTGAATACAGATTATTTATTTGTGCTTTACAAACTGAGCATCATCAGTATGGCTTAGGTTGTTTGTAGTTTTGTTTGCATTGACAAAAACGATATGCATTTCCCTGCAAACTGCCCCCTGGTGGAGAAAGCCCACCTCAGCAAAACCCCTAAATGAAGAGCAGCCTGAGGCTGAAGGCAAGTTGTTGTGTGACCGGTTCAAAGGGTGTAAATCATCAGCTTTACTTTTAAGCTCAGTTCTCTCTTCACAGATTATAGGCCGACAAGTGATTTACAGTTTTTTAAATACCAACAATCTTTTTTTTTTTGGCAAATACTGGAAATCACTTTTTGCAATTGTGCTGCAATTTTCATAAATCTGATGGTAATTTGCATGGGATCTAATCTTTTTGCACAAGTTTCCATACGAATATTAGTAAACAATGCAAATGTCAGGAGCCTGATCCATGGGATTCATGGGAGCAGTTAAGGAAATGCTCCAGAATGTTAGCGTTACTCCCCCATAGTGTTGAAAGGATCTGTTCCTTTCTAGAGGTCCTGGGTCGATGACCCAGTGTTTTGTTTATTATTGTTGTTCTATAATTTCTTTGCTTTTCTGACTTGTGTTCTGATTTGATATTTGGTTTTTATCATTGTTATCACTCTTAGTGTTTAAGCTTCTTTCTCTGTATTTCTAGTGCTCTAGTTCTTTGAGGAACCACGGTGGAACGGTGGTTAGCACCGTTACCTCACAGCAAAAAGGTCCTGAGTTCAATTCCACCATCAAGCCGGGGTGTTTGTGTGGGTGTTTACTCTGGCTTCCAAAGAAATGTAGTTTGTGGGGATAGATTAATTCAAATTGCCCATAGATGTGAGTGTGAATGGTTGTCTGTCTCTGTGTGTTAGCCCTGTGACAGACTGGTGACCTATCCAGGGTGTACCCCGCCTTTCGCCCCATTACAGCTGGGATAGGCGCGTCCCCTGCGACCCGGGAAAGAATAAGCGGAAGTGAATGGATGTATAGTTCTTTGCTATGTGATTTCTATTTCTTAGGTTTTCCATGTGTCCATTTTAGTTAAGTGTCAATTCTGTGTATTGTGAATTGTCTCGTTTCCTGTTTTACTTTGAAGGTTCATGTCTGATGTCAGTGTGTTCCGTTTTACCTCCCCCCTGTCTCGTTAGCCCTAATCTCTTCCAGCTGTGTCTCCCTCCTGTTTCCCATTCCCTGATTACTCCCCGTGTATATAAGCCCTGTGTTTTCCTTGCTCTCTGTTGTGTTATCAACGTCTCCTTGCTGTCGGCCTTTGGTGTGTGTTCCTGCCTGCTAGTTTAGTTTTATATTCCCAGTTCAGTTCAGTTTAGTTTGTGCACAGCAATAAAGCTGCTTAAGTTCACCTTAAGTCCTTTTCTGCCAGCCCGCACACAGACCCTGACAGAATGACCCGACCAGATAATGGACCCAGCTAACTCGGTGTTCATTTTGAGAATAACCACTTCCCTCTGGGTTCAAAAGACTGTGCTCCTCATGTTCCTTCAGAGCCAGGAGTTAAGACTGTTTCATCTGGGACTGTTTTGCATTCTAATGCAAGCTCAATTAAGGACTCAATTTGTTTTGCCCCTTCTAAGCCCGGATTTATTTCTGGACAATCTGTCTACTGTGAGCCTGTTAATTTTGTGTCAGCCACTACTGGTTTTGTAAATTTTTAGCCGGTCCAGCTGGTTAGTGAATGTTCTGAAGACTCAGGAGCACCTACACCACCACCTATTCCACTTCCACCACAGTCACCAGCGCAGCCTACAGCCTACAGCTCAGCTGCACTTTTTGTTATCAGCTCAGTCAGCCACCTGGGCTGTAACTCAGTCAGCCACTCAACCACCGCTCCGCTTTCACCAAAACCACCACTTCAGCCGGAAGCTCCATTTTTACCTCAACCATTACCTCAGTCATCAGCTCGGTTTCCTGCAGCTCAGTCTCCTGCTCCGTCCCGAGCATGGTTACCTGTTCCATGGTCTCTAGGTCAGTCACCTACTCAGGTTGCAGCTCAAAGATTAGCTCAGCCATCAGTTCAGTCTTCACCTGCTTCTCCCGTACAGGTAGCTATCGTAAGACCATCCGTAAAGGACTGGTTTTTTTTGACCACTCACTCTAAGCAGAGTGACAAACCCATTAAAACTGTTAAGTTCCCTCAAAAGCTGGGCCCCTTAGAGTTAGTTACTCTCTCCTGGGCCTAAACCCTCAGCTGACTCTGTACCCCTGGAGGCTAAGAAGCCAGCTGAGGAGAGTCAACACCCTGCGCAGCTCCAGCCTGCTCTGTGCCTGCCAGAGGTCCCCACACCTGTGCCTGCCTCCACTGGAGGGTCCGAGGGGCCCGTTCAGCAGCCTTCTGTTTTCACTGGGGGGTCAGAGGAACCGCTCCAGACTCCTCCTTCCGCTCGGGGGCCGAGGAGCCCGTCCAGCCATCATCATCGCCTGCAGCGCCTCCACCTGCGGTTTCCACACTGTCGCCTACAGCATCATCCTCGTCCGGTCTTGCGGCTGCCACGCCGTCGTCCGGTCCAGTCAAAGTAGTAAAAACTACGCTCACATTAACCAGTGTTGTCTTAAATGTTTTGCTGAATACTGAACAATGTTCCTTTGCGAGGGTCTTCATTGAAAACCCGACTGCAACTAACTTCCTGAAATGCCGTCCACGTTGCAACAAAGTGAGTGAGAGGAGTTTGCGGAAAATGCAAATTTATGCAGTGTGTCTTATTAAAATGCATCTGGCTAAAATGAAAGAAAATATTCAGTGAGCGCTAATGCACGGCATTATAATTTTAAAACTTGCCTTTGTAGTTTGTTTCATCAGGGCCGGGTGTGATGAAATGATTGTGACACTTTATTAGCGATTCATGTGGAGATAAGAGGAAGATACTGTGTGCACATGATTCACTTTCGTTACAGGAATGCCAGAGTTTTTTTTTTCTTTAAAAAGAAATCTGACTGTCAGATTAACAGCTGCTCTGTTACAATTCAATAATAAAACAATGGCAGGCCCTGCATGAAGAGCTGTGCATTAAAACCCCTGTTTAAGATTTATCTCTTTTTTTTGCACTTTGTGAGATTTTCACTAGTGGAGTGAAACACGAGATTTTCAATGCATTCTTCAATCTAAGTAGATATTCCTCAATATACCTTTCATAAAGAAAAAAACAAACAAACAAACAATAGAATTGTTCGTTTCAATTCAGTTTTATTCATAAAGCAACAAATCACAACTACAGTCGCCTCAAGGTGCTTTATATTGTAAGGTAGCCCAACAATCATATGACCCCCTATGAGCAAGCACTTTGGCGACAGTGGGAAGGAAAAACTCCCTTTTAACAGGAAGAAACCTCCAGCAGAACCAGGCTCAGGGAGGGGCGGGGCCATCTGCTGTGATTGGTTGGTGTGAGGGGAGGAAGACTGGACAAAGACTTGCTGTGGAAGAGAGACAGAGATTAATAATTAAATGCAGAGAGGTGTATAATTATTTCAGAAGCTGCATACTTTATTAATCCCTAAGGAAATTATGTGGGTTACAGTTGCTCCAGTATAAATAACAGAAACAGACCAACAATACAATATGTTACAGGTTTAAGAAATTTAAGAAATAGCACTAATATATACAGGTCACTCAATAAATATCAAGGATTGACAGACGTGATTATAAATAAATATCAAGAATCGAAGGAGCTTGCAAAGAAAAGCGTCTGGACTTCTTTAAGTTACTTGAAGACGTTTCACCTCTCATCCGAGAAGCTTCTTCAGTTCTAAGGTCAAATGGTGGAGAGTCCCAGATATAAACCTAGTGGGAGTGACCCCCCACAGAGGGACAAAAGGACCCCCTGATGATCCTCTAATCGCCTGAGCCAAGGTGTGAAACTGGGTGTGGGTCCCAATCAGCCAGAGTTTCGGGTGAGTTCATTGTGAAAACCTGGCCCCACCTTATCATGCGAATTCCTGAGGTCAGATGGCCCAGGATGTGAGTGGGCGTTAAGGCGTCTGGGAAGGGATCTCAAAACTGGATTATAGATGGCAGAGAGTTGGTGTCGTAAACCACCGCCTCTGTTCAAAGATGGTCGCTCACAGTGGACATAGATGGCTTCTTTCACTCCTCTTTCAAACCATCTGTCCTCTCTGTCCAAAATGTGAACACTGACATCCTTGAAAGAGTGTCCTTTATCCTTAAGATGCAGATGGACTGCTTAGTCTTGTCCTGTCCATCTGCATCTTAAGGATAAAGGACACTCTTTCGAGGATGCCAATGTTCACATTTCGACTACGATGACCTGGATGACTGAGAACCTTCACAGACAAATATCAAGAATGTTGACAGGAATATGACAGAGTAGAAAAGAGTGTGTGCAAAAAGGGTGTAGCTATTGCAGTGTTTACAGTGTGTTAGATGCAGGAGTTGTACAGGGAGATGGCCACAGGTTTCACAGTTTCTCACTGCTCCTGTGGCTAGCCAGCACGTCATGCAGTAGGTTGGAGGTATTATCCAACATCGTCTTTATCTTGAACAACATTCACCTCTCCAGCACCACCTTAAGGGATTTGTATTTGTATTATTATTTAATTTTACATTAATTTATTGTACAGGGTGGGCCATTTATATGGATACACCGTAATAAAATGGGAGTGGTTGGTGATATTAAAGTCCTGTTTGTGGCACATTAGTATATGTGAGGGGGCAAACTCCTCAAGATGGGTGGATCAGCAGTGTGGGAGGTAAGTGACGGAAGTGACGGACAAGGTAAGCGACTCATGTTGTAACTGACGTCAGACGCCGGAGATTTTGGCAGAAAATTAAAGCAAATGGTAGTTTAGATTTGAACAAATTCATTTAAGCTTCAGTATTACCAAATACACTTATCAATTGTCTTATAACTAACACTATTTGTCTAAATAATCTCCAACACCCTGGAGAACAACGAGGAGAGTTTAGAGGCTCTCCAAGATTATATTGATCAGTGCTTTCAGGATCTCGTGATGAAGAAGACCCAGTGTGCAGCTTCCCCGGCCAAACCTGAGACGCCATCGTCGAAAAGACAACGCCCGGCAGATTCCCCCGGCTCAACATCGCCAGCCGGCAAAGATATTGCCGACATACTGGAGTCAATCGACAAGCGATTGTCCAGTTTCGACGCAAGGCTGTCCTTGGTGGAGATTCTTCACCGAGAATTTAAATGCTTGCGAGAATCCCTGGAGTACAGCCAGCAGCAGGTGGAAACGCTTGCTGCTGAAAATGCCACGCTAAGGGAGTCGGTGAAATGTCTCACAGATAATGTTACCCAGCTCAATAGAGAAAATAAAAAAATAAAAGAAACCGTTATCGATCTACAAGCTCGTAGCATGCGTGATAATCTGGTATTTTCTGGTATTCCAGAAGCCGCTGGAGAGGACGCGGAGACCACGGTAAAAAGCTTCATCAAAACCCACCTGAAGCTGCCGGAGGACACTGTGAAGAACATCGTCTTCGATCGGGTACATCGCCTCGGCCCCATTCGGGCTACGGCCGGGAGACCACGTCCTATCGTGGCCAAATTCGGCCACTTCAAACAAAAGCAACATGTGAAAAGCCGCGGCAGGGAATTAAAAGGAACGGACTTCAGCGTGAACGACCAGTTCCCCAAAGAGATCTTGGAATGACACAGGGTCCTCTTCCCAATCCGACGCGGCTTCATCCAGAAGGGCTCCCGCGCTGTCATCGCTGTGGACCGGCTGTACGTGGACGGACAGCTCCACCGCGACCCCGACATCACTCCGTGGCTGTATTAACCTCACACCAGATAAGAATCAGCTGCACCATTTCCCTATCCACTCACACTAACTTGCATTAACATCTGTTTAACTTACCAGTATCAAATCGCATCTTAAAGTGTGACTTCATAGCAGAATTAACACCGTCACTCTCCGTCAGTGATTTAATTGGAATGTTTACGTTTTGTTTCTGTTTTTTTTTTTTCTTCTCATTTTTTTTCTCCTCTCTTTTCCCCCTCTTGGTTTTATGCTGCTCACCCCTGTCCTTGGTTTCTTTCTTTATTCCTTTCACTGCCTCGATCACCTGCTTCGACACTCATCCACAAACATCCTTTATTTCGACACATACGCACCATGCGCTCAACGGCAGCACATTTTACTTCAGTCAGACAGCGCACACAGTCGTTTAGGATACACACACTTAAGCCAAGCCTACTCATATTAGTAATTATGCATACACAAAGTCAGACTCAGGGAGCATCTCGCCACACATTTTTTCTCTCTCTCCTTCTCTTTATTTATGAACAAGTGACGTATTCTCTCCACCTGTCTAAGCGACGCACACAGCATACATCCCTAGTTATACACAAACATCTATGGGTACACTGAGGTTCATTACATGGAATATAAATGGAGCTGGCTCCAGAGTAAAGAGGTTAAAAATATTTAACCAACTCAAAAAACTACAGGCAGATGTTGTCCTTTTACAAGAGACCCACAGACCTCTTAGAGGTTCGAATGAACTTAAAACACCTGAGTTTCCTAATGTGTTCTCAGCTTGTTATAATTCTAGACAAAGGGGAGTAGCAATTTTAATACATAAAAATATTAATTTCACAGTACTCGATACAGTTATAGATCCAGAGGGCATATTCTTAATCATTAAACTATCTATACTTGATAAAAAGCTATGTATTGCAAGTGTATATGGTCCAAATGTTGATGATCCCTCATTCTTTCATGGTTTTTTCAGTGCACTCTCTGAACACTTAGATGGCACACTTGTTCTTGGAGGCGACCTCAACCTTGGACTAAATGAAGACATGGATAGGCTCAATACAGCGGGAACTCAGCGTAATTGGCAGTCCATAAATATAATCAAACAGTATATGAGCGACTTTGGTCTTTGCGATGCATGGCGCTCCCTTCACCCCACCAGTAAGGAATATACTTTTTTCTCACATGTCCATCACTCCTACTCTCGTCTGGATTATTTTTTGGTCAGCAGCTCACTGCTGAACGACATTTCAGACACTGAGATTCACCCTATAGCTGTCAGCGATCATGGTCCTGTATCTTTAACACTAATGCACAAGAATAATACTACGCCAAGAAAAAACTGGAGATTTAATATATCACTACTTAAAGATGAAGACTTTATTAAATGTTTTAAAAAAGAGTGGACTTCATATTTGGACTATAATGACACTCCCGAAACATCAGCTTCTGTTCTATGGGAAGCAGGGAAAGCTGTGATGAGAGGTAAAATAATTTCTTTCTCATCACATAAAAAGAAAAAAGAAAACAAAAATATTCAGGAATTAGAAAAAAACATCAAATCACTAGAAGAAGCCTACGCGTCCCACCAAGATCAGGAAACATTGAACAAAATACGCAAAACAAAACTAGAATTAAATGAGATAATTGATAAAAAAAACAAAATTCTTTGTACAAAGACTACGCCTACAAAATTATGAACATGGTAATAAATCCGGTCAATTTCTAGCAAACCAGCTAAAAATAAATAAAGAAAAAACAACTATATGTGCTGTTCAAGATTCATCTGGGAACACAATATATGAACCGATACAAATAAACAACATTTTCAGGGATTTCTATAAAACGTTGTATTCACCACAAATAAACCCATCTAAAAAAGAAATTGATCAGTTTTTGGACAACATAACTCTTCCAAAATTATTGGACACTCAAGCAATGGCACTGGATTCACCACTGACACCAGGTGAACTCCAGGAAGCCCTGATAAGTATGCCCAATAATAAGGCTCCAGGTCCAGACGGCTTTCCTGCAGAATTCTACAAAGAATTCTGGTCGATTCTAGCACCAGTTTTCTACAGAACGTTGTTGGAAATTAAAGAAAAGGGCAGACTTCCATCAAATATGAATTCTGCAAACATTAATCTCCTGCTAAAACCAGGCAAAGACCCTGTATATCCCTCAAGCTATCGTCCAATATCCCTTATAAATGTAGACCTTAAAATAATCTGCAAAGCTCTCTCAAAGAGACTGGAGAAAATAACCCCCCTCTTAATTCATCCTGACCAAACTGGTTTCATAAAAGGTAGGCACTCATCAACAAATACACGTAGATTACTTAATTTGATAGACTACTCATACAGTAAAAACCTAGAAACTACAATATTCTCTTTAGACGCAGAAAAAGCATTTGACAGAGTTAACTGGAAATTTCTATTTGCAACTTTACACAAATTTGGTTTTGGATCCTCTTTCATAAACTGGTTAAAAATATTATATAATTCCCCAACAGCTTGTGTTAGAACAAATGACCAGACATCCTCCAGCTTCTGTCTCTTGAGGGGCACCAGGCAGGGATGCCCACTCTCCCCTTCACTGTTTGCAATTTTTATTGAACCACTAGCAGCAGCAATTAGACAGAATTCAGTTATTAAGGGCATAAAATGCAAGAACGTGGAACATAAAATCAGCCTTTATGCGGATGATGTGTTACTCTTTCTCCAAAATTCACAAACCAATATCTCTGGGGTGATTGAATTGATAAACTCTTTTGCAAGAATATCAGATTACTCAATTAACTGGTCAAAATCTACAGTCCTCCCGATTAATTGCTCCTTCCATAATTCCTCTTCTACACCACTGCAATCGGGAAATATAAAATATTTAGGTATTAACGTTTCTCCCAAGCTTGCAGATCTAACTAAATTAAACCATATCCCACTTTTAAAGAAGGTAGAAGATGATCTGGCTAGATGGAAATGTCTACCCATATCACTCATGGGAAGGGTTGCCGCTATAAAAATGATGGTCTTACCAAAAATAAATTATTTATTCTCAATGATCCCAACTAAACCGCCACAAGATTGGTTCAGATCTCTAGATTCATGTATGTCCAAATTCCTTTGGAAAAATAAACCCCCACGTATAAACTTAAAAACACTACAAAAGACCAAGGATAAAGGAGGACTAGAACTGCCTAACTTTCAGCACTACTTCTTAGCCAACAGGCTTCAGTTTATCTCAGGATGGCTAAAACATACCCTCTTAGATGAACCTTGGCTAGATGTAGAACAAGCACTCTGCAATAATCTAGAGATCTCAGACCTACCATTTATCAGCTCAAACATCCAACGACATGAATGCTTTAAAAGCATCAACATCAGCTCCTCTCTGACAGCATGGTGGGAGTTTCTAAAATTGACGGCGTCTTCATTAATCCCATGCAAACGTACACCTATCTGGAACAACCCTGACATATTACAAAACAATAATATGATAAACTTTTCAGATTGGAGTGGTAAAGGAATCAAATATTTAGAACATATACTAGAAGGAACAGAATTTATTTCATTTGACAGACTAGTTACACAATATGGGATCAACAAGAAAAGATTTTTAGAATATCAACAAATTAAATCCATAGTAAAAAAGAAATTTAAACCGGGTCAAGTTGAATTACAAACACCACCAAGTGTGGTTCAATTTCTTACTCTTAAAACCCCCAAATTTCTATCCAAAATATACAGAATACTTTCTAAAACAGATGAATCAATATCACTTCCTATTGCAAAATGGGAAGCGGATTTATCAGTTAACTTAGACCAAAACTTCTGGTCTCAGATTTGCTTAAAAACCTTTCATCTAATTAGAAATCCCAGTCTTCAATTAATTCAATACAAAATATTACATAGAGTGCACTATACAGGTCATCGGATGTTCAAGATGGGCTTTACGTCTACCAACAACTGCTCACACTGCCAAACCAATTCACCGGACAATTATATCCACGCTCTTTGGTTCTGTCCACCAGTTCAGAAGTTTTGGCACGAGATATGTGAAGACTTATCGAAGTGTCTGAAATGTAACATTCCAACTTCCCCCTTAGTGTGTTTGTTGGGCAGCTTAGATAATGTCACTTCGGAAAAGAATATCGCCCATATGGTTTTCACTGCCCTATGTATAGCCAAGAAAACAATCCTCATGAACTGGAAAAATAAAAATAATCTTAATTCTAACCAATATAGAAATTATCTATTAGATTACATTAGTCTTGATACAGCCTCTGCCACCACATCAGATCAATTGCTCTGGGCTCCTTTGATCAGCTCCATCACCTAGTGGGGGTGGGGGGTCATAGTTTGGTCCCGCCTTCACTGTTGTGATTGGTGTGGGGGTAGGGATAGGCTTAGGGCATCGGGGGGTTCCCCGGAGGCATCTTCCTTGGGGGGCTCAACCCGGGGTAGCGGTCATGTCCGGTTAGGGGCTCTGTTGGCTCTCAGGTGACTGTTTCCTCGCGGCTGCGCGCAGCGGGCTAGGGGAGGGTCTGTGCTGACGGACGTGGGTTACTGACCTGGTAGCCTGGCTGCCCCTGGGTGGGTCCGGGATGGGCGTGAGGTTCTGGGGGCGCTCCGTCTCTGGGCTGGGGCCCGGGCCGGGCCTCGGGGGCTTGGGTCCTGGTTGGTGTGTTGCCGGGGTTGTGGGCGGGTGGGTGCATGGGGGCACAGCCCTGGAGCAGGGTGCCACCGGTGCATCGAGCCACCTGGGGGGCTCTTCAACTGGTGGGGGAGATTGTCACATCTTGCAGGAGCTTTCCTCTCCTCAGGAGCTCCCTCTGCAGGAGGGGGAGATACAGGAGAGGTGGAGGAAGATCTCAGCCTGGGTGTTTATTGTCTTATGTAGTCTGGAAGATGAGTGGATGGTGGGGTGGGTGCAGTTTTCTCTGTGGTGGGGTTGGGTGGACTGTCCCGGGCTCTGTGGGGCCGGGAGGCGCTGTTGCACTGGGCCCCGGTCTGGATGGGCCTGGGCCCCCTTTCCCTGGCGGGTCGCGGAGTATGGGGGTGCCTACTGGGGTCAGCGGGGGAGCTGGCCCCAGGGAGGGGTCACTTGCCCCTCCCTTCCTTCCCTCCCCATCTCCAGCTGCCTCCCTCTTCCCGCTCCACCACAACCACCCACACATGCAGGACCTTGGAGTAGGGGTATGTCACCAGGGTGCAGAGGAGGCTACCCCCCCCCTCTGTCCCCTTCTGGCTGCCTCTCCCTCAATTTTATCCCACAGCTTAGACATTCACATTACTCACACTCTCATTACACATACATATAGGATCTTGGGGGTGGGCACGATACACGGAATCCAAAGTACCATCAGGGTGTACACCCCACCCCTGGCGTCGTCGCCCACCTCTCAATTTTGAATACACGTAGACATTGAGGGCTAGCAGGAGGGACCATGCGCTTACCTGCTGCTCTCTGGCAGGTAGCTCCATGCCCTCCTGGGTTTTAAATGCACCTTAGAACACACATGCATCAACACTACAATGAGCGGGTGGAGGGAGGTTTGGAGTCTTCTCTCACCCCCATTCTCTGCGACCTGCTGGAGCGGGGGGGCTAGGAGGAGGAGTTGGCCGTCCGACTGCGGTCTGGAGTGTGGGGCCTTCCTGCTGCTGCGGAGTCGGGGCGGTCTGCCTCCCCCCACCGCAGGGAAAAGGGTAACACCACCTGGGTCTGGGTGCAGTTCCCCCCTCCAGGGGCAAGGGTACCTAGACCCGGTTTGTAGAGTACGCTTGGGGAGTGTGATCGTGTGTACAGCGTCTCTTTATGTCTGTCTCCACGTTGGTTGAGTGTGGAGTAAGTGCATATGAGAGCATGAGGGTGGGAATGGATGTTTGTATATGTGTGTGCCTGTATTTCTGTGTCTATATGTCAGGTTGGGTGTCAGGCGCCACCTCTCTGGGGACATCTCAGGCCCTCCAAGGTTTGGAGGCCTATCTCCCCCTACCACCACTTCCCCTGCCAGTGGCGGACCCCCTCAGACATCGGTGCGTTGGTGGTTCGTTGTGTCCGGGGATGGGCGTCCAGGTACACACCGGCTCACTCCTTGGCGGCCGCTTATCGGGGCCTGGAGCCTGGGGCTCGCTCGGGCCACTTCGGAGGTGGGGTGCCCCCGGCCTCTCGGCCTGGGGCTCAGTCACTCAGGCGCGGCTGGCTGCCGGCGGAGCTCACGGGCGCGTCACTGCAACTCCCCCTGGCTTCTGCTCCGCGGCTGCTGAGTGAGCCCTCATCTGGGACTCTCCTCAGCTTTTTCTGGGACAGTGGCGCGGCTGCCCCTCTGTTGGTCTTCCTTGGTCTCTTGTGTTCTGGGGACCTCTGGATGTCTGGAGTTTTGATCTCCTCCATACCTGCTTCATGCCCTGGAGGACAGGGCTGTGGCCCCCCCCCACACCTTCTAGCAGATTATTACATGAAGGAACCTTTTAAAAAACAAAAAACAAGCGCGTCCATGCTCACAGGTGTACACACGGGTGATCACACCCACAAACTACACCCTTTTTGGCTCCTACCTCAAAGCACTGTGTTCTGTTGATCTTATGTGCTGCACAATAATGTTTAATATTTAGTATTTACTGTCATATTCCCATATATCATTGTGATGTTGTTTATTCTATTACTCTTGTTCTCTTCTGCTTGTTTTCTTTTTTCTTTCTCAGCAGGTGACCCAGGTGATTGATATATGCATTTTTTTTTCTCTGCCCGTTCTGTTGGTTTTTGTCTTTTGCCCTTTCCCCCCGTCCGTCTTCTCAGCTGTTTCTCTTTCCCTCTTTCTTTCTCCCCTTCTTTCCCCCAGTCAAGTCTGTCCCGTATTCAGTAAGTGAAAATAAAATAAACAATAAAAGGTGAATCAAATGGACCATTACGGCAAGGCTGGGATGGTCAATTTGGTAAAGTAAATCCGTTGGGCATCTTTCTTTGCCTTTAGACAACAATTCTGATGGCAAAAGAGCCAAACGGGACAGGCCAAAAAAAAAAAAAAAAAAAAAAAGATGGGTGGTGACCATGGTGGCCATTTAGAAGTCGGCCATCTTGGATACAACTTTTGTTTTTTCAATGGGAAGAAGGCAATGTGACACATCAAACTTATTGGTAATGTCACTATGAGACCACCCATCTCCCATGCTACAGTTAGCAAACTGCTTGCTAAGTTTCGTGAAACTGTTTCAGTGTTGGATTTGCCAAAATGTGGACGCAAGAAAACTTTCACTAATGAAGAAACATCAGTGGCTGTCCTAGCTTCATTCAGCAAGAGCCCACAGCGTAGCACTCGCCGCATGTCACTGGAGAGTGGCATTAGTCGAACATCCCTTTGGCGGATATTAGCTACTCACAAATGGCACCCTTATAAACTCTAGCTGCTGCAGCATCTCGACGAGGATGACTCAGATCAGCGCACAGAATTTGCAGAATGGGCAAAACAAAAATTGGAACAGGACCTTCAGTTCACGCAGAAGATTTTGTTCAGTGATGAGGAAAAGTTTTATGTGAATGGTGAAGTTAACCAACAAAACCACCGCTATTGGTCTGACACTAACCCACATTGGATGGATCCCTCCAAGACTGTTGGACCAACAAAAGTGATGGTTTGGTGTGGTATATGGGGGACAACGATAGTGGGTCCATTCTTCATCAATGGAAACCTCAAGGCCACTGGATATTTGAAACTGCTACATGATGATGTGTTGCCCTCTTTATGCATTGAAGCTGGCACGTTCCCTGAGTTTTTCCAGCAAGATGGTGCACCACCACATTATGGGTGCCAGGTCCGAGCATTCCTAGATCAACAGTTTCCTGGAGTTTCCAGTTGAATGGCCCCCAAGGTCTCCCGATCTGACCCCCTTAGACTTTTATTTTTGGGGTCATCTGAAGGCTATGGTGTGAAGATACGAGATGTGCAGCACCTGAAACTACCGATACTGGATGCCTGTGCTCGCATTTCTCCTGCGGTGTTGCTATCAGTGTGTGAAGAGTGGGAGAAGAGGGTTGCATTGACAATCCAACACAATGGGCAGCACATTGAACACATTTTATAAGTGGTCAGAAACTTGTAAATAACTCATGAAAGAATAAAGTTACGTTGAAACCAAGCACACCATTGTTTTTCTTGTGACATTATCAATAAGTCTGATGTGTCACATGGCCCTCTTCCTATTGAAAAAACAAAAGTTGTATCCAAGATGGCCGACTTCTAAATGGCAACCATGGTCACCACCCATCTTGAGGAGTTTGCCCCCTCACATATACTAATGTGCCACAAACAGGACTTTAATATCACCAACCATTCCCATGTTATTACGGTGTATCCATATAAATGGCCCACCCTGTATTAATAAATCTATTTTTTCATATTTATACTTGCTGCATGCATGGGGGAAATGTTAGCTGCAAGCTTTATGTGTGCATGTTGTTTACAGCAGTGCAGCGACCCCCTTGAGCTTGAGCCTTTGGGTCGATTGCATTGTCTGCATTGTCCCTTCTTCTCAGCTGTGCTGCTCGTTGCTGTTAATTATTTTGTGATTGACAAGTGCAGTTTCACAGATAATCCCAGATAATTCTTCATTTTCAAACATGGGTTCATTGAGATTTACAAAATCCCCAAAAGTTGATTCTGTTCATCTGCACGTAGCATTCCCGATAAACAGAATCTACTTTTTGGGATTTCCTTCTCTGGATCATTGAGCATGCATCGAGACATTTACAAAATAGATTTAATGTTGTATTCAGAATAACCTAAAATGAGTAACTAAGGCCACAAACTCGGAAGAAAGTGTTTAAAGAGGTCAAGTCATAGTTTGACAGGAAGTCCTTTTCCCAACCACAGCTAACACCATCTGGTGACCTTCGATTCAAAAAGCAAGCTCAAGGCATTTCAGTCTGGCTTTGTACAGGGAGTGCAGAATTATTAGGCAAGTTGTATTTTTGAGGAATAATTTTATTATTGAACAACAACCATGTTCTCAATGAACCCAAAAAACTCATTAATATCAAAGCTGAATGTTTTTGGAAGTAGTTTTTAGTTTGTTTTTAGTTTTAGCTATTTTAGGGGGATATCTGTGTGTGCAGGTGACTATTACTGTGCATAATTATTAGGCAACTTAACAAAAAATAAATATATACCCATTTCAATTGTTTATTTTTACCAGTGAAACCAATATAACATCTCCACATTCACAAATATACATTTCTGACATTCAAAAACAAAACAAAAACAAATCAGCGACTGGAGCTCTCTGCCCTTTACCAATCCAGCCACGGGCCCATCCATCTGGTCCATCAAGACTCACTCTCATTTCATCAGTCCATAAAACCTTAGAAAAACCAGTCTTGAGATATTTCTTGGCCCAGTCTTGACGTTTCAGCTTGTGTGTCTTGTTCAGTGGTGGTCGTCTTTCAGCCTTTCTTACCTTGGCCATGTCTCTGAGTATTGCACACCTTGTGCTTTTGGGCACTCCAGTGATGTTGCAGCTCTGAAATATGGCCAAACTGGTGGCAAGTGGCATCTTGGCAGCTGCACGCTTGACTTTTCTCAGTTCGTGGGCAGTTATTTTGCGCCTTGGTTTTTCCACACGCTTCTTGCGACCCTGTTGACTATTTTTAATGAAACGCTTGATTGTTCGATGATCACGCTTCGGAAGCTTTGCAATTTTGAGACTGCTGCATCCCTCTGCAAGATATCTCACTATTTTTGACTTTTCTGAGCCTGTCAAGTCCTTCTTTTGACCCATTTTGCCAAAGGAAAGGACGTTGCCTAATAATTATGCACATCTGATATAGGGTGTTGATGTCATTAGACCACACCCCTTCTCATCACAGAGATGCACATCACCTAATGTGCTTAATTGGTAGTAGGCTTTCGAGCCTATACAGCTTGGAGTAAGACTACATGCATGAAGAGGATGATGTGGACAAAATACTCATTTGCCTAATAATTCTGCGCTCCTTGTATTTCTAATCTGAAAGCTAAATCCTCGTTTTTACTGTCTATGCTCGGAAGCTACATATCTTTGATACACAGTCTATGGTCACAATGTGATGAGAAGGAGGAGAAAAGTGCAGAAATTTAAACGAGACGCTTAATGATTCTGAGTAAAACGGGTGAAGATGGAGAAGAACAAGGCAAAAATGTGCTCAGAAGAAAAGTTTGACGAACAGGGAAAACTATGCAGTGGTACCAGGAGCAGATTTAAAAGAAAGTGCAAGTTGCAACCCCCTGACTGTAGCTCAGGGGGTTGGGAAGCATATCTGTAACCGGATGGTTGCCAGTTCGATCCCCGGGCTCTCTGTCCTGGTCGTTGTGTCCTTGGGAAAGACACTTCACCTACCGCCTACTGGTGTTGGCCAGAGGGGCCGATGGCGCGATATGGCAGCCTCGCTTCTGTCAGTCTGCCCCAGGGCAGCTGTGGCTACAACTGTAGCTGCCTCCACCAATGTGTGAATGAATAGTGGCATTGTAAAGCGCTTTGGGTGCCTTGAGAAGCGCTATATAAATCCAATCCATTATTATCATTTTCATCTGGACAAACTTTTTTTCTATGGATTTAGGAAAATATCATATGCAGCTGAGTCTCATGGCTGCGTCTCTGAAGACTGTAGTGTGTCTGCTGTCACATGTAGGGATTAAAAGGTTAAGAAACAAAAAGGTCTGCTTCCCAGGTGGTTCAAGCCATTCACACACACGGTATCCATGGAAAACATGTTTGCTGGTTAGGTTTAGCGCTGCGCTGCCCCTGCCCATCTGGAATGTCACACAGATAAAATGCAATCATCTTTTTATTAAGTCGGTGTTCAGTTTATATAGTGAACATATGTGACGTGTGACGTGCTTTATAAACTCCCAGACTCACTGAAGTTCAGCGACTCCAGAAGCCGATCACGCAAGAAGAAGCAGGAGTTCCTAATAAAAGGGGAAATATTCATTGGAACGGTTTCACAGCACAGGACATCGTCTCCAGGCTTAATAATTCATACTTACAGAGGAGCATTGAATTATTGAACTGAGCTGTTAGTCCAGTGATGACTCACACACTGTTATTCTGAGAAGAGTTTCAGTTTTGCCTTTTCTTTCTGCGTTTTATCAGCCTGGCTGTTATGTACCAGATGAGACGGACGTGTGTTTGTTGCATCTTCCTAGCTGAGCTTTATTCTGATGTTAATTCAATTCAGTGTTAATTTTACAATCAGTTGATTTAATTATTGGGTTTAGCTGTACAAAGCTTCCATTTAGATATCTGGATGTCACGGTGGTGGGTCGAGTGAGGAGAACCCAGGAGGAGACACAGGCGAGGAGACGGAACTGAACTCTAAACGAAAGGCGAGCCTTTATTAGGGCTCATACAAGGAGGCAAAAAGCAAGCAGCAAGGACAGTGTTGAAACTACACTAGAACCTAAACAGGGAAAAATGAAAACTAAGAAAATTGTGATTCAACTATGAAAACTAGGAAGACTATGACTATGAACACTCTGAACACTGTGACAAGACATGGGGGAGGTAACACAGACGACCTGACAATGACTAAACGGAAACAAATAGACTAAATACACAAGAGGTAATAAGGGGAAGTGGAAAAACACGAGGGAACAGCTGCTATCATGAACATCATGACGCCACAGTGGAAGTAAAACTAAAACAATGAACATGCACCACAAGACCCCTTCAAAGTGAAACGGGAACCATAATAAGACACAGAAATGACATGAGCTATACAACATGAAACTCACAGACATGAGACATGACAGATTAGACACACTAACCAATGAGGGAGACTTAAACACGGGTGAGACACAAGCGGAATCTGTTAAACCATGAACTGTTAGTGCACCCTAGCCATGACAGAATTTAGGTCAGCTGAATATGAAACTAGAACACAAATTAACAACAAAATACAAAGAAACTCAAAACACTGGGTCTCACAAGCCAGTGCCGTGACACTGCCGACAAACAAAATCTGGATCTGTGCAGCTGCTAGTATTCCCTCTGCAGACCGACACTGTGCCAACCAAACTCATCGGCTCAGCCCTGCTGTACTCATTGTTGGTATGTGAGCCTGCAGAGGTGCGTGCTGCGTCCTTAAAAACACACAGTTACAAATGGAGGAGTCGTTTCAAGTTAATAACCTGACTTATTTCAACTTTTCCTTTTTTTATTGTCATTACTACACACCAAAGGAGGAAAGCAGAAAGCTCTGACACTTGGTGCTGTGTAGATTATATACAGGAACTCTGGCAGTGTTGTAATTTCCGGTTCCACCTAATGTGGGCAGTGTTGTCTCATTGCAACAGTTCAGTGAAAAGTATTACCTGGACTCTGAGAACAAAAGAAAAAATGACACCGTGTTAATGGTTGAGTGTGTCGGCAGTTGTGAAAAAGTAAAATGATAAGAGCTTAAAAAGCCTTTGTATGTATCTTGTATGTATCTTATCTTTGTAATTATATAGCCAAACAAGGCAGTGAGAAGTAGCAGCCTCCCCATCCCCGGCTGCCTCCCTCTTCCCGCTCCAACACACCCACCCACACGAGTAGGACCTTGGGGTGCGGGTGTGTCACCAGGGTGCAGGGGAGGCATTCTTCCCCCCCCCCCCCCCCCCCCACCCCCACCCCCACCCCCACCCCCAGGAGGGGCAGTGCTAACACCTGCTCTCTGGCAGCAGCACCATTCTCTCCCGTGTTTTAAATGCACCTTAGAACAACACGCGCAGCAACACTACACATGAGCGAGAGGAGGGAGGTTTGGGGGTCTTCACACACCCCTGTTCTCTGCTGGCCATCGGGGCAGGGGGGCTGATTGGGATCTGGGATGCAGGGCCTCCCTGCTGCTGCGGAGCCTGGGGCGGTCCGCTTGCCTCCACCCCGGGGGAAAGGGTTACATCTCCTGGGTCTAGGTGCCGTTTCCCCCTCCTTGGCGGGGCCTGATGCCTGTTGCTCAGTCAGGCCTCTTCCGGGGCAAAGGGGGCACTCGGGCCTCCAGCCTCTGGGCCTGTGGCTCGGTTCACTCTGGCACAGCTGGCTGCCAGCAGAGCCGGCGGGCACGCCACTGCAGCCCCTTCTGGCTTCTGCTCCGTGGCTACTGGGTGACCCCTCATCTGGGGCTCTCCTCAGCTCTTCCCAGGAGAGTGGCACGGATGCCCGTCCGGTGGTCCTCCTTGGGCTCTCGCACTCTGAGGCCTCTGGATGTCTGGAGCCTGGATCTCCTCCATGCCTGCTTCATGCCCTGGGGGCGGGGCTATGGCTCTCTACACCCTCTAGCAGACCATTACATGGGGAAACCTTTTGTATACAAGCGCGCTGATCCACACAGGTGTGCACACGGGTGTTCACTGTTCATAGACATAAACTACACCTTTATTGGCTGCTACTTCCAAGCACATTGTGCGCTGTCGGTCCTGCTTGCTACACAACAACATTCAATATTTAGTATTTACTGCAGTTTACACTTAGCTAGATTAACGTGATGGTGTTGTGTTTAGTATGTTGCTCTGGTTTTTTTTTTTTTGCTTGTTTTCTCTTCTTTTTCTCTCAACAGGTGATCCAGGAGATTTTTTTTTCTTCTTTCTCTTTTTAAGTGTCCTTCCTCACTGTCCCTCTTCCCTTCTGTTTTTCTTTTCCTTCATCTTTCTTTCTCCCTTTCCTATCCCTCACTCATGTCTGTCCCATCTGTAACCACTGAAAATAAAATAAAATAAATAATAACAACAAAGGTCGATCAAATGGACCAATACGGCAAGGCCGTAATGATCCATTTGGCAAAGTAAATCCATTGGGTATCCTTGTTGGTCTTCAGACAACAATTCTGATGGCTAAAGAACCAAATGGGACAGGCAAAAAAAAAAAGAGAAGTAGCAGCCATCACACCACCACCTGCCAAAAGCAAAAAAGAGATGAAAGTGTTGTGTTTTAGAAAGTTGTGCTAAAGCATCACGATCAAGCCATCATGCTCAAAAGGGACTCTCACATCTGTCCCTGATAGTGATGTGTTGGTCGCAAACGAAACGGCTCTTAGAGCCTGATCTTTGAAGTGAACGACGAATAAATGAATAAAAGTATATTTACGGTGGACCCTAGAGAGAAAGCAGCACGTAAAAACTCCAAAACACGTACAAAACACAACAGAAGTGCTCCAGGATGCTAGGGCGCAGTGTTGAACTTTTGTTACCTAGTGGCTACACAAGCCAGGAAGTACCAACGACCGGATTTGGTGTGTGGTAGTAACAGGTAAATGAACATTTTTTTAAATTATTTGAATATGACTGCTTGTGTATAAATACACAAACAATACACATATTCTTTCAACTGTGTAATTTAAGTGATCCAGGTAGCTCTGTTTTGGAAGTTCAGTTAACGCTAGAAATGTGTTTTGGAGTTTGTACGTGCTTTGTCTCTAGGGGCCACCACATATATTTATATATAAACATATATAAATAAAACCACTTTTTTTACATTAGTACATTTTTAATGTCTTAGTACAATACATTAATTCATTTTTGTGCATAATTTTATATTGTTGTTAATAATAAATTAATTAAAGCAACAAAACAACCTGAAGAGGAGCCGAAAGAGCCGGTTCTCTAAAAGGAGCCGGAAATCCCATCACTACAGAGGAAAATAAAGCTTTGCTTATCATGAGCTGCAGTTTAAAAATGTAGGTAGGCAGGAATTTATACAGTCCTGTACATTAGCAAGTGGTGGAGGCCAGCAGGTGGATGAGAGAAAGGGGAAGCAAAAGGAGAGACCCGAGGCGGCCGCCAGTCCGAGTGTCAGGTGAACTGAACTTCAGGTAAGAAGTTATGACCTGCAGTCTATCTGGGTCAGATATAAACCAAGTTTAGGTGGAGTTTATTTTCGTTGTGCTGACTTTTTACAGTCAGTTACAATAACTCGTACTGCGTGCTAGCTAGCATGACGGAGTTTCTATACAGCTGGGTGGGTGCTATGATGTTACTGATAGTGAACTTTATTTTATTCATAAGGTTTGTTAGTAGAGTTGCCAACCTTCCCGTAAAAAGACGGAATCGTCCCGCATTCAGAGAAAATATTACGCGTTTTGTATTGAGCTGAAAAGGAGCACAGTTTGTCCTGTACTTCAGCTAGAATGGAAAAAGACACAAAGCTGGCTTTATTCTGTCTTTACGCTGTCAGCTGCCTCTTCTTCGCTCATTCTTTCCCCTCCCTCTCCTGTTTCTACTTCAATTAACATGATCATGAAACTGATCAATGATCAGCTAATCGGCTTTTCTCTCTTGTTTGTTTATCGCCCACTTTGCGCCAGAAAAAGGAAACCAGCGGATGTTGCGCTAAACAACAGTTGCACGTTTAAGCTTGATCAGCTGTTGTTAGAATTTATCCATCCATCCATCTTCATCCGCTTTATCCGGGGCCGGGTCGCGGGGGCAGCAGCCTAAGCAAAGAGGCCCAGACCTCCCTCTCCCCAGCCACCTCCTCCAGCTTATCCGGGGGAATACCAAGGCGTTCCCAGGCCAGCCGAGCGATATAATCTCTCCAGCGTGTCCTGGGTCTGCCCCGGGGCCTCCTCCCGGTGGGACATGCCTGGAACACCTCACCCAGGAGGCGCCCAGGGGGCATCCTTGTCAGATGCCCGAACCACCTCAGCTGGCTCCTTTCGATGTGGAGCAGCAGCTGCTCTACTCTGAGCCCCTCCCGGATGGCCGAACTTCTCACCCTATCTCTAAGGGAGAGGCCAGCCACCCTTCGGAGGAAGCTCATTTCTGCCGCTTGTATCCGCGATCTTGTTCTTTCGGTCACTACCCACAGCTCGTGGCCATAGGTGAGGGTAGGGACGTAGATCGACCGGTAAATTGAGAGCTTCGCTTTTACACTCAGCTCCCTCTTCACCACGACGGACCGGTGCAGCGTCCGCATTACTGCAGCTGCAGCCCCAATCCGTCTGTCGATCTCCGGCTCCCTTCTCCCATCACTCAGATTTGGAGGTGCTGATCCTCATTCCCGCTGCTTCACACTCGGCTGCGAACCGTTCCAGTGCGAGCTGGAGGCCCTCACCCGATGAAGCCAACAGAACCACATCGTCTGCAAAAATCAGAGATGAGATTCTGAGGCCACCAAAGCGAAAGCCCTCCGCCACTTGGCTGCGCCTAGAAATCCTGTCCATAAAAATTATGAACAGAACCGGAGACAAAGGGCAGCCCTGGCGGAGCCCATCACCCACCGGGAACGAGTCCGACTTATTGCCGGCAATGCGAACCAAGCTCTTGCAACGGTTATATAGGGATCGAATGGCCCGTAGCAATGGGCCAGACATCCCATATTCCCGCAACACCTCCCACAGGACACCCCGAGGGACACGGTCGAATGCCTTCTCCAAGTCCACAAAACACATGTAGACTGGTTGGGCAAACTCCCATGCACCCTCTAGTATCCTGGAGAGGATAAAGAGCTGGTCCAGTGTTCCGCGACCAGGACGAAAACCGCATTGTTCCTCCTGTATCCGAGGTTCGACTAACGGACGAACTCTCCTTTCCAGCACCCTGGCATAGACTTTCCCAGGGAGGCTGAGGAGTGTGATCCCCCTGTAGTTGGAACACACCCTCCGGTCCCCCTTCTTAAAGATGGGGACCACCACCCCGGTCTGCCAGTCCACAGGTACTGCCCCTGATCTCCACGCAACATTGCAGAGGCGTGTCAACCAGGACAGCCCTACAACGTCCAGAGCCTTCAGGAACTCGGGGCGGACCTCATCAACACCAGGGGCTCTGCCACCAAGGAGTTGTTTAACTGCCTCAGTGACCTCGCCCCCTGAAATTGGCGGGTCATTCCCCTCATCCCCAGACTCTGCTTCCTCCTCGGAAGACGTGTCAGTGGGATTAAGGAGGTCTTCGAAGTATTCCTTCCACCGCCTGACAATTTTCTCAGTCGACGTCAGCAGCGCTCCGCCAGCACTATACACAGTGCAGGTAGAGCACCGCTTTCCCCTCCTGAGACGTCTGACGGTTTGCCAGAATCTCTTCGAGGCAGTCCGAAAGTCTTTTTCCATGGCCTCTCCGAACTCCTCCCACACCCGAGTTTTTGCTTCAGCCACTGCCCGAGCCACATTCCGCTTGGCCTGTCGATACCTGTCGGCTGCCTCCGGAGTCCCACAGGCTAACCAAGCCCGATAGGACTCCTTCTTCAGCCTGGTGGCTCCCTTCACCTCTGGTGTCCACCATTTGGTTCGGGGATTACCACCACGGCAGGCACCAACCACCTTGCGGCCGCAGCTCAATGCAGCAGCTTCGGCAATGGAGACGCTGAACATGGTCCATTCGGACTCAATGTCCCCAGTCTCCCTCGGAATGCTGTTGAAGCTCTGCCGGAGGTGTGCGTTGAAGATCTCGCGGACTGGGGCCTCTGCTAGACGTTCCCAGCACACCCTCACTACGCGTTTAGGTGCACCAGGTCTGTCCAGCGTCCTCCCCCGCCACCTGATCCAACTCACCACCAGGTGGTGATCAGTTGACAGCTCAGCCCCTCTCTTTACCCGAGTGTCCAGAACATATGGTCGCAGGTCTGCTGATACGATTACAAAATCGATCATCGACCTACGGCCTAGAGCGTCCTGGTGCCACGTGCACTTATGGACACTCTTATGTTCGAACAGGGTGTTCGTTATGGCCAAACTGTGATTAGCACAGAAGTCCAATAACAAAGCACCGCTCGGGTTCAGATCAGGGAGGCCGTTCCTCCCAATCACACCCCTCCAGGTCTCGCTGTCATTACCCACGTGAGCACTGAAGTCTCCCAGCAGGACAAAAGAGTCTCCATCTGCTCTGTTGTCTCCAGAGCAGATGGAGCACCCTCCAGCACCCCCCCCCCCCCCCCCCCCCCAGGGACTCTAAGAAGGCTGGGTACTCTGAACTGCCACTCGGCGCATAAGCGCAGATGACAGTCAGGACCCATTCCCCGACCCTAAGGCGCAGGGAACAAACCCTCTCGTCCACCGGGAAAAACCCCAACATACCGGCAGCAAGCCGAGGGGATATTAGAATACCCACCCCAGCCCGCCGCCTCTCACCAGGGGCAACTCCAGACTGAGACAGAGTCCAGCCCCTCTCCAGGAGACTGGTTCCAGAGCCCAAGCCAGGCTCCTTTCCCACCAGAGAGGTGACATTCCATGTCCCTATTGCCAGTCTTGGCAGCCGGGGGTCAGTCCGCCAGGGCCTCCGCTCCTGGCCGCCACCCGGCACACAATGCACCCGACCCCTATGGCGCCTCCTGCGGGTGGTGGGCCTGCGGGAGGATGGGCCCATGTCTCCTCTTCGGGCTGTGCCCGGCCGGGCCCCATGGACTAAGGCCCGGCCACCAGACGCTCGCCCTCGGGCACCCTCCCCGGGCCTGGCTCCAGGGCGGGGCCCCGGTAACCCTATCCCGGGCAGGGTAAACTGTTCCCTCGGTGTCCTTTTCATAAGGGTCTTATGAATCGCTCTTTGTCTGGTCCCTCACCCAGGGCCAATTTGCCATGGGAGACCCTACCAGGGGGCAAAAGCCCCCAGACAACATAGCCCCTGGGATCCCTGGGACACACAAACCCCTCCACCACGATAAGGTAGCGATTCAAGGATTTATTTAATATTAATTTCTAATATCAGCTGATGTTTGCTGGAGCCACAGCTGTAAAGGCTGCTGGTCATGATGCCGGTTTGGATATGTGGTGAGAGGGAAACATGAAGATGAAACCAGGAGATGTCCTTACTGAATCATCAGAGCTGAACAGGTGATGGAGAAACAGGTTCACCTTTTAGGTGACGTGAATGAGTTGAAGAGAAGTTATGAACTGTTTCTGAGAGACAAATAACACCAGGATCCTTTTTTACACTGACAGCTGGTAACTGTGCAGGGGCGGGTCTAGCAAAGTTTTGCCAGGGGGCCAGGTAGGGCATTAACAGGGAAAGGGGGGCACAAAGAAATACTTTTCTTTCCTTTTCCCATTTAAAATGTCTAGCTTTTGTTAAATATCTGAATCTTACAACCAAAGTTTTTCTCTGACATAAAATGTATAGAAATCATACATATACCAACAAGACAGTGTACATCAGCGGTCCCCAACCTTTTTTGTGCCACGGACCGGTTTATGCCCGACAATATTTTCACGGACCGGCCTTTAAGGTGTCACGGATAAATACAACAAGATAAAACTAGTACCTGTACCGAAAAAAAGATGATTTATTCATAACACATGTGAAAAGACCCATGAAAACAGAGTTAACGATAAAAACGATAACAAAATAACACTGAAAACCGATAAAAACACTGAAAACCATACATTTCACACCTGAGCCTCAACTCTCGCAGACCGGGACCAAACGACTCACTGACCGGTACCGGTCCGAGGCCCGGGGGTTGGGGACCACTGGTGTACATCACTCTCACAACAGCGTCTGTTTTCATTCAAAGGCTTTATGGCTTTTCCTATAATACCTGGGGGGCCGGTCTCTAGTCAAAATGCCCAGGCCGATTTTTTGTCCCAGTCCAGCCCTGGTTACAGCACTTTCAGAAAGACATCTACTGTGATGAAATCTACTTCCCACCGCTGTGTATTTATTATCCAATATTGTCATCTTCCCCTCAGCTTTGAGGATTCTGACAACTAGAATGACTCGGGGGTGTTGATTCATGTCAACTAACATAATCATCCTGCTGTAACCAGGTTTCTGTAAGGCAGAGTAAATCAGTGTGCTGATCAATTATTAATTCATGTACTAACAGGGACTCGGAAGAGAAAGACCTCATGTCCAATAATCTACACTTCACTGTTTGACTCTTTGTTGCTGTTGTGAATTCTATCTTGTTCTTTCTGTGGTCGGTTTTCCCAACCAAGCAGTCAGCTGAGTCGCCTCTGTCAGTGCGCCCCAGGGTGGCTGTGGCTACAATGTAGCTTGCCATCACCAGTGTGTGAATGTGTGTGTGAATGGGTGGATGACTGGATAAGTAAAGCGCTTTGGGGTCCTTAGGGACTAGTAAAGCGCTATATAAATACAGGCCATTTACCATTTACCATTTAGCTGAGACTGAAGAAGTCACTTGGATCAGAAACGTTTCTCCCACAGAAAATGCTACGTCCAGATGAACAGAATCTACTTTCTGAGATTTCCTCACCTGCATGATGAGCATGCATCAAGATATAAAAACAAGTAGAAGTCCAAGACAGCAACTCTGCCAAGGCAGTTCACTCTATTTACTTTCAGGGCAATAGTTTTGTATTTTGTATACAAACTAGGGCTGCATGATTTTGCATAAAATGAAAATCACGATTTTTTGGCTCAGAATTGAGATCACGATTCTCTTTTCCAGTATAAATATTTATTGCACTTATTAACTGCACATCAACTTCGTAACAGTTGAAACTGAACATAAAAACAATAAATAAACATAAAAACAACAAATGTCTCACATTTTGTCATTGCTGCAAAATGTTGTACTGCTTGAAATCCCGTCTCCACCGTTGCTCGACACTGTCCTGCATGAAAATCATATTTTTCTTGAAGGATGCAGACTTCTTCCTGTACCACTGCTTGAAGAAGGTGTCTTCCAGAAACTGGCAGTAGGACTGGGAGTTGAGCTTGACTCCATCCTCAACCCGAAAAGGCCCCACAAGCTCATCTTTGATGATACCAGCCCAAACCAGTACTCCACCTCCACCTTGCTGGCGTCTGAGTCGGACTGGAGCTCTCTGCCCTTTACCAATCCAGCCACGGGCCCATCCATCTGGCCCATCATGACTCACTCTCATTTCATCAGTCCATAAAACCTTAGAAAAATCAGTCTTGAGATATTTCTTGGCCCAGTCTTGACGTTTCAGCTTGTGTGTCTTGTTCAGTGGTGGTCGTCTTTCAGCCTTTCTTACCTTGGCCATGTCTCCGAGTATTGCAAACCTTGTGCTTTTGGGCACTCCAGTGATGTTGCAGCTCTGAAATATGGCCAAACTGGTGGCAAGTGGCATCTTGGCAGCTGCACGCTTGACTTTTCTCAGTTCATGGGCAGTTATTTTGCGCCTTGGTTTTTCCACACGCTTCTTGCGACCCTGTTGACTATTTTGAATAAAACGCTTGATTGTTCGATGATCACGCTTCAGAAGCTTTGCAATTTTGAGACTGCTGCATCCCTCTGCAAGATATCTCACTATTTTTGACTTTTCTGAGCCTGTCAAGTCCTTCTTTTGACCCGTTTTGCCAAAGGAAAGGAAGTTGCCTAATAATTATGCACACCTGATATAGGGTGTTGATGTCATTAGACCACACCCCTTCTCATTACAGAGATGCACATCACCTAATATGCTTAATTGGTAGTAGGCTTTCGAGCCTATACAGCTTGGAGTAAAACAACATGCATGAAGAGGATGATGTGGACAAAATACTCATTTGCCTAATAATTCTGCGCTCCCTGTAGAGCAGGTAGTGTAACAATAGAAAAATAGTTGCGGGACAGCACTGTGTAGCGTTTGTCTAGGGTGTTGATCATTTTCCTAAATCCCTCGTTTTGCACAGTGTTGATGGGAGCCATATCTTTGGTCAGGTGATAAGTGATAGCCTTCGTAATTTCTTTGTGCCTGTGGGAGTTCGACGTGTATAGGGAAGCGCTGTATAAGGTTCCCGTTATTGATGTTTGGGTGGTTGACCGGGACGGATTTTCTCCTGTCACTTTCTCGTCATCCCTGACGTGCTCTCCGTTGCTTTTTCCCTGCTAATTTTAGCATCACACGGCACAGCTTCTGTATCACGTGGTATAAGGCTCCGCCCTTGTCATTTGTTGAGCAGGAAGAGTGAGCTCTTGTTTTCATGCAGATTACGTCCCGGATCAAAATGCGGTACAATCATCGTCGTCTTTTTTTTTTTTTTTTTTTTTTTAAATCGTTGTCATTTGGAAATGAGATCACACATAAGTATGAATCGAGATCGCAATTTTCTAACGATTAATCGTGCAGCCCTAATACAAACATTATATAGGAGCAGTTAATTGATAGGAGGTAAATAACTTATACTACAGTATCCATCCTCCCATCCTTTTTCAGGGTGGTGGGGGGGATAGCCCAGCCGTTTTAGGGCGAGAGGCGGGGTCCACCCTGGCCAGGTCGCCAGTCTGCCAGAGGGCTTATACTACAGTATGTTTCTAACAAATAGGAATCCCATTTTTTCTCTTGACAGTATTGTCCTGCTTCTGGCTCTTTGACCCTGTGTTTCGTAGACCTTGTGAATTTTGAATGTTTGTTTATGTTCGTCTCAGTGTAAAGCTACCGTGTCTGAGTCTCAGTGTTTGTGCTACTTCCTGTTTTATTTTGACAGTCCCTTGTCTCGTTTGCATTGTGTTTCTTTTGCTCCTCCTTGTGTCATTATGTCTAATTTGTTCCTGGTGTCTTCCCAAATGTTTCCTCTTCCCTAATAACCGTTTCAGTCTACCTTTGTCTTTGCTTTCCCTGAGTTTCCTAGCATATGTGCCTTCTACTGGTTTCCAGTTCAGTTTTCACTTCCTATCCGATTATTAAGTGATGACGTGACGAATCCTACTTCCGGGCCTAAAGTAGTCTGCATTTAATATGGCTTTTGTGTTGTTAACATGTTTAATGCTTTGTATTTTCTTCTATTTAATCTCAAAAAGCTCCTAAAAAGAGTCAGTGATCCCTGTTGACCTCCCTCGGCTTTTATTACCGCTAATCATTTATTTAAGCTCAGTTTTAAAACCTTACGATGTAACTACAACCCAGCCCATGCAGCAGTATATGAATGACTAACCTCGTATTGTGGATGGATTATCTCAGTTGTTCTCCTGGCTTAAGTTTGGTCCGTTTACAGCATCCTGCCATGCGATTACATTTGTTCCTGACCACTGAGAACACTCACGTTAACTTTTATCGAGTGGGAAAAAAGTTAGCTTGTTTATATTATGCTAACATAGCTGTATACCAGCTAGCCAAATTCAGTAACCCTACAAACGTCACTGCTGTTTAGTTTTCTTGTTGGAAGTGTTATGTTATGTTGGAAGTGATAACAGAGCTGTACGTTCTAATTTGTTTCCAAAACTCCGCAGTCAGGACATGCTATATTGTATTTAGATAGAAGCTAGCGAGCTAACTTCCTGCTAACTTTTAACTCCGTTAAATGTCATAAATTCCGTTTTCATGGATGCCTGGATGTTAAACTCAATTGTTACACCTGGTAGAGCAGAACGCTGATCATTTTATTAAAGATGAAAGACTTAAGACAGTGTTTTAACTCTCAGTAATGCCACAGTGATCATTTGATATATGGACCTGCAGCAACCTGAGTTTAGGCCCAGACACGGCTAGTGACGTCAGACTGAACAATCGGATTGTTCCTGCTTTAGGTTTCAGTCTTGTGTGTTCCAAGGCTTTTTTTTTTGTTGTTATCTACAATTAGGTCCTCACTCCATGGATCACTGAGTGTGTATGTCACAGACTAACTGACTCTCTTGACCTTGAATGTGAGAGCACAGGTCTAATGTTAACTTTAGTAACTTACTCTGGCCCATATTTAGTTTGTTGGAGTCTGGTCACCAGAAGTACAAAGTCTGTATCTGGCAGGAGCCTCACCCAGATCAAGCAAGATATTTCCAGTAGTGATAATTTGTCTTGCTGTGTGCCACATTTCAGAAAAGACACCTTCAGATATTCTTATGCCTGGATTCTCCAAACACTTTCTCAGTTTCATGTATGAAGATGTTTACTTCAGGTGAGCACACCTGTAGTACTATGTGGTATACCATCAACAAGTTACAACGTGTCTTAACTGGTCATATCAGTCAATGTTATCTAGTTAATCACAGATTGGAGCGACACGAGTTAGTTTGACACACGAGGCCAAACACTGAGATTTCGTTCAGGCAAAACATATTTTGCAGTGTTTTAATGAAGGAACTTATCAAAGGGTTTAAGCTTAGATAACCAGTGGCTATCTGTGTTTATATATGTGTTTTAAAGTCTTGTTGTACTGGAAAAGAAAAGGGATATTCAAAATTTCTCGCCTGGTTTGTGGTTTTTAGGTGTATAGATTGAAGTTCTCTGGTGACCTGTAATCGTTTTTCTTTGGCGCCAAAGACTATTACCTCAGTTTTGTTTTTGTTTAGCTGGAGAAAATTGTGGCACAACCAGTCATTAATTTCCTCAATGCATTTACCAAGAGCCTGTACAGGGCCTCGGTCTCCTGGTGACATTGTGATATATATTTGTGTGTCATCTGCAGTGTTGGGACTAACGCGTTATTAAGTAACGCGTTACAGTAACTACGTTATTATTGTGGTAACGAGCACGGTAACTAGTTATTATGCCAAAATCAGGAACGCGTTAGTCGTTACTGGGATTTAGATAGGGTCGTTACTCGTTACTTCGTGTGGTGGCTATCGCGGAGCTTCCACAGATTCAGTAACATTAGCAAGTGGTGGAGGCCAGCAGGTGGATGAAGGAAAAGGGACGCAGAAGGAAAAGAGACCCGAGGCGGCCGCCGGTCCAAGTGTGAACTGAACTTCAGGTAAGAAGTTATGACCTGCAGTCTCTCTGGGTCAGATATAAACCGAGTTTAGGTGGAGTTTATTTTCGTTATTCTGACTTTTTCCCTACTGCGTGCTAGCTAGCATGACGGAGTTTCTATACAGCTGGGTGGGTGCTATGAAGTTAATGATGTTGAACTTTATTTTGTTCATAAGTTATTAGAGTTGCCAACCGTCCCGTCTGGTATTCAGAGAAAATATTACGCGTTTCTTATTGAGGTGAAAAGGAACAGTTTGTCCCGTAATTCAGCTACAATGGAAAAGGCACAAAGCTGGAGTTATTCTGTGTCTTTGCTGCACAGCTGCCTCTTCTTCTTTCATTCTGTCCCCTCCCTCTCCCGTTTCTACTTCAATCATGAAAACTGATCAGTGATCAGCTGATCGGCTCTCTTGTTTGTTTATCGCCCACTTTGCGCCACAAAGAGGAAACCAGCGGATGTCGCGCTAAACAACAGCAGCACTTTAAGCTTGATCAGCTGTTAGAATTTATTTAATATTAATTTCTAGTATCAGCTGATGTTTGCTGGAGCCACAGCTGCAAAAAAGCTGCTGGTCATGATATGGTTTGGTTATCTGGTGAGAGGGAAACATGAAGATGAAACCAGGAGATGTCCTTACTGAATCATCAGAGCTGTGATGGAGAAACAGGTTTACCTTTTAGGTGACATGAATGAGTTGAAGGGAAGTTATGAACTGTTTCTGAGAGACAAATAACCCCAGGATCCTTTTTTAGGTAGCTGACAGCTGGTAACTGTGCAGCAAAATCTCCAGTGTTAAATTAACACTAGAGAGTGTCTATATGGGTCCACACCTCTGAGTGTTAAATACAACACTGTTGAGTGTTAAATTAACACTTTTGACAGTGTTATATGTTTAAAAGTAACCTAGTCAGTTTTGAAGGTTAACAAAACTGACTAGTTTTGTTATTTCTAACATTTTGAGTTATTTTCCAGTGTTAGAAAATCAGCACTGCTCAGTGTTGGTGTATTAAAAGGGAAAGGGGGGCACAAAGAAATACTTTTCTTTCTTATTCTCATTTAAAATGTCTAGCTTTTAAAAAATAATTATCTGAATCTTACAACAAACGATTGATAGCTTGATGCATATATACCATCAAAACAGTGTACATCACTGTCACAACAGCGTTTGTTTTCATTCAAAGGCTTTATGATTTTTCCTATAATGGTGGGCCGGTCTCTAGTCAAAATGCCCGGGACGATTTATTTGTCCCAGTCCAGCCCTGTATGCAGCTCATCTGCAGTCTGGTGTTACCTACATCTTCCTATTTGGAAGGCAGAATTTCCGAGTTCTGAGTACAATCGAAAGCACCACGACTGCAGTTTTTGTGTTGGATGTAAAAGGCGGACATGACACTGTGACGTTGGCTAGAATCATGGCAGCAGTCAACGACGGTCCAGGCGTGGCATTTCTCTCGTGGAAATGTGCACATTATCTTTTCCTTTCTATTAGTAGGTGGCACAGTGCACTGTGGCAAGTAAGCAAGCTAGAAGACTGGCAAAGTTATGGAAGCAACACATTAACAAGAGAATTCTGAGTAAAACCAAAGTTACTTTCCCTAGTAACTAGTTACTTTGAAAGTAACGAGTAACTTGAAGTAACTGAGTTACTTTTGAGAGAAGTAACTAGTAATGTAACTAAGTTACTATTTTAAAGTAACTTACCCAACACTGGTCATCTGCATAGCTGTGGTAGTTTATTTTGTTGTTCTTTATAATCTGTGCCAGTGGGAGCATGTAAATGTTAAACAGAAGGGGTCCTAAGATGGAACCTTGGGGAACTCCACATGTGATACTTGTCTGCTCAGATGTGAAGTTACCTATTGATACAAAGTATTTCCTTTACTTTGTAAGAAAACCCTATCAATAAAATGGCCTAAAATTACCAAGCGCCTGGCAGTGAGAAGCAAAAACTTCCTTTTAACAGGAAGAAACCTCTGGTAGAACAGGCTCTGACAAAAGGTAAAGGGAGACCGAGACAGTACAAATACGGCAGATAAAATAAGTATTGAATGCACATGAAACAAGAGACCATCAATGCAGACAGGCAGGAAAGACACACAATGACAGATGGACTTCACACGGAAGACAAAAGACAAAGACGAGGAGAGCGTTGGCAAAAAAGGGAACTAACATAATCAACAAAGGAACCAAGGACCAAAATCTGGCTTCTCTAGCTGCTTATTTTAGGATTGTATTTAAACATAGATACTTGGTACTTACTGTTTTTATAATGTCTTTAAATGTTTTTAAAAACTAAACTCAAAGGCCTACAGACTGCCTCAATAATGTGTAATTGTTTTGTGTAATTTTAACTTTGTTTGTTCGTATGTATTTGTTTTGAAATGTGCTGCCTCTTGGCCAGGACTCCCTTGAAAAAGAGGTTTTTGATCTCAACGGGACATTCCTGGTTAAATAAAGGTTAAATAAAAAAAAATTAAAAAAATGTTTAAGATTTATATCTTAGATGTTTTTAGTAAATATAAGGATATATAAGGATTTACAAAATGCATGTAATAGATTAGATTAGATTAGATTAGATTAGATTAGATTAGATTAGATAGAACTTTATTAATCCCTCGGGTGGGTTCCTCTGGGAAATTCGATTTCCAAATGTCAAATATGTCAGTGTTGTTTGAGATTAATAAGATCTCATAAATTGCAAACATGTTAAATACCAGTTTAACAGATATAATAGTAGAAATTAGTATTCAAATTGCATAATTATGTTGGTTTAACATTAGGTAGCTAAGTGGTGTCAAATAAACATGAGATGTGCATGTTTTTCATGCTAATACAACTGCTTTTTTTTCAGTGCAGTTCTACATGCAACATGAGGAAATTCATGTCTGAACTCATTTTCTCCACAGCAGAATGCCCAGCAAACGTCAACAGTTAATGCTTATTATAGTTTTCTTGTGATTTGTTGTGATCATGTGTTTTCATCTTCTTAGCTACAAATCATATCATATATTGACCTGTTACAAAATGTCCCTTTAATACAATGTGAAGCCACAAAGGTTGGTCTGTAACTCGATAACATGCTCAGGCTTCATAACATCGTACGAACAGATGTGACTGCCTGATCTGACAGAACTTGTAATTTATAAAGAGGGAGTCTCACAATTATGCACAAAGTCATACTTATATATATATATATATATATATATATATATATATATATATATATATATATATATATATATATATATATATATATATATATATACACACACACACACACACACACACATATACACACACAGAGTCATCTTAAAAAACTTCCTATTAATGTTTAATAGTATTTTTCAATAACTTTAGTACTGTGATATTTTAAAATAAATCAGCAATATTGTGTTTATAACACATATACGATAATAATATAGATAATTGCAATGATTCACTTTACAAACTTTACACAGTGCAGGTTAGTGCTGAGTCTCTCCATGAGTATTTATAATGTAACTTATTTACCAAATAAGAGACAAAAGTCACATTAACTAAAGTCCATTAGACTGTAGAGTCTTTTTTTCCTACATTGATCCTGTTAACATCGACATTGTTATCATGGAAATATCAGTGTCTGCTTTTTCTTCTTTTTTTCTCTTTTGCTAGCTTCATGTTTTCAGTATTTTTTTTATCTATAGAAAACTTGTGCTGAGATGTCAGCTACACGGATGGTACAAATAATAAACTGTATTTCATGCATAAAACAGTGTGTAGTTATGGAGTGGCACAACATCGGTTAGGTTTTAATGACATTTAAGATGGGGGAAGTTAAAAAAGGAAGTATAAAATTTTCCAACATACAGCCTTTGTTTATGTTCTCTTAGATCAGCAGGGGCCTGGTTTTTTTAAATCTTTCCAAATGTCCACACGGTTAGTGAATGGATGAGTTGTGGTGGCTACTATACGGGAGAAGTGACATCGGTTATATGCCAAAGGAAAAACATGGAAGTAATCACCGCTTGGGGGGTAAGTGGGAGAGATGCCCAGGTGGTGCATTAACATCCCTAAATACACATCCTCAATGTAAAGTGCTTTAACATGTCTGGATGCCTCAGTGAGCTTTTTAGGGAGGTCTAAAGACATAATGTAGCCCAGGCCCAGAGCATAGACAGGGTAGGAAGCTGGTGCATAAATGTCAGATGGTACATACCACTTAGAGCTTGGATCTCTCACTACTGTACCCCATCCCATCACAAGTCCAGTCATGTAGTTGGTTTTTTGAGCATTCAAGAGCATATTGACAAGATTGTGCACATTCAGAAACATGTCTGAGTCAATCTTCATGGCATAAGAAGCACCGGAGCAGTGCGCAGTCAGCCACTCCAGAATTACCATGGTCTTAATGGTGAGATTCTTGTAGCAGTCCACAAAGTTGCTCTGGATCAGGTCGTGATACTTGTTGCTCTCCTGAAGCATCTGCTGTTGGACCTGCTCTGCTCCTGGCCCCGTCTCTAGCCCCAGTAAAAAGAAGAGCGTCACCACTTTGCCCTGCACAACCCTGTCGTTCCCCCAGGTGCTGCGGATGATGTCACGGTCTCGCCTATTGTTTGGTGCTACGGGAACCATCAGAACCACAAAAGGTTTTTCCCGCTCACACTTTTGTGGCTCATTTATGATGAAGTGGTACTCATAAGGGTATTCGACTAAATATGGTCCAGGAGAAACATGAGGAGCGACCGCTGCAGTTTCTGTCTTCACTTCTGGTGCCGATGTCATATTATTAGTTCGAGGATGTGTTGATGAGCTGTCGTTAACCACAGAGTGGAGAGAGATTATTTTTTGTTTCTGCCGTTCTAAAATAGTCCACAAGTTTGACGACTGATTTTCCATCCACTTTTTGGGGTTCCAGTCTGGGGTTATTTCCCTTATGCTGTAAATAAAGAACACACCCCCAATTACCAGAATAATGGCGAAATACCGAGTCCTGGATATCCTAAACCAACTTCTGCTCTGATCATCCGCCATTTCCTGCCTAAGAGGAGAGAAAAGCCATTGAGATTATGCACATGAAAACAGAAAATAGCACTTAAGTAGCGTACAGACCTTTGTTTCATCTTCGTCTACAAATGTGGATTTTTTTTCTTCTCCAGATAACAGGAGAAAAAAAGACGATGTAATTCCACTGATAAGTTCTTGCTGGCGCTTTAGGAATTTTGCTGTAAAGAGAAGACAAGGAATGAACTTATGACTTACTTTTCCCTGTAAGGGAGCCACACCTTTGTTTTCTCCGCCCCCTGTTTACTTTACCAATGAAAGGTTCCAACATTTCCAGAGGCTATGAGAACGCCTTTTCTACTGAAATTGGCCCACCAAACCAATTTTACACACCTCAGTTGTTTAGAGAAAATAGACATTTGCTGTACCTACAGTTTACAGACGATTTCTACACAACTCATATACTTGCACTCTGTTGCTTTAACAGACACACATAGTGTCTGATAAGAGGACAGCTGTAACCATGCATTTATCAAATGAGTGCATTGATAAAAAAAAAAAAAAAAACCCACACTGAGCATACAGAATGATACCACGGAGAGTCACCGTGTGGTCAGCTGTGCTTAAATAGGTTTGTTGTTGTGTCACAGTAAACCCCACCCACACTGTAAAAACTGTGACTAGAGGTTACTTAAAAAAGTTATGGCAACAAAGTGACACTTGAAATAATTAAGTAGATTTTAATTTCAAAAGATTTATGTAAAATGTAGAGAAAATGTTAATTAATTTCAAATAGAAAACAAAAGTAGATATTAATAGAATTAAACTGTAAATGTGTTGGATTTAGGGTCAAAATCTCAAACTGAAGGTTGAAATTGCCCAACTTTACCAAAAAAAATAATTGATATGAAATAAGTCTCTGAGAAAAATTACTTTGAATTTACTAACTATCTGGCAAAGGTTTAGTAAAAACTTCCTAAAATATCCATTATAAAGAAATGAAATCTTGTTTTTTCAGTAAAACTCAAATTGGATTCAATAATTTTCCAAATAAACCTTAAAAATAATGACTGAATAATAAGAGAAAATGAAATGAATTTTACTTATTTTCTGAGTAAAATGAATCAATTTCACAAAGAAAACATCAAAACAGTAATTTGTTTTATTGTGGAAAATAAAACACAGTAATTTATAATATAACATTTTTCTGCTCGTATACACTGAATTCTCATCAACAATCTCCTGATCTCCTAAATACATTCCTCTGCTGTAAATTTGTTTTAGTGTCATAAACAGTTTATCACACAGCTTTGTGTACAGAGCAACAGCAACATAAACTGCATGAATGTAAACCAGTTTTGTAAAAAAGAAATTAATCTTTAGACTGTAATATCAACATGAACCTGAAATTTGAATATCCTTTACCATTTCCTTTATCTCTGTTACTTATTTATGATTGACAAACAAAAACTTTAATTAGTCAATCTTTTGTTAAATTGAATCACTCAATATAATTGTAGAACAAAGGTTTTTCACTCATGTACATGGAATATCAATAATGTAAATCAACCTTTTATCCCAATTTGGATGTTTAACCTGAGAAAATCTAAGACACATGTAAGAGGAAGTAACATTTCTACAGCTACAGGACTGCACTTCTGTTAAATTTTAAAGTTGTTTTAAACTAATGTTTTATAGTAACATACACTATAAACAAAGAAAAGCTTCACTAGTGATTCCTCCAATTTGCTGCCTTTCAAACAGAATATTCCTAAGAAACTTGTAGGTAATAAAAAACAAATATTAAAATGAAGAGCACAAATACAGCCTGACACATTGCAGGTCATTTGGGTAAGATATGAATAAGATGAAATTAACTTGAAAACTGAAAAGATAGCTGCATCTAAAAAAGACAAACCAAAGGTTTTCAGTGAGCTTACTTCCCTTTCATTCTTTCAGAGTCCTCGTTTAAGCCAATAACTTGTTCTTGAGGCTGTTCACTTTTGGTGAGAGCTTAGCACAATCCAGTTCAAGGAAAAGTTTCTGGAATACTTCCAAGGTGTATTTTAGCTCTTTGGGATAGGCAAGATCGACTGCATATGTCAATCCAACCAGCATTGCGCATGCTCTTGGAAAATTGCCCAGAGCAGGCATAACTCTCACACCCTCCAGCACAATGCCAATGTCATCCTCCTCAGATCCAACAGCCTTGATTTTGTAGATTTTCATCCTCTGTTCAGAAAGATCTTGTGACACACCATCCTCATCAGCATCCTGAAACAACAAACACATGGGTTTTCTGACTGTAGTTGCACACATGAAATATTTCCTGGACACATCCTGTAGCTGAATGACAAATAAAACATGATAATGCCTCAAATTATTTGAAACTTGACAAACACATATGAATAACAAAAACAGAATAATGTTTCTACTTCAACACTTACACTGTACTCTTTGATCAGTTGATCAATGGACTCCCCAAGGTACACCATCAAGCACTGAATAACCAGATTTCTGGTTATGTTATTGCTAGGATTGCTTGGTGACTGAAAATGAGCAAGAATTCCAAAAATTACCATCAGATAAGTGACCATTTATTAAGACAAAACTGTGAGAATTGGCAGTATTAAAAAAAACTGTTAAATATCAAATTATCACCACATGGAGCATTATGTGCGATAATTAGCTGATGTTAATGCACATGCCTGGGTGCTGACAGTCAACACAAAGGTATTGTCAACATGCTTGTAAGCTTCAATCTTTAAATGTGTCGTTTTAGTAAATTACATTAATTTAGTCATTTAGTTTTTTATCTAATTTAGTTTATGTTCGTCAGAAAGGGTTTTTCCTTCTTGGGACAAAACAAAAACCCAGCAATACCTGTACTTGTGTTTTTTTGTTTGTTTTTTGTTTGTTTTTTTACTAAGAATAGACATGTATTTAAAATACAATTAAAACATGAAACCCATAATTGTGTTGTTAATTATATCAGTGACGTCCTGGCGTCCTCTTGCACTGACAAAAACATGCAAACAAATTAGTGGAGCTGTGCACCATGCAAATGAAATTTGACAAAAAAATTCTTTAAATAAAATTCCAAGCTGAAATGTCAGTGGAAAATACCTTGGCTATGATAGCCTGCAACTTCAATCCCATGGCTCCCCCCTTGGAATGGAAAAGGGCCAACAGTTTGGGAGTGTACTCATCCAGCATGGACATGAATTTGGGTTCAAGGTGTACCAGGGTGATCCTGTAGAACTCATCCTGCAGCTGAACGACAAAAAAAACCATGATGCAGCCTCAAATTATTTGAAGTTTGAAAGATTACATTAAAAAAAACCAAAAGCCCACCCAAAATGAATTTGGAACTCACATGAGATGCCTCAAACAATGCTGGCCATCTGGCTTTGATGTCTTCAATGCTGGGGGACAGGTTGACAATTTCATGTCATCTATGTGCAAATGTTTTAGCCATTTTTTCTTTTATCACTTTGTTGTTGTCTCTTTTCTTGACTTCAGTAAGCAACTGAATTCTCTCTTCTTCTTGACTGTCCTCATCTTCACCTGCTGGATATGGCGGAAGGTAATTTACCTCTGCTTTCCGAGGCTTTTTCACTTTATTTGCAGACTTCTGGTCACCTGGACTCTTGTGTTTCATGGCATTGCATGTCAACTCAGGAACACCAAACCCTCTAAGTTTTGTACGATAATTGGCCATCTTGTATTTGATGCTTTGTTGCCAACCATAATAACCTGAGAAAGAGCCAGGTTCCTTGAGACAAGGGTATTTTGTCACAAGTGCCTCAGCAACATAACTAACCTGTGCACTTGAAGGATAGGCCGTAAATGTAAATATAGTTTCAGCCAACTTCTCAAGAATATCAGTCTTTACTTTGGAGGTGGGCAGAAGATTTCCATTCTTTTTATACTCCTCAGTGGCTCTTTCCAGGTACATCTCAGTTTCATATGCAAACTGTGGAATGGGGAACTGTTTCGGCCAGGGCTCACAACGTTCTGTGGTCTTCTGCCTTTTGAGAATAATGGTGTCCTGAGAAGAAGTAGTTGCAGCAGAGTCTGCATTGGATACAACTGACTCAGCATATGAGGAGTCATAGTCAGACAGTTGGCCAGAGGGGCTGCCAAAACTGTCATCAACCGGAGTCAAGCTTATCATGACCGGGGTGATGCCAACAACCTTCACAGTGTCTTTGTCTTTTATCTGGTCAGCTCTGTGAAGAGTGAAGTAGTCCTGGAATTCTGGGTCAAAATACTGAAGACTGAAGTCATTTGAAATCCCAAAAGTATCCTTCACAACACTCTGCAGCTCCTCCAATGTTGGTGGGATCCCTGATGGAAGAACCAACTTCTCGATTTGGTCATCAATAATTACACGAAGCTTTGCCTCCATCTTGTTCAACCTAGAATAAAATGTAAATGGGCAGAGTTAAATTTCCCTTCAATTAAATAAAATTAGTTATTACTTTTCATTTATACAATAGTTGAGATATAAAACTATAAAACAAAAAGCACACTTCAACACACCAAATGTTGCAAATAACAAATACTTGGGAGATGTACATGTTATCAAGTTTTTGTTGTTGTCGTTTTGTTTTTTTTACCTATTATGCACAGCAGATGTAACGTTTCAGGGTTACCAAGCGTTTTCTTCCCACATTGTAAGAAGCCAAGGGCCACATGTCACCAAGTTTCTGCTGCTCCAAAAGACTGATCTTGCCAGTGTCCTCCAGTTGAAAAGATCTCAGATGCTCTACATACCATGCAGCAAGTAACTTCACAATGAAATATACACAATTGTCCAAAACGACTATCTGTATTATCTCAGCAAAGTCTGGTAGTCCACATGTTGAACCATTAGACAGGATCATCCCAGCAGTGTATCTTGTTCCACTGTAGGTGACAGTGGTGGCAAGCTGCACACAAGTCAGAGATGGTGATCTTGCTCTTAAATCTGCCTGTATGTCTGGATGCAGCACATCTACAGGCATTCTGGATATTTTTGTGACAAGCAGGGCAGGTTTCACCTCTTTTGATTGCATGTGGTATGCCATCATCATTTGATGCCTTGTAGAAAGGGTCAGCAACACATTTTTGAAATTGTTAGTGTGTCTCACAACTTGCTTGAAAAATCTGTGTTTCGCCTCAAAGCGCATTGTCCATACTCCAACCAATGGCCCATATTTTTCTATTACAGCAGGGTAGTGCTCCAAAAAATGGTGTTTTGGTGTGAGCCTTTGATCAGGAAAAACTTCCAAATATCTGACACGATGTTCAGATATTTTAAATTCAAGGTAGGCAATACTTTGTGTTGTGTGAACAGGGGCAACCACTAACTCAACAATGTCCTTCAAAGTCAGAAGAAGTTGCCAAACAGGATCATCTTCAGGTACACGTAAACCAACAAGGAGAGGCAACAAACGTATTAGGGCCCAGTTTTCATGAGCATTTCCTCCCACAGTTTTGCGACCAGCAAAATTTGAAGGGATTGCTTGTGGACTGTTCAATTTGTCTGAGCCCTTATATGGAAAACATGTGATTATATTATTCAGTTCAGTCAAACTGAAGTAGTGCTTCTTCAAAAAAAACTTGAAAACACAATGCTAACTCTCTTGGCACTATTCCCTCAAAAAGGTCATGAAGGACATCTGGTGGGTATCCAGACACAAAGTGAAAATTATTAAGTTGATCAGTTAATGGACATGACCGCTTTAAGCCAAAATGAGGCACTAAATTTGGATTTTCTTTGACAGCTTGTACGTGTAAATCATAGTCATCCTTTTTTCGAAGTGGGAAGACCCCAGACCGTACTTCATATGTCTGGTACTCTGAAGAATGTCCAAGGCAAAATCTACAAACATATGGCCCGTTAAAACTTTCAACAAGTCCACTAATTGCATGAGCACCAAGGTTATCAGCTACAACACAGTGTAGGGCGCCTTTAATATTTCTCCCTAAACATGAAATAAAAACCCCCTCCTGTTCAAGAGTGACAAGATCTTTCAAAAGTGGATCCAATACTACTTTGTATTCAAACTGTTTCACATCAACAGATTTGCAAAGTAAAGCTAGTTGTATTGATGTTAAGGCAGACTGTAATCTCAATGGCAAATTGGCCAAAACCCAATAAACTGCAGTTATTTTATGTTTTTTTCGAGAGGTTCCTAATGGGTTACACACCTCAAATTCATCAACATAAATTATTATAGAGAGTCTTGTTTCTTCTACAGCATAAAAGTCATTGTCCTTAAAACACGTACCATCAAAAATGGACTCAAAATGCCCAGTGCTACTTGAGCACCTCGAAAAGGCTTCCACTGCAATATCTTTGTTCTTCAGTACTTCTTGCAAAGTCTTTAGAACTGGTACATATTGAAAGCTCTTTTTTTGTTCAGCATCAAGAATATATTCAATAGGATCCACAAACTGGAAATGCTCCTTAAAGTACTTATTTCTCTTAAAAGCTGAACCAAGTGGCCCGCCTGCTCCAAGAGCTCTGCTAATGGGATGAGAGCTACACAACTGTTCAGCCAAGTCCTTTATGATAGTGTGGTCAACTGTGCATTTGTTAGATTTCAGTGCTGAATCAATTATATTTTTAACCGCCTCCACAGATGCTGAAGAAGAAATATAGAAGAGATCTTCAACCAAAGCATTAATGCACCTCACTGAAACATTGTAAGTGCTTTCTAACTTGAGTAGAAGTAAGCCGAGTCCTTGAAGAACAGTACAAGATGCACTTTCTGGATCAACATCACTAGAGCATTCATCACTGTTGAGTTCAGGGACATCAGAATGGTCAGTGTTCTGACTAGGATGACTTTCCAAGACTTCTTTCTTAAAATCAGTTAAGGAACAACATGTATGTCTCCTGCCTTTGTGCTTTAGAAATGTATTGTATATATTTGTGCGAAAGTCACATCCATTAAAAACGCAAAATACAGTTTCGTGTCTCTTCAAGTGATTTCCTATATGCTGAAAATAGTCCTTCTGAGTAGAGCAAAAAGCAGTGCAAGCCAAACACTTAAATGCAGTGATCACTCCAGGCCTTGGACTCTCTTCAGCGGTATGGTATCTGGACAAATGTGTGCGAAGGGCTCCTTGTGTTTTAAATGTGCAAGGACAACTGCCATACAGACATGGCTGGTGCTGTCCACGACCAAATGTTGCGTGTTGTAATCTGTAATGACGTAGAAGATTCCCCTTTGTAGTAGAAAAAGATTTGCATATCTTACACTGCCATCCCATTTGCCAGGTCCTAAAGTGATGGAAAAATATATATCTAAGAATCTAAATAGTTTTTCATGACAAATGTAAGAGCATGGGTATCTATACACATTTGATGTTGAGATTATAGAGAAGAAGAAAAAAATCCTACAAATAATAAGCAATTATTTTCTACTTATTGTTTTTACAAAAACAAATAAGTTAGATTAAGTGGGGTCAACTTGGTAATTTCATGCCGCTTCAATTTCAAAACCATTAGTTTAATTTAATATAACATGTTATCACAACTTACTTTATAATGCACAGTCTACATGCTGATCAGGTGAATTTAAGTTGAGGGATCTTCCATTACCTGAAAGGAAAGCAACATTATCATTAATCTCAGCCAAACCGATTTACTCACGAACAAATAAAACACTGAAAAAACCCCAACAATAACATTTTTAGGTTGTCTAAGTGACTTATACATTACGTTTAAACTGAGTAGCGAAACCCCGCGGTGATCTGAAAATGATGTGCGGGGAGTTGTGCCGTTCTCAGCGGCTTCAGTGACACTCGAGCTCCCGGCTTGCTATCGAGCTGGTGGGTAGCAGATGCTCCGAAAACGTCGAAGCACTTTTGCAAACATGCGATATCTTGATAAACCGAGCAGATATTTGATGTTTACACAGCTACTTTCGCGCCTGAAAATATGTTAAAAGTTTATTTTGTGACCCAGAAAGATTACTAAGAGTAATTTTAAAACTTAGTAGCGGCCGCCATTATTGGAAACTGGAGTTCGAAAAACTGACTGTGGCTGACAAAATCACTCACGACTGACCGCAAAACCTTTTCATGAACTTTTAAACGTGGATGAAAGACGTTAAAACTCATCGGAATATACCGTTGATATTTTTTAATACGGTAAAACATGTGGTTAGTTAAAGCTGTTCAGTAACACAGTCGTGAAGGCTTGGAAAGTGACCTTGTGCTAGCAGTCCACTAACTGCCATTTGTGTAAAAATACGATACTATCATTACAGTGATGATTATTAATAAAATTTCGACGTATCATACTGTTTAAAACCTTTACTCAAAACCGATATACGTTATTGTTTAAACCGTGTCTTATATTTGAACAAATTAAGAAGTCTTACCTCTGACAAAATGGAGACGTCCACTCATGAAGCGCGTGTGTCCTGCACGTGGCACAAAGGATTATGGGCGGAAGTGTACAATGATTAAAATGAAAATGCTTTCATCAGTTAAATCTATTAGATTTCTTAAATTTTTTTTAGTACTCAAACATTTTTTTAAAATCTACTCAACAAACCATTGCTGAATTTACCCCAAACAAAACTGTGTAAATTTAAATAACTGAACATCTCAAAATTGTTGAATTTTGCTTAGATTTGATTAAAACTACTCATACACGTTTTTACTGAGTAATAATTACTATTACTCTCCTATTAGATTCTAATTAACCCCAATCACAGTTTTTACAGTGCACTCTTACACACATTCGACCTTAAAAAGGCTCGTCCCACAGCTCTGTTACACACTGATAAAATCTCAGCAAGTCAATGATACCCAGGCAGGACAGGGAGGTTCATCTCCAATGCACTGTTGTACACAGGGCTGGATCAGAATCTGGATCCTTTTATACCCAAGCATCAGTCAGTCAGTTTTCTGTACACTTGACCTTGCTGCAGGCAACAACTATACTGTTCTCTTTAAAATGTTAATGTCAGTGTGTTGTAATGTGTCTGTTTTCTGAATGTGAACCATATAAGGCATTCAGTCTAAAGGTCAATCAATCAAACAAAATTGATGTCAAACGTTTGTGCTGCTTTTGTTTTAAAGATATTAATGAAAGATTAAAGGTCAAAAGGTCAACCAGCCACCGCCCCACATTAACAAAATTTCTGTCAGTCAACTGCTATGTTTGTGCTGGTTAATGATAAACTAGCTATTATTTTGGAGTTATTGTATTAAACTTGAGAGGCTTGACAGGTCCATGTATCCAGTTTGCCCACATTATTCTGATAGTTTTGTATTTTGCAAATAAAGTTTCTCCGACAGAATGCATAGTTTAGGTTAACTATTATAAGTTAACCTAGTTTTTTACTTTAACCCTTTAAAGCCCGGCGTGGTTTTTTTGTGAGTTTTTGAGACTTCTACATCATCAGTGTGACTTTTTTTTGCCCTCAACAAATGATTTAAATTAGATCACACATTTTTAATGACTAAATTGCAAAAATATGGCTTATGTAGCAAATGTGATACAGATATATATATAAATATATTAAAATTTGATATATTCTTATAGATTTTGTCTAAAGGTTCAACAAACACTCTATTATCAAAAAAATGAAAGATTTCTGGCAGTTATTTCATGTTTCAGGTTTCAAAGGGTTAAAGAGTGTGATTATGATAAAAAAAAATATCCGAATTCTGGTTTATGTTTCACAACCTTTTCACGGTAAAGAAAGGGGCTGGTTGACCTTGGAAGACCTCTAGAAACTTTTATTAACATCTTAAAAACAAAGCAGCACAAATGACATTTTTGCTGCACAAACGTTTGACATCAATTTTGTTTGTTTTGAAGAAGGTGGGGGGGCAACTTCACTCAGGTGAGGCATAAATAGGAAACTAATGTGGAAGTGCAGCGGAGGAAGTAAAACGGTGTATGTGTGAAAGTGGGCATAAAAAGACTGTAACAAACCCACAGCAGACCCGGGTGCACGTTCATGCTTTGCAGCATCTCTTTATTAATGGTTGGTTGTTCACACACTGTTAGCTGCAGCTCTCTCTCGCTGCCAGCCACACACACTGACAACAACCCCCCCACTGCAGGACCCATGTTTAAGTCGGCAGGGCATGATTGTGGATGCTAGGGGTGTGCGATATAACGATATATATCGGATAATGATATAAAAACGTCTATCGTTTCATTTTACGCTATCGTTTGTTTTGTGGTGTCGCAAAATAAACTGTTTACGGCAATATTTTCTCATCATTTTGATGGTCACTGTAGTGGCTATATTAATTTATTAAAGTTCTCTATTTCTCTTATATTTAATATGACCATACTACAGATAGACAAGCTCTTGTTTTTATGCGTTGTCGTTAGCAACAACAACGGTAAAACCATCGCATGTCCGCTTGTTTATTTTCCACATAAACCTTTCACAATAAAGCTCAAGATCCTGTTTAGACTTTTCGTAATAAATGGAATCACATGAAAAAGTATGCAGAGTATTTATGGATGAGAAGCAAACAGGAGCAGTCAGGTGCTAAAAAATAAACCTTAGACTCAAACGTTAGAACAGGCTTTCCCCGCAGCACGCCGTGTAATAAATACTCACAAAGGAAACAGCAGCCGATATAACCTATGTCTAAAAATGTGTAAATTCATGCATCGGTTAAAACACTCGACTCCAGGTACACGACGCCCAGCTGGAAACACTTCAGCAACCCGAGATTCACAAAATTTATAGAAAATGTTACATTTTTGTGATTTATATCGTTATCAGATGATAGATGTTTTATATCGGGATATGAGATTTTGGTCATATCGCACAGCCCTAGTGGATGCCGTGCAGGTGCGTTCACCTTCCCTGCATGGCACCGCAAGCCACGCCCCGCTACAAAGACTTTCAAAGCTGAGCAGTACCTGAAAATAAACTTTTGTACTTTTTTTATAACACTGAGACTGAAATACAGAAGCAAGAATATGCAACACAGCTGCATAAAGAGAAGTACAGCAAGTCTAATGTAATCAAACCACTTCATAGTGGGTAAAAGGCAGCCATTCCTCAACTCTCTGTGAATGGTATTCATGGCCTTTGATCAGTGGGTTTTGGTCAGTGGTTGTTGATCAATGGTCATGAGAATTTGCATAGTCATGATGAAGGAACTGACCTCCCAGCCCATTGTTCCTTCAGTGGGCTGGTTTCAGTCATTATGCAAATGTACTGTTTATAAGATTGAAACCTGCAGTCAGCTGAGACTGAAGTGATTGGATGATTGACGAAACGTTTCTCCCACAAAACGCTACTCCAGATGAACAGAATCAACTTTTGGAGATTTACTTTCCTGGATGATTGAGAATGCATCAAGACATATTTTCTCATCTAAATGTCCACTGAGCTGTGAACCAGGGGGCGGTAAGGCATCTTAACATTGGTTGCTAACCAGGAAGAAGAAGAAGAAACTGTGAGCCAGGAGGGAGGGGGTGAGTGAGTGATTCGTTCATGCTATGATTCAGCACAGGAAGGGAGGGGGTGAGTAACTGGATCGGCAGGCAGAGGCGGTTTCTCACAAGTTAAGTAGATTATTTTTTAAAGTGTTTTTTTTTCCGAAGTCACAAAAGTATGAGTGATAACAATGTGATTGGTCACTTGCAATGTTGAACCTGGAACAACATTTATTATGATGATGTGGGAACAACATGACACGAGGATATCAGCTTGTGCAGGAGTTTGTTGTAGGAGAAATGCAGACAGGCAGACAGAGGAGAGCTTAAGTTCGACAAGGTACCAAAGCAAATCATTCATACTGTTCAAATAATGTAAATATGCCGGTCTAAGGAGCTTGGAAAGAAAAGCGTCTGGACTTCTTTAAGTTACTTGAAGACGTTTCACCTCTCATCCGAGAAGCTTCTTCAGTTCTAAGGTCAAATGGTGGAGAGTCCCAGATATAAACCTAGTGGGTGAATCCCCCCACAGAGGGACAAAAGGACCCCCTGATGATCCTCTAATCGCCTGAGCCAAGGTGTGAAACTGGGTGTGGGTCCCAATCAGCCAGAGTTTCAGGTGAGTTCATTGTGAAACCTGGCCCCACCTTATCATGCGAATTCCTGAGGTCAGATGGCCCAGGATGTGAGTGGGCGTTAAGGCGTCTGGGAAGGGAACTCAAAACTGGATTATAGATGGCAGAGAGTTGGTGTCGTAAACCCCCGCCTCTGTTCAAAGATGGTCGCTCACAGTGGACATAGATGGCTTCTTTCACTCCTCTTTCAAACCATCTGTCCTCTCTGTCCAAAATGTGAACATTGGCATCCTCGAAAGAGTGTCCTCATCAGGGGGTCCTTTTGTCCCTCTGTGGGGGGGACACTCCCACTAGGTTTATATCTGGGACTCTCCACCATTTGACCTTAGAACTGAAGAAGCTTCTCGGATGAGAGGTGAAACGTCTTCAAGTAACTTAAAGAAGTCCAGACGCTTTTCTTTGCAAGCTCCTTTGACTAAGATGACCTGGATGACTGAGAACCTTCACAGACATAAATATGCCGGTGTATCACGAAAGATATCAAACTGATCACTTGACCAGAGGCGGAGCCAGACATTTTATACAAATTATCTATGGAAAAGGAATACTTGAATAATATTGACCCTGAAAATGTCATTGATAGGTTCGCAAAACTCAAGCCTCGAAGATACAGTCTCATGTTACCACAATAAAGAGGTGTTGTCAGTGTAGTGCAGGGCCCTATTTAAGGAAGCCGGTTTAGAAAACTCAGAGTGAAAAACGATACTCAGGGTTGAGTAACCCTGAACTGTCCAACTCGGAGTATTCGGTTTCAGAAAGGCTGATAACAATTAGTTCAGTCAACGCGGAGTTGCTTTAACCCCAAGTTAAGCGCGCGCACGAGGATACATAAAGCCCTGATTAGTGGAGCACAGATTAAGCGAGTCACCATGGAGACGGCGGGAAAGAAGGCGCGGTCAATGTATCTTACAGCGCTTGAGGCCAAAATTCTGATTGCAGCATATGCCGATAACATGCAAATTCCGCGGAAAAAAAGTAACACAGCCTCAGCTGCAAAAGAAAGGGAGCATGCATGGCAAAACATAGCCGACAGAGTCAATGCGTGAGTGTTAATTTAAACATTGATCTAGGGATTTCCACCCATTTAACACGTTATTTTATTATATTTTATTTTATTTTTTATTTTATACATTTGATTTTGTGATGTGATTTGAGCGCAGGTGCAACCCAACAGGCCCCAAACATTCCTGGCAGCAAGTAAAAATGAAATATAAAAATATAGTCCAAACAGGTAAGGTGTAATTGTATTATGAGCCATAGTGCTTGGTCTGTTTGTCCGATGTAAATCAATTGCAGTTAGAGGCTACATTAATTTAGAGAAAAAATTACCAGTAATCATCCCACAGATGTAATATTATCTACAGCTACTCTTAGTACCATTGATGTTAAGTTAGACTCTTTTTCTCCAATTGATCTTTCTGAGTTAACTTCAATAATTACTTCCTCCAAACCTTCAACGTGTCTTTTAGACCCCATTCCTACAAAACTGCTCAAAGAAGTCCTGCCATTAATTAATTCTTCGATCTTAAATATGATCAACTTATCTCTAATAATCGGCTATGTACCACAGGCCTTCAAGCTGGCTGTAGTTAAACCTTTACTCAAAAAGCCATCTCTAGACCCAGCAGTCTTAGCTAATTATAGGCCAATCTCCAACCTTCCTTTCATATCAAAAATCCTTGAAAGAGTAGTTGTCAAACAGCTAACAGATCATCTGCAGAGGAATGGCTTATTTGAAGAGTTTCAGTCAGGTTTCAGAGCTCATCACAGCACAGAAACAGCTTTAGTGAAGGTTACAAATGATCTTCTTATGGCCTCTGACAGTGGACTCATCTCTGTGCTTGTCCTGCTAGACCTCAGTGCAGCGTTCGATACTGTTGACCATAATATCCTATTAGAGCGATTAGAACATGCTGTAGGTATTACAGGTACTGTGCTGCAGTGGTTTGTATCATATCTATCTAATAGACTCCAATTTGTGCATGTAAATGGAGAGTCCTCTTCACACTCTGAGGTTAATTATGGAGTTCCACAGGGTTCAGTGCTAGGACCAATTCTGTTTACATTATACATGCTTCCCTTAGGCAGCATCATTAGAAGACATAGCATACATTTTCACTGTTATGCCGATGACACCCAGCTCTATCTGTCCATGAAGCCAGATAGCACACACCAATTAGTTAAACTGCAGGAATGTCTTAAAGACATAAAGACCTGGATGGCCGCTAACTTTCTGCTTCTTAATTCAGATAAAACTGAGGTTATTGTACTCGGCCCTGAAAATCTTAGAAATATGGTATCTAACAAGATTCTTACTCTGGATGGCATTACCTTGGCCTCCAGTAACACTGGGGGCCCAGCCCTGGAGCAGGGTGCCGCCGGTGCGTCGAGCCACCTGGGGGGCTCTTCAACTGGTGGGGGAGATTGTCACATCTTGCAGGAGCTTTCCTCTCCTCAGGAGCTGCCTCTGCAGGAGGGGGAGATACAGGAGAGGTGGAGGAAGATCTCAGCCTGGGTGTTTATTGTCTTATGTAGTCTGGAAGATGAGTGGATGGTGGGGTGGGTGCAGTTTTCTCTGTGGTGGGGTTGGGTGGACTGTCCCGGGCTCTGTGGGGCCGGGCGGCGCTGCTGCACTGGGCCCGGTCTGGATGGGCCTGGGCCCCCTTTCCCTGGCGGGTCGCGGAGTATGGGGGTGCCTACTGGGGTCAGCGGGGGAGCTGGCCCCAGGGAGGGGTCACTTGCCCCTCCCTTCCTTCCCTCCCCATCTCCAGCTGCCTCCCTCTTCCCGCTCCACCACAACCACCCACACATGCAGGGCCTTGGAGTAGGGGTATGTCGCCAGGGTGCAGAGGAGGCTACCCCCCCCTCTGTCCCCCTCTGGCTGCCTCTGCCTCAATTTTATCCCACAACTTAGACATTCACATTACTCACACTCTCATTACACATACATATAGGATCTTGGGGGTGGGCACGATACACGGAGTCCAAAGTACCATCAGGGTGTACACCCCACCCCTGGCATCGTTGCCCACCTCTCAATTTTAAATACACGTAGACATTGAGGGCTAGCAGGAGGGACCATGCGCTTACCTGCTGCTCTCTGGCAGGTAGCTCCAAGCCCTCCTGGGTTTTAAATGCACCTTAGAACACACATGCATCAACATTACAATGAGCGGGTGGAGGGAGGTTCGGAGTCTTCTCTCACCCCCGTTCTCTGCGACCTGCTGGAGCAGGGGGGCTAGGAGGAGGAGTTGGCCGTCCGACTGCGGTCTGGAGTGTGGAGCCTTCCTGCTGCTGCGGAGTCGGGGCGGTCTGCCTCCCCCCACCGCAGGGAAAAGGGAAACCCCACCTGGGTCTGGGTGCAGTTCCCCCCTCCAGGGGCGGGGGCACCTAGACCCGGTTTGTAGAGTACGCTTGGGGAGTGTGATCGTGTGTACAACGTCTCTTTATGTCTGTCTCCACGTTGGTTGAGTGTGGAGTAAGTGCATATGAGAGCATGAGGGTGGGAATGGATGTTTGTATCTGTGTGTGCCTGTATGTCTGTGTCTATATGTCAGGTTGGGTGTCAGACGCCACCTCTCTGGGGACATCTCAGGCCCTCCAAGGTTTGGAGGCCTATCTCCCCCTACCACCACTTCCCCTGCCAGTGGCGGACCCCCTCAGACATCGGTGCGTTGGTGGTTCGTTGTGTCCGGGGATGGGCGTCCAGGTACACACCGGCTCACTCCTTGGCGGCCGCTTATCGGGGCCTGGAGCCTGGGGCTCGCTCGGGCCACTTCGGAGGTGGGGTGCCCCCGGCCTCTTGGCCTGGGGCTCGGTCACTCAGGCGCAGCTGGCTGCCGGCGGAGCTCACGGGCGCGTCACTGCAACTCCCCCTGGCTTCTGCTCCGCGGCTGCTGAGTGAGCCCTCATCTGGGACTCTCCTCAGCTCTTTCCGGGACAGTGGCGCAGCTGCCCCTCTGTTGGTCTTCCTCGGTCTCTTGTGTTCTGGGGGCCTCTGGATGTCTGGAGTTTTGATCTCCTCCACACCTGCTTCACGCCCTGGAGGACGGGGCTGTGGCCCCCCCACACCCTCTAGCAGATTATTACATGAAGGAACCTTTTAAAAAAACAAAAAACAAGCGCGTCCATGCTCACAGGTGTACACACGGGTGATCACACCCACAAACTACACCCTTTTTGGCTCCTACCTCAAAGCACACTGTGTTCTGTTGATCTTATGTGCTGCACAATAATGTTTAACATTTAGTATTTACTGTCATATTCCCATATATCATTGTGATGTTGTTTATTCTATTACTCTTGTTCTCTTCTGCTTGCTTTCTTTTTTCTTTCTCAGCAGGTGATCCAGGTGATTGATATATGCATTTTTTTTTCTCTGCCCGTTCTGTTGGTTTTTGTCTTTTGCCCTTCTCCCCCGTCCCTCTTCTCAGCTGTTTCTCTTTCCCTCTTTCTTTCTCCCCTTCTTTCCCCCAGTCAAGTCTGTCCCGTATTCAGTAAGTGAAAATAAAATAAACAATAAAAGGTGAATCAAATGGACCATTACGGCAAGGCTGGGATGGTCAGTTTGGTAAAGTAAATCCGTTGGGCATCTTTCTTTGCCTTTAGACAACAATTCTGATGGCAAAAGAGCCAAACGGGACAGGCCAAAAAAAAAAAAAAAAAAAAAAAAAAAAACACTGTGAGGAACCTTGGAGTCATTTTTGACCAGGACATGTCCTTCAATGCACATATTAAACAAATATGTAAGACTGCTTTCTTCCATTTGCGCAACATCTCTAAAATTAGAAATATCCTGTCTCAGAGTGACGCTGAAAAACTAGTTCATGCATTTATTACTTCCAGGCTGGACTACTGTAACTCATTATTATCAGGATGTCCAAAAAACTCGCTGAAAAGCCTTCAGCTAATCCAAAATGCTGCAGCAAGAGTCCTGACAGGGACTAGAAAGAGAGAGCATATTTCTCCTATTTTGGCTTCCCTTCATTGGCTTCCTGTTAAATCCAGAATTGAATTCAAAATCCTGCTCCTCACATACAAGGTCTTAAATAATCAGGCCCCATCTTATCTTAATGACCTTGTAGTACCATATCACCCTATTAGAGCACTTCGCTCTCGCTCTGCAGGCCTACTTGTTGTTCCTAGAATATTTAAAAGTAGAATGGGAGGGAGAGCCTTCAGTTTTCAGGCCCCTCTTCTGTGGAACCAGCTTCCAGTTTGGATTCGGGAGACAGACACTATCTCTACTTTCAAGATTAGGCTTAAAACTTTCCTTTTTGCTAAAGCATATAGTTAGGGCTGGACCAGGTGATCCTGAATCCTCCCTTAGTTATGCTGCAATAGACTTAGGCTGCCGGGGGATTCCCATGATGCATTGAGTTTTTCCTTTCCAGTCACCTTTCTCACTCACTATGTATTAACAGACCTCTCTGCATTGAATCATATCTGTTATTAACCTCTGTCTCTCTTCCACAGCATGTCTTTTATCCTGTCTTCCTTCTCTCACCCCAACAGGTTGCAGCAGATGGCCCCGCCCCTCCCTGAGCCTGGTTCTGCCGGAGGTTTCTTCCTGTTAAAAGGGAGTTTTTCCTTCCCACTGTCGCCAAAGTGCTTGCTCATAGGGGGTCATATGATTGTTGGGTTTTTCTCTGTATCTATGAAGCGCCTTGAGGCGACTTTTGTTGTGATTTGGCGCTATATAAATAAAATTGAATTGAATTAATTTCCCCTCTGTAAGCACTTATTGAAATTATCTGAGCACATTACAAGTACATATTTGCTTACTCTGTATGCTCAAATGTGACCCGTTATAGCCAACAGAAAAAAAGCGGAGGCCCGAAATAGAGGTCTGCGCGGGAATGTTTTTTTAGTCCCGCTCCCGCAAGGTTTTGTACCGCACCCGACCGCTCCCGCTGTATATTCAGTCTTTGTTCACCCGCTGCCCGCTTAGAATAATTTTCTACCCGACCCGACCGTTCCCGCTAAATTTAGATCTGGTTTCCAAAATCTCACATTTAAATGGGGTACCACCAAAAAATAGAGATAACAGATAAAACTGCAGGTTGTGCAATGATTGTATTTATTTTTCTTAAACAAGATGCATTTATCTGTCAACATGCAACATTTATCTTTTAACATGGAAAACGTGTTGCAAAAATAAAATAAATAAAAACGAATACAGCATTGTGGCCTACTTGTTATTTTTATGTAAAATACAAACGTAACATTTTTCTGTCAACACAGTAGGGAAAGTGTCGCGAAAAAAAAAAAAGTCACTTAAAATTGTAAACAAAAGAACAAAATAGTTGGCCACTGCGAAATTAAATGGTTGTTTAAACTATCAGTTTAACGAAAAAATGTCCCAATGTCGAATTCAAGGTCTCTCCTACAAAAGAAAATATGCATATATAAATACAACAATAAACGACATCTCAAAATTATAAACTATTAATCAAATGAACGAAACTTACTTAAAAAATCCAAATTATTTTAAATTTCCATGCAGGAAAAGAATGTCACTGACTGATGAGGGTTTCAGTACTGAACGTCTCTCCTCCAAAATCCGACCACAAAGGCTGAATGCTCTCTCGGAAGGTGCACTCGTTGCCGGGATGCAGAGGACAAATCTTGCAAGGTTGCTCAGGGCAGGGAACTGGGAACTGTTGGAATTCCACCACTGCAAAATGTTTTGTTGACTTGATAATTCAAGTTTCATGGTCCTGTACTCCTGAATCTGAACATCTAGTGATTTTGATCCACATGATTCTTCCTCTTCCTCCCAATCTGAAAATTTATGAAGAACAGTAGGCCTTTTGGCAGGTGTTGGTTCAACATCCTCATCATGTGCATGATCAAACTTTAAATCTTCGATCATCTCCTTGACTCCCTGTATCACATTCTGTCGCCCTCTTTCATCTAACATTCTCAGACCTCGCAGATTTGGTGTCAGAAAGGTTGCTATTTTATAAAGCATGTGAACAGAATGGGATGAAGTGCTGTCTGCTGACAGTAATTCTTTCAGCCGTGTTACACAGACGGTTGCAATTTCAGAGAGCAGAGGGTCTTTTGTGGCTGATGTACAGTGCTCAATTAATCGCACAGACCACGGAAGAACAAGTGAGGCACTGGGAGCTGTGTTATCAGTTTCCAAGTCGTCAGTTGCCTCTTTGAAGGGTTTTAGGAATGATACTAGTAACTTAAGAGTACTGATGCTAATGCGTCCGATCTTGTCATAATTATTGCTCTCAGTCAGCACAGATGCAATGTCTTCGTACTGTTCCAAGACAGAATTTAACATGTCAAAGTTAGAGTTCCATCGTGTCTCTATGGATTGTTTCAGTGACTTTTTAAGCTTGCCCTGCTGTCCTGAGTGTTTGAAATATGTAACCAACTTTTTAACATCAGTCAGAAGGCTAGCGATCTCTGGAGACTTTTCGATTATGGCAGTACCAAACGCACTGGAGAGAGTCACGTTTAGTATGTGCGCTGTGCAGTTTAGCCTCGTGTATTCTCGTAAGGCACTGATCATGTTGGCTCCACGATCTGTGACAAAAATAATCTTTTTGCCCATGTCTGTCGCATCAATGCCAAACACTCTGAGATTCTGCAGCAGGTGCCTTCGAATGTTTTCATCTGTCTTTGAGGTGCTTGGGTCAAAAGGGGCAGCAAAAAGCACTCTTGAATGTAGCTCAGATTGCTCATTAACGTAATGGATGGTTGCAGACAAAAAGGACGTTTTTCGATATGTTTCTGTCCATATGTCTGCTGTAACAGCGCATCCAAACTTCGATATTGTTGCAGTGATTTCCTCCACAACATGTTTACGTAGACTCTGAGCCCTCATTTCAACATTTCTTGACACCGTTGTGGGGTGTGGTAGTATCTCACAGACATCGAATTTTCCTATTCTTGCTGCTGTGTCGACCAAATGTTGGGCCAGCTGTGTGAAGCCTTTTCCAGAGATGGTATCATACGGTCGAATGTCTTGGCAAACAAACTGAACACATTTATCTCTGGTTTCTTTTTTAAACTTCTCTGGCACCAGCAAAGATTTAGTAAATGCCAGTTTTGTTTGCCCCTTTGTGATGGGACATGAGTGCCGCCTTAAACCTGAGGTTCCAGTCTTGTGACTGCAAAAGGGTAAAACTTTGAGGCATTTATCGCATTGTACAAAGGGTAATTTTTTTCCATTTGCGTCTATGACGCATGAAAAAGACTCCCATACATCAGACTTGCCTGATGTGGGTTTCCTTAAAGTAAACTGACCGTTGTCTAATCCCAGCTGAACGTCCTTCAAGGAAATTGCATCTTCAGTTTGCTCTGCCATGTTGGTAAAGCGCGCTCTGATGCAGGTGATGCGCGCACAGAGTCACAGACTGTGCAAGTAAAATGCACGTGCAAAAAGCACTGATCCATGCGCTCAGTGCGTGTAACAGGCGTGAGCACTGGCTGTACCAGTGCTCAATTAGAATGAGGAAATCACAGATATGCTGTTCCGAAAAAATGTCGGGCACGCTATATTTTCAGACCGCCCGCTCCCGTTCAAATTACACCAGAGTTACCGACTGCTACCGCATTTTATTTGGAAATTTATTCCCGCGCCGCAAGAAATCTGGTCGGGTCCCGCGGCTCCCGCGGGACAGCCGCGGGAATGCAGACCTCTAGCCCGAAAAACAGGTGGGGGTCCTCCACCACCACCACCACCACTCACAGAGGCTGAGCAGTTGGCTTCCACATTTGTGATAATGTTGGCAGCATCACATATGATCTTCACAGTGCAAAGAACACAAATTAGCATCCATTACTATAATGAAATAATTTGTTAGTTTGAAATGCTACAGGGAACTATGTACCTGTACATTAATGCTGTGGAAAGACTTCCTGTTCACATAGTCTCCTTCATTTACTGAAGGAGCAATGATTGGAATGTGAGTGCCATCTATACAGCCAATCACGCCTGGGAACCGTGGGAATAAATGTAAAATTTAAGTAGTAGTTCAAATATCACCACATCATGAATTAAGTTTCGTTCATCCTGATACCTGCAATTTTGTGGAATCCCTCTTTGATAAATCTTGTGGGTCTATGACCGGGGAACACCACAAACGAGTACAGGAGACGTTTCAGTGCAACTGTAACATTCCTGACTGCCCGACAGACGGTAGCCTTGGAAACGTGCTCAGCGTCACCAATATTATACAGAAAGTTCCCGTTTGCAAAAAACCGAAGTGCAATACAAATAATATGTACAGAACTGAGAGAATGTCCGCGATGTGTCACATGAGCAATATTAGGCCTGAGGATGTTATTCAAATAAATTATAGATTGTGCTGAAAAACGGTAACGTTCACACAGAAAATCATCAGGAAATGATAAAATGTCCGAACGCGCTCTAATCACTCTCTCCCGGCGGAGAGCTCTGCGGAGAATTTGGGCTTCAACATCTACTGGCTCTTCAAGGAAGGAGCACGCCATATCTGACACTTCCTACAGTCAGGTTTCCGACAAAGAGGCGGAGAAAGTCAGGGTTAGTTGAAGTAAACCTGCTAGGGGGCAGGTTAGCTTCACGGAGTGTGTCGTCATAGTAACTCACTCAGAATTAATCTGAACTCGCTTTGTGAAACCAAAAACCCAGAGTTTTCGTTAACTCAGGGTATACTTACTAGAGATGGCACGATACCACTTTTTTATGTCCGATACCGATATCATAAATTTGGATATCTGCCGATACCAATATGAATCCGATATAGTGTTTTTTAATCAACAAAACTGTTTTTTAAATATCTTGCTGCATTTTGTATAAGTTCATACTCAAGTTTAAAACAACAACTACACTAAAGCTATTCTGTTATACCTATATGCAAAAAAAAATATTTCATAGTTCAGCAATACTGATCAATCTAATAAACTTAAACCTACACCATCCTCCCTATTCTGGTATTTTAAAGAGTACTTAGCATAAATATTAAGCAACCTAACTAATAGGGTTCCAACTCCCAGCAACAACAAAAATAAATAAATAAAAAATAGGGAACCACCCCTCATGATGCTTAATCGACGTAATCAACCTTAATTTGATGCAGTGTGAAAAAAAAATGCACAGAAATCAATTATTTTTCAAGAAATATTAAATAGATTCAACATCTTTCTTCAACAAAATTGCAGACTGCACAGATGGTACCTTCCCAAAGGAAAAAGTACTATAGCTTACTAGGGTATATATATTAGACTTAACACTTAGACCCCCGGAGAGCAGTCATTTTGGTTTTCTACCTTAGACCCCCGCGGAGTCATCATTTTGCGTTTCTACCTTTAAAAGCCGGAGAGCAGTCAGTCAAATGCTGGAGTCATTCATATGTATATTGGGTCGTTACCTAGGAATTCTGGAGGGAGGGGAGTGGGGGTGAGTGATTGAGGGGGTGGGGGAGCTGCTAAAAGCGGTGAGCTTCCTTTTGTGTTTCATCTTGATGCATTCTCAATCATCCAGGGAAACAAATCTCCAAAAGTCACCAACTTGGAGTGTTTCAGTTTGCCATCTTGGGGAGAAATCAACACACATGGGTGTATGTCCTTTGTTGCTGACATTTATTGATAAAAACAGTACAAAAAACCAACCATTTGTACACATATTTACAAATAATTCAACATTGTCAAGCAATCACTCACAATCCTGGCACTGCCATGGTACCTGTAGTCTGCATTTACCACATGTGTACCTGTAGCAGTGAACACATCGCACAGTGGCCTGATTTATCTTGCATTTGTGTTTGACCTGACACGTGGCTCTTTTTCCAGGGCTCGGTGTGGAGGGTTCTGCCCGAAGCAACTGTTCTTTTCTTGCCTTCTTCGCAGCTACATGAGAGTGAGCCAACTCTGTTGCAAGCGCCACCAGGAAGTCCACCCGTCTTTCCTTCGTCCCGGTGCATGCTTGATACAGCACATGTGCATTCAGTGCTGCCATGTCAATCATGTTATAAAACACGGCGACTGGCCAGCGCCGTGTTCCTTTGCGGACAGTGTACTCCAGAACCATCTGGTCAATCACATCCACGCCACACTTTGTTTTGTTGTAAAGGGTGACAGTGTTTGGTGAACCACGCTGTGCATGCTGCTAAGAATATAGACTGTCTTCTTCCGTTTGGCCGCATACGCCGTCAGCGTGGCAGCAGAGGTTGAAAACACCTAAGAAATAAGATAAATTGTTATTTTCATAGCCCTTTTACACACAATGAAACACATAAACATAGAACCACAAAAGACCTGCAACATACCTGAGTGGTGAATTCATTGCAATCTGTTGCGATCTGCAGCAAACTTGTCAGTCTTTGCTCGATCACAGCGGGTGGACTTGTCATCAAAGCGTAGGTGTTGCATGATGTTTTGGAAGCGGTTTCGTGCCATAGTTCCAATTATCTGTGGGTTTCCCAGGTTTGCTGACCAGCAGTCATTTACCGATGGAAGCCTGCAAACCCCCCGCAAGATCACAATTGCAATAAATGCCATTAGTTCAGGGAGGTCCATGAACCAATGAACATGCTCCGTTTGCTGTGCATGTTGAATAGTCCATTCTTGAATGCTACGAAGCATGTCAAGAGTGACGAAACACAGGAAGCTCTGAAGGCGACTCGAGATACTTCTCCTGGCCTTAGCCGTTGGCTCTCCATCTGCAGCGTACGCTTCTATTGGGGTGAAAGGGAGACAGGTCCCCACCTGTTCTTCACGCCACACTGTGCCATCTTTCGCTGTCTCAGTCCCCAAACAAGGTCTCTTTTTCGGTGGAGAAGCAGTCTCCTCATCTGCAGTGTGAACAAATTCAAATTGTGAGCAAAATGGGAAGGTCAAACAAAATCACAAATGCATGCATAGATACTAATTATAATTCCAGTATCTCCTCCTCTGTATCAGAATAATGTCTGAAATATCTTACTTACTAACTACATCCACTTACTTGTTTGAAATGAAAAAGGAAATAACATGAAATGAAACTAACCGGAAGACTGATCAGACAGCTCTGAGTCCGAATCCGGCTGAACTGCTAGGTCTTCTCCATCCGAGTCACAAGGGTCGACTTCCGTCAGGATCATTTCCAAGGCCTGCTGAGTGGTGAGTCTTCTCTGCATTTTCTTTCCTTGGAGAGGAGGTCCGTACACCAGAGGCAGTGCCAGGATTGTGAGTGATTGCTGACAATGTTGAATTATTTGTAAATATGTGTACAAATGGTTGGTTTTTTGTACTGTTTTTATCAATAAATGTCAGCAACAAAGGACATACACCCATGTGTGTTGATTTCTCCCCAAGATGGCAAACTGAAACACTCCAAGTTGGTGACTTTTGGAGATTTGTTTCCCTGGATGATTGAGAATGCATCAAGATGAAACACAAAAGGAAGCTCACCGCTTTTAGCAGCTCCCCCACCCCCTCAATCACTCACCCCCACTCCCCTCCCTCCAGAATTCCTAGGTAACGACCCAATATACTTATGAATGACTAGCCAATTTAGCTTCCACTTCCACCATTTGACTGCTCTCGGGTTTTATAGGTAGAAAGGTAGAAGCCTGGGGATGCTAGAGTCACTATATACAGTAATTGACTTCTATTCATTTTACATCAAATTAAAACTTTGGGTGTCAGATAATTATTTATTAAAAGCTAGACATTTTAAATGAGAATAAGAAAGAAAAGTATGTCTTTGTGCCCCCTTTTCCCTGTTAATGCCCTATCAGCCCCCCTGGCTAAACTTTGCTAGATCCGCCCCTGCACAGTTACCAGCGTCAGCTACGTAGAAAAAGATCCTGGTGTAGAAAGTAATATTAAATACATTCTAACAACAGCTTATCAAGCTTAAACGTGCTGCTGTTGTTCAGCCGCTGGTTTCCTCTTTCTGGTGCAAAGTGGGCCAAAAACAAACTAGAGACACGGACTCGCGACAGAAAAGCCGATCAGCTGATCATTAAGCAGTTTCATGATTGAAGTAGCAGCAGGAGAGGCAGTCGCTTGTTAAGCTTAACGCAGGAATGCTTTACAAACATTCAGAGATGGACTTACACACTTGCTTTACTTCTCTCGGGGATAACTTTGTCGGAGATGAAATGCCGGGTTGCTAGCGAAGTTCCAAATGCTATCCAGACCACCGACAGGTCCCGCATGCCACAGCCGCTCTATCACATGATGCATACTGCTCCGACGTGCTAACGTTCTGAGGTGAGTTACGACGTGTTGCAAGTTTTGTGAGGTGCTTTCGTGATATTTAATGAATCGGATTACATTTTTTATTTTTCTCCGATATCCGATCCAGTAATTTAGGTCAGTATCGGACCGATACCGATACGTAATATCGGATCGGTCCATCTCTAATACTTACTCAGAGTTTGCACTAAACTTCCTGAAATAGGGCCCAGGTCTATGATGATTTTTAGTGCTACTATCATCTAGTTTTGATTCTGGTTCTGTTTTGGTTAAATCCTAAGTAGTCCTGATTTTGAACCGTTGTAGTCCTGTTTTAATTCCGGATCAGTTCTGGGTCTCGTTGAATTGGGGTTTAGTCCGCGTGTCTTGATACAGCCCTGATTTTGTTCTGTCTTGCTGCTTAATTAAAAATCTAGTTTAAGGTGTCCTGAATATGTGATATATATTTTTTTCTTATATGATGTCAATTCTTTTTTGAAAAAACTCAAAACAGAGCCTAATAAATCTTCAACTTCACAGCATGTTTTTAGTCATTTCTATTTTGCCCGCTTCACACCAGAAAGCGGAAACCAGCGGCTGAACAACAGCAGCACGTTTAAGCGTGATAAGCTGTTTGTCACGGCGAGTGAGCCGTGTGGAGAAATAAAGGAGGATCCAAACGCAGGCACTTGTAAAGGTGTGAGGGTGGTTTATTAAACACAAAATAACAATACTGGGAACAAACTGACTACAAAACACGAACCTGAACATGAATGAGAGCGAGCAGACGCGGTTGACGGTTGACAGCAGGGAAACACACAGACAACGCAGGGTGGATACACAGACAGACCAGCAACTACAAAGACAGAAGACACGACTTAAATACACACAGAGAAACACAGGGAGATTACACACAGGTCGTGGACACAGCTGGGAGTAATTAACGAGACGAGACAAGGGAGGCAAACTGAACACACTCACATGAGATGCAGACCTTCACAATAAAACAGGAAACAAGAGATCACTACACAAAGACGCAGACTCGACAGACAGACAGGCAGAAAATGACACATGGAACTGAACCCACACAAAACATGAGAACACAAATCCTAAACCACGAGTAAACAGAAACATGGAACTCTAATAATACGCAACTCAAACAATAGGCAACAATTCCTTAAACCTGAATAAACAAAACATAGAATTCAAATAGTAACTAACAAATCACAAATAATCAAGAAACACCAGACAACCCCAAAGCACTCCAAGATGCAAAATAAACCAAAACATAAGGAACTCAAAATGCTGGGTAGAACCGACCCAGAACCGTGACACTGTTGTTAGAATTTATTTAATTAACATCCTAAGACCCGAACTCTTCCACGGCATGCATTTTTCATTTCTGTTTGATATTTGGACATATTGGGGCTCAATGAATGTAAAAACAGATTTTTAGATTTTTTTTTTTTTTTACCTAATTTTTGTTTCTATGAAAATTGAGTGCCAGATATTTGTTTAAAATTTTGACAGAACAGTAGCAGCATAATGTCCTTGTAAGTGGATATCAGGCCCTTGTACAGCAAAATTCAGTATTTTGGTCTAAATAACCCAAAATGTGATTTCCACATATGTGGACGCCAGGTCCTAGGAGGTTAATATTACTTTGTACACCAGGATCCTTTTCTACGTAACTGACGGCTGGTAACTGTGCAGGGGCGGATCTAGCAAAGTTTAGCCAGGGGGGCCGATAGGGCATGAACAGGAAAAGGGGGCACAAAGACATACGTTTCTTTCTTATTCTCATTTAAAATGTCTAGCTTTTATTAAATAATTATCTGAATCTTACACCCAAAGTTTTAATCTCATGTAAAAGGTATAGAAGTCCGTTACTGTATATAGTAACTGTTAAGTCTAATATACCCTAGTAAGCTATAGTACTTTTTCCATCTGTGCAGTCTGTAATTTTGTTGAAGAAAGATGTTGAATCTATTTAATTATTCTTGAAAAATATTTTATTTCTGTGCATTTTTTTTCACACTGCATCAAATTAAAGTTGATTACGTCGATTAAGCATCATGAGGTGGAGGGTGGGGGGTGGTTCCCTATTTTTTATTTTTTTTTGCTGGGAGTTTGCAACCCTATTAGTTAGGTTGCTTAATATTAATAAAAACCAGAATAGGGAGGATGGTGTAGGTTTAAGTTTATTAGATTGATCAGTATTGTTGAACTATGAAATATTTTGGGTGCAGTGTATTTTTTACATACAGATATAACAGAATAGCTTTAGTGTTGTTGTTTATTTAAACTTGAGCATGAACTTATACAAAATGCAGCAATATATTAAAAAAAACAGTTTTATTGATTAAAAAATACACTATATCAGATTCATATCGGTATCGGCAGATATCCAAATTTATGATATCGGTATCTGTATCAGACATGAAAAAAGTGGTATCGTGCCATCTCTAGTGGTGCCTGTGTAAACTGTAACTGTATTCAATAAAAAGGCTGCAAGGAAGGCTGTTTATTTGAAGTTGGCTAGGAAACAGGTGAGGCGCACTCAGCTCCAAGAGCCTGGTTCCGACCAGCCTCCCTTGCTAGCAAGTAAAATCGATCGATTGCTGTTCGTCTTGCTTCGTTAACGGGAATAAGTCTCTAAACCAGCAGGGCCTGTGGAAGCACAGTGGGGTTTAGTGGGGGGGTTTAAACTTGAGTATGAACTTACACAAAATGCAGCAATATATTAAAAAAACAGTTTTATTGATTAAAAACTACACTATATCGGATTCATATAGGTATCGGCAGATATCCAAATTTATGATATCGGTATCTGTATCGGACATAAAAAATGTCCATCTCTAGTACACACACACACACATACACATAGACACACATAAGAATACGTACATAGTTTGAGCTGTGCAAGTTGGATATAATAATAAGAGAAAACCCTGCAGACAGAAGTAAGATACCTATTTAAAAGGTTTTTACTTTTCTTTCTTTGTAAATGTTATTTTAAATCAAGATCAACAAGATTTAAACCTTAAAGTCAGTTATGATTGTTAATTATGTGGCTACAACTAGCTTTATTTAGCGTTTCCTCTCCAGCTAACACAGTTAGTGTTCTTGTTATTTGCATGAAGTCTACCTGTTGTAAACACATGGAGATACAAACCCCATTCACTGTGTCACCTTAAGCAAAACAGAAAACAAATTTCAAATTTGTTGACTTTGTTCAGTTTCATTTGGAATATATACATTTTCTGAGGCAGAGTAATGTTTATCAGTGAAAGGCACACATTGGTGAACAGGTTGCAAAGTGCTTGTAAACAATACAAGGAAAAGTCTCGAAGTCCGTGTGAGAGTGGTCTGAGTGATGGGGCTTACTCAGATCGTGGCTCAGATTGGTGAGGTTGGTGGGCAGGGGTGGGATAGTGTTTATTCTGAATGGCCCAGAGGAAGAAGCTGTTTGTGAATCTGGAGGTGATTGACCTCCAGAAGGATGCCCTCAGGTCAGCGTCTGCGTAATGGTGGCACGCACAGATGCAGCAGCTTACAGCAGCTCTCCCTATTTGTGCTATTTTTGTCTATTTGTGTGTTTATCGTGTATTGTACGTTCGTCTACCTACACTACTGTACGTTACAGTTGTCTGGACATATTGGACATCGGTTCCCAAATGAACATGACCATCTCCTGAGACTTTCATCGCACACACAACATTCCGGACAAGATAGCGAGACCAACGGGATCTCCATGGATTGTTGTCGGGTCGAACAGGCGACGCGGATGGTGAAGAGAGAGGAAACAAAAGCGAGGCTGCAGGGCTGGACTACTGGCTAGGCTGAGGAAGCAGCTAGAGGAGGGCAATATCACCAAAAATATTTATTACGATATACATTTGAAAATTTGCGATTATATTGTCTAGTGACGACATAATTGACACGAGACAAAATACTTTACGACTCCACAACTTTATTAGTGCAAAAACGCATCATGTATTTTCACTTAAACAAGCAGCTGTTTATGTGCATTAAAGTTATATAAAAATTTAACAGTGCAAATGCAAATTCCTTGCTGACAGTTTAACCAAAAGGCATTTCCAGTGGAAACTGGCCGATAGCATAACCATGTATAATATCCACAAAACTTAAAAAGAGGTTATACACACACAATACGGTAATATTATGTTGAAGCACAGTACGTATCACTCCCCGAGGCTCCTGCCTACGATAGCCGTAATGCTCCGACAATCCATCAAGCGGTGCGGCTTCGTAGCTTAGCAAAGTTGTACTAAAACGTTTGACAGATTTTTGAGCGCCGTGTACATAAAATCGTTTCGAGGTCAGTAAACACAACCAGAATTCATACATAAAGCACACGGGATTATAAGGGGCACTGTCGACTTTCAGAAAAATCAAAGCATTGATTTTAAGTGTGCCGTATTTTCCAAAAAACACTACCAAAAATAGTGCTTTGTTGTGTATCTGACGGACGAAAGCTAAACCAGTTCCACACCACTAAAGTTGCAGCATTTTTACAAACCAGTTCTGGTTCATCCGTTTCATTCAACGATCCACTTTCGCTCTTCTCGTTCTGCGTCGCCGCCATGTGCATATGTAAACAAAGGCACTGCGCATGCGCGTTTTACCCATATTCTATCGCGATATTTCATTTTCCTATCGTTGCCCAACATTACACCGGTATTACCGTGAACGGTATGATATAGCCCAGCCCTAGAAGCAGCCACTCAAACCCCCGCTGCCGAGCCTCTACTTACAAACACCAGCTCCATGGTACACAAGACAGACGATTTAGATATACAGCTACGATTAGATATCGTTAGCTTCATAGCATAAGTGCCTAAGTCATTGACTTAGTCAAATGACTTAGGCAATTATGCTATGAAGCTAACGATATGCAGCTCGTTATGTTTGGGACTGCTGCGTCCTTATCATCACAGAGACATGGCTACCCACACAAATCCCAGATGCCACGTTGCAGCTTGCAGGCCACATACTACACAGATGGGACAGGAATGGTGACTTCGGGAAGAATAGAGGAGGGAGGGCTATGCATCTACGAGAAGGTTGGTATAACAACACTCTCCTGACCTGGAGTTCATGATGGTGAGGTGCAGACACTTTTTCTTGCCCAGAGAGCTAAGTGCTGCAATAATCACGGCAGTCTATATAGCACCGGACGCTAACGTAAACACAGCTTTCCCTCTGCTGCTAAATGCCATCACTTTTCACCAGCGTGTCCACCCTAATGGCGTCCACATCATAGCAGGGGATTTTAATAAGGCAGACCGGAAGAGACTGCAGAGGGTGGTGAACACAGCACAAAGAATCATCGGCTGCCCCCTGCCCTCCTTGTCTGCCATCTACAACTCCCGTTGTCTCAGCACCGACCTGACCGAGTCCTTTTTCTCTTTCTTTGTTGTTATTGTGTTTCTTGTTCTTGTTTTTCTATTGTGGACTGTACTACTCCACAATGGACAATTTTGTTTTTTATCACATTTTTTACGGCATCTGTGTCCGGAGAGTGCGTGAAGGTCCGACCTCCCATTGTTTACAGCAGGGATCAGCTGTTAGCCCTCGGGGCCTTCGCTGTTCTGCCTACCGCCGAGTGAGCCAACATCCCCCACAAGGTGAGGAGGAAGAGAGGTGGCACTCGGGCTGGGATCGGGCGTTGCAGTAAGGTTAGGAGGTACCAGCCAGCGATTCCATCTGTTATTATGGGCAACGTGAGATCTCTCCCCAATAAAGTGGCTGAATTCGCAGCTCTAACCCGACATCAGAGGAGCTACAGGGAGTGCAGCGTGATGTGCTTCACAGAGTCGTGGCTAACTGCGCTATCTCCGGACTCACACATAAACATCGACGGTTTCCATTTGATCCGGGCCGACAGAACAACGGAGAGTAGTACGAAGAGAGGAGGGGGTCTGGCTGTGTTTGTGAATGATAGATGGTGTAACTCTGGGCATTTATCTATCAAAGAGACGCTATGCTGTAAGGACATTGAGCTGCTAGCAGTTAGCATGAGACCGTACTATCTACCGCGAGAGTTTACACACGTGATTATGATAGCTGTGTATGTCCCGCCCTCTGCTAACGCTGCAGCTGCCTGTGAGGTCCTGCGCACTGTAACCAGCAGACTCCAAACACAGCACCCTCAGGCCTTTGTCCTGATCTCTGGGGACTTTAATCACATCTCCTTGTCCTCCACTCTCCCCACCTTCACCCAGTACGTCACCTGCCACACCAGAGACAATAAAACATTGGACTTATTGTATGCCAACAGCAAGGAGGCATACAACTCATCACCTCTACCTCCCCTGGGGGGCTCAGATCACAACTAGGGATGGTATCGTTTAGGTTTTATCCGATACCGGTGTCAAACCGGTACTTTAGAACTGGTGCCGGTGCTTAAACGGTGCTCGAACCGGTGCTTAAAGAATGGAGAACACAAACTTTGTCCAAAAACCTCTTGTGTTTTTATTTTTAGCAGTCTCTTTATTTCTGCAACACGATAACCAAGTTAGCCTTTTCTGTTGATGCAACATACCTCCTTTGGTTGGAACCGGTGCTTTAACAATGGGAAACACAAACTTTATCATAAAACCTCTCATGTTTAGCTGTTTTTTTTGTAAAAAGTTAACAACGTTAGCCTTTTCTGCAGCTATAGGGCATAGATGATATCACTCTTGGCTGGAATCAGTGCTTAAACAATGGAAAAAACACAAACTTTGTCCAAAAACCTCTCATGTTTAGCTGTTTTTTTGCAAAAAGATAATCATATTAGCCTTCTCTGGAGCGGCATCGCTCTTGGCTGATGGCATGCCCAGCACAAGAGAAAACTCTTTCAGAAGGCGTTGAGGCTGGGACACACAAGTATTTTTCTGATAGGGCAGATAATTTGGGGAGTGTGTCCCTCTTACTCCACCACCAGGCCACAGGGTCTTGTCCAGAGGGAATTCCTGGCAGTGCTTTGTATATTTCAAGCTCCTTCTGTACCTGCTCTGTGATCGAGGGGACTCTACCTGCTTGAGAAGCAGCCTGTTGAAACTCTGTCCTGTTTCTGGACCTTTCTTAGCTGAAAAACGAAAAAAGAAGTGTGAGGTTTGCAAAATAAATAAAGATCAATTTTAGAATGTAGTGGTAGTGGTTGTGTTAGAAAAACTCTGAAATTATATATTTTTCTGGCTTGTCCATGTCTGCATCATCCACCTCGCTGTGTGCTTTGGGGTCCTCGGTGGGAGGCTATGGACACACAGATAGTAAAAGAGCATTCCTTCAACATAGAAACTACGTCATGATGCAAAAGGACAAGATTGTACACATGCAGTGAAAATACTGTGCAACTGCTGCTGTGGCATTTGCAACTGCTGCTTTCTCCAACCTGTCCCAGATGTCAGTAGCTGCCTCACCATCTAGCCTGCCTTTAAAACGTGGGTCCATCATCGTGGCCTCCTTCAGAAATTTCTGAAGGTTTTCATCCTTTAAGTAAAACAAGATATAACATAGGAGCTGATACTGAAAAAGGTAACCCTATTTTTCATGCGCATTGATATTGTCTGCAAATACCTGATATCTGTTCTGCAGAATACCCCAGACTTTCTCTTTTATTGAAGAGGTGAAAACACTGTCTTCATCACATCGTCTGAAATGTGCCTCCAGCTTGGCCAGGATGGGGATGATTTGGCTGCATGTGGGAGACTTGTCACTTGGCACACACATGGTTGACGTGTACAGGACTTTCATGCACTTAATAAACTTCTCTGCCTTGAAAAATATTCACAATGTTAAAGGTAACTGACGTAATTTAGCTCTTACAAGTGATGCTGATGTCATTCACTCACTTGTCCTTCTCCATAGGCTTCCTCAGCCGGTGATCCAGAGCTGCCTGGATTGCATCAAACTGCTCCATAAATCTCTCCACCATCAAGAAGAGAGAATTCCAGCGTGTCTTAACTTCAAGAATGATATTATGCTCTGGCAAATCTAAAGCACAGATAGACACAAACATATTTTAAATTACTAAAAAAAGGTCATATGAATAACAATACATCTTGATATGTAACTGCATGTGCTACTTACTCGGGATTGTGTGGCAGCAATTATTTTCCCTCCCAAGTGAAATTGCTCCACAACGTTTGATATTTCTTTAGCCACAACTGGACCTGTTTGTGACTCATAAACTGCTTCAGTGCTGAGCACATTCTGCTTCATTTTGCCTTTGTAGATGTAGTGAACAGTGACTGTGAGGAAATGGTCCTGAGCAACACTGGTCCATCCATCACAGGTGATAGCGACCTTGTGCCAAATTCTGGATGAGGTTGCTTTTCTCCACAGAATACCAAGCAGGTATAAGTGTGTTGGATAGATCATCCCTGGATGGGGGCTGATACCTGGGATTAAGGGCAGTGGACATCTCCCTGAATTAAAAAAATAAAAATTAAATTTATAAAAAGAAAGTGTTTTTGACTTGAAATTTAATTCTTTTTTCCACATAAAATAAATAAAACATATAACCCATCTCCCTGAATAAACAGAAAATACATTTGAATTTGAATTAGATTTTTTTCTTCCAGATAAAAAAGAAAAAGTAAAAACACATAGCTCACACTTTATTCAAATATAGTTTACCTATAAACACCTACATCAGTCTGCCCCAGGGCAGCTGTGGCTACAACTGTAGCTTGCCTCCACCAGTGTGTGAATGTGTGTGTGAATGGGTGGATGACTGGGTGTGTAAAGCGCTTTGGGGTCCCTAGGGGGGCTAGTAAAAGCGCTATACAAATACAGGCCATTTACCATTTACTTACAGTGGGGCAAAAAAGTATTTAGTCAGCCACCGATTGTGCAAGTTCCCCCACCTAAAATGATGACAGAGGTCAGTAATTTGCACCAGAGGTACACTTCAACTGTGAGAGACAGAATGTGAAAAAAAATCCATGAATCCACATGGTAGGATTTGTAAAGAATTTATTCGTAAATCAGGGTGGAAAATAAGTATTTGGTCAATAACAAAAATACAACTCAATACTTTGTAACATAACCTTTGTTGGCAATAACAGAGGTCAAACGTTTACTATAGGTCTTTACCAGGTTTGCACACACAGTAGCTGGTATTTTGGCCCATTCCTCCATGCAGATCTTCTCGAGAGCAGTGATGTTTTGGGGCTGTCGCCGAGCAACACGGACTTTCAACTCCCGCCACAGATTTTCTATGGGGTTGAGGTCTGGAGGCTGGCTAGGCCACTCCAGGACTTTCAAATGCTTCTTACGGAGCCACTCCTTTGTTGCCCGGGCGGTGTGTTTTGGATCATTGTCATGTTGGAAGACCCAGCCTCGTTTCATCTTCAAAGTTCTCACTGATGGAAGGAGGTTTTGGCTCAAAATCTCACGATACATGGCCCCATTCATTCTGTCCTTAACACGGATCAGTCGTCCTGTCCCCTTGGCAGAAAAACAGCCCCATAGCATGATGTTTCCACCCCCATGCTTCACAGTAGGTATGGTGTTCTTGGGATGCAACTCAGTATTCTTCTTCCTCCAAACACGACGAGTTGAGTTTATACCAAAAAGTTCTACTTTGGTTTCATCTGACCACATGACATTCTCCCAATCCTCTGCTGTATCATCCATGTGCTGTCTGGCAAACTTCAGACGGGCCTGGACATGCACTGGCTTCAGCAGCGGAACACGTCTGGCACTGCGGGATTTGATTCCCTGCCGTTGTAGTGTGTTACTGATGGTGACCTTTGTTACTTTGGTCCCAGCTCTCTGCAGGTCATTCACCAGGTCCCCCCGTGTGGTTCTGGGATCTTTGCTCACCGTTCTCATGATCATTTTGACCCCACGGGATGAGATCTTGTGTGGAGCCCCAGATCGAGGGAGATTATCAGTGGTCTTGTATGTCTTCCATTTTCTGATGATTGCTCCCACAGTTGATTTTTTCACACCAAGCTGCTTGCCTATTGTAGATTCACTCTTCCCAGTCTGGTGCAGGTCTACAATACTTTTCCTGGTGTCCTTCGAAAGCTCTTTGGTCTTGGCCATGGCGGAGTTTGGAGTCTGACTGTTTGAGGCTGTGGACAGGTGTCTTTTATACAGATGATGAGTTCAAACAGGTGCCATTCATACAGGTAACGAGTGGGGGACAGAAATCTTCTTACAGAAGACGTTACAGGTCTGTGAGAGCCAGAGATTTTCCTTGTTTGAGGTGACCAAATACTTATTTTCCACCCTAATTTACGAATAAATTCTTTACAAATCCTACCATGTGAATTCATGGATTTTTTTTTCACATTCTGTCTCTCACAGTTGAAGTGTACCTCTGGTGCAAATTACTGACCTCTGTCATCATTTTAGGTGGGGGAACTTGCACAATCGGTGGCTGACTAAATACTTTTTTGCCCCACTGTATATGATTCACTATATGAAGTAGGCCACATCTGATGTACATATTTACACCAATAATTTAGAAAAGACTTACAAAGCTAAGCAGCTATGAACATATTAACTTTTACAGTATTATACAGTCTATAAGATATTATTTTTTATGTCAGAGTAATACAAAATTTTTCACCTGAATGATGGTGACTACTCCGTTGAAAATGGATGGGGATCTTTGACTATAAATTTTGTCACTGCCCTATGAATTTTATCCACTTTTTCTTTGGTCATTTTAGCCTTTTTGGCCAGGGTGAAGGGAGTATCTGCCATCAAACAAGAAGACAGCCGCATGTAACTATGACGGTGTTTGCTAGTTCACCTTACGTGCATTAATTTAATAACGTGGTTAGCCTACTCAACGTAAATTACACATGAACAACATTAAGCTACTGACCCAGAGAAGAACGGCTGCTGCTGCCATCATCATCCGTCATCATTTCTGCTACACTGGCAGGGCTAGGGGCCAGGACTCTACTCTTCAGGTTCTTGGGGGATGTTGCTAACTCCGGGTCCGATAACCAAAGATGGACCAGTCTGTCGGATCAAAGCAGTCCTGTAGCTGGAGGATAGCATCATCTGGAGGGGTTTGTTTCCTTCCTTAGAATAGGGAGGGATGAGGAGCAGGTGAGGTGGTCATATTGTCTCAGGTGGGGGAGGGGTGTTGCTCTGTAGGTCTGTTTGATGTTGCACATGGTCCAGTGTCCTGTCCCCCCTGATAGAACATGTTGGTGGAATTTGGGGAGTCCCCAGCAATAATATGGACTTCCTCCAGGTGCTTTCTCTGCTGTTTACTAATGGACGTGGCCTCTAGATCTGGTGGCCTTTAGGTCTGGTTAGGGATGGGTATTGATAAGATTTTCACGATTCCGATTCCATTTTCGATTCTGTTTAACGATTCGATTCTTTATCGATTCTTTTTGAAAAAGGAGAAGACTAAGGTCGAAAAGCTTAGAACTTTGTTATATATCTTCTCTTTGAACAATATAGAAATTTAGGAGTAACATGGCCTAACAAACCCAACAGTGAGATCTTAAGAGATCCACAGCCTACGGCTCTTCAATGGGGTGTCACAGGGTCCCCAGGAAAAGAAATTGTAAATATAAAATAATAAAATAAATATTCTTCTGTAGCAATAACAAAGTATAACATAAATTATTCTGTAGCAATTACACAAGAATATCCAGTAATGTCCCTGCCTACAATTAAACACATTCACTTACCAAAGTGAAATCGGGGGCATCTGCTGTGGCAAATGGGTGCAAGCCTTTGACCACAAACTTAGTCACTGCTCGGTGACATTCATCTATCCTGGCCTGAGCAGTGACGATACCGGTAGACTGCAGCGAGAACTGCCAGCATCTGAGCCAGACTCTGTCTGTCTCTCTCATCATGGTCACCTAAACGCACAGTAATGGCAGGTTTTGTAATAAGGCAGATCGCGCTAACATAATATGCACTGTTAGTTGATTATTTACCTGCCATATTAACGGGAGAGGACGTGCAAACGTTACCGCTGCTGCTGGGTTGAGATTCACGAGTCCGGAGCGGAATTAAAAACATGACATTCATTTAAGGTCATCGCGTGTTTTGTGAGCAAATGCTTTTGCATATTCGTAGTGTTTCCTCCCTTAAATGAAATATCTACTTTGCAAGTATTGCAAGTTGCCCTGTTGTCATCCGTTCTCGTAAAGTATAATCAAACTTTTGAGCGTTTGAGCCGCCATGTTTCCTGCCAGGTAAATGACGCTCCGCAACGTGGTGACGTCATTCGGGGCGACTGGAATCGATAAGGGAATCGTTTGCAAAAATGGCAAACAGTTCCAGGGAATTGAAACAGTGCGAACCGGTTCTCAACAAGAACCGGTTTTCGATACCCATCCCTAAGTCTGGTGAGCAGTGACTGTCTATAATTCTACTGTTATGGGACCTGTCCTGAAGCACATAAGCACAGAGCCCACCACCGTTTTCCTTATGGCAGGGGTGGGCAACTCCATTCCTCAAGGGCCAGTGTCCTGCAGGTTCTAGATATCACCCTGGGTTAACAGGGTTAACCTGAATCACCTGAATTATTTTATTACCAGGCCTCTGGAGAACTTCAAGACGTGTTGAGGAGGTAATTTAGCCATTTAAATCAGCTGTGTTGGACCAAGGACACATCTAAAACCTGCAGGACTCCAGGACACTGGCGAGTTGGCCACCCTTGCCTTACAGAGACTTTTGGAGTCCTGCTAACTCCACTGAGGCATCAGGGATGTTTGGATGGAGCCAGGATTCAGTAACAATCAGTAGACAACACCGCTGTCTGCATCGCTTGCTGATCAAAGCGTTGCAGGAAGATGCAACGAAAAAGAATAAAAAGCACAAAAAAGATGCACCGTAGTTGGAAGCGCTGTGCTGCCTCATGTGTCCATACGCATCACTATCTTATAAAAATAATAACACAAATAACATACAAATAACAAAGTTTTACAGTTTCGAGAAAAATTATCATCATTTATGATTAATTTCTGTAATATTCTGGATATTTATAAATGAGCTATTTGTATATATTAAAGCAATTTCTTACATTTTGTAACTTTGTAATATATTTGCTTAATTTAAATTAGTTCGGTCTGTTACTGTTCTTAATGTCTTGGAGCTTGTGTAACCTTACTTAGGGAACTTAGGGAATAGTAAACCTGGTGTTACTATTGACTTTAGACGCTCATGTTAAATCTCTGGTCCACTCCTGTTTTTATCACTTGAGAAACATTGCTAAGCTGAGTTCCATTGTATCGCGCTCCGAATTAGAAATTGTCATTCATGCATTTGTTTCACCTCGTCTGGATTATTATAGTTCTTTATTTACTTGTTTATGTAAAGTTGTTCAGAACGCTGCTGCAACGCTTCTGACCAAGTCAATGTTCCCTCTAATTTTTCACGTGTCTGAGCGAACACACAAACTCCCTGAGTGGTCCCTTTGACCACTGTGAGCGACATCAGACGTGTGCACTGTGGTCACGCCGGCATCTTATCCAAACATGGTTTATTAAAATAATCAAATTACAGCGTTTACATTTATGTTAGACTACTTTTAATTAACTGCTTTAGCCCACTTACAGTAAAAATTAATAAATAAATCTTGTTCATGAGCTGTGTAGTATGTTAACACTATTGGAAGTAAAAATAACTGAACTCCAATTTCGAAAACACAACTTACTTTTTTTTATTTTTATTTTTTATAAAGCTCTGACTTGTATTATGATGATAATAACACAAAAGTTAGGCGCACACAAATTTTATAATAATTTATATAATATAATGTGTTTTTCTGGATACACTGTGCTTTTTCAGCATTCAAAGATTGATGACACCGTGTCAGAGCACTGGCTATGAATTTCAGAAGGATCAGGCCTTAACTTAACAGAAAAGTTAGCAATAGTTCTTTTCCTATTACAGCTACATCCACTTCTGTCGTGCCTAGGCTGCTCACTAGGGCTGGGTATCATCACTGATTTCTATAATCCATTCGATTCCGGTTTTCAAAGTCCCGATTCGATTCAACTTAGCCTCAGACAGTCAGAAATATTATAATTCTGATCATTTATCAGTACTGACTTCATCAGAATTGTGAACATCACAGCAGATGCCTTTGTGTGAAAGTAACTGAGAATAAAACACAGAAAAACATGAAGGAGATTTTCCTGGTCTGGCTTTTTATAGCAGATAACCTTAAAAAGATTCTACAATGTTCTGCATATAAAGTTTAAATTTCTTCAATATTGAACAACAGAAAAAAATGGGCTTTCTTGTCCGAGGTCATTTAAGTGAAAAAAAGAAAAGAAAAAGACAGCAGCCACAGCGCTGTAAACAACGGTAGACTGGTGGGTAATAAGCGAATGAATAATACAGAAAACAGAGATTGGAGACGGGAAACTATTCTTGAAGTACAGAGAGAGATAGAGAGAGAGCTAGCTGTGCATGAAGTGTGATTTTAATAGTCGTGGAAGCAAAACAGCAAAATTCATGACGACATTGATCAAATGTGAAGCTGCTTCTTTTGCTGCTGGCTCGGTGAATTTTGGCTGGAGAGACAAAACCTGCAGCTCAGAATCAGCGCAAAAAGACGTAAACACAGCGCGGACCGGACGCATCAGGATCGCTAAGCTCCGACAGCGTGTCCGTCTACGAGCCGTCGGGTGAGAAAGCCGAGAAAGACAAAGCTGATTCTGATGCATCGGTCTGTGTTTACGTCTTTGTGTGGAGTCCGTGTACCTGCTCTCATTTGCTGTTTGGTTGTTGTTGAAATGGTTTTGTGAGCTTTAATCTGAGAATCTGGCGTTTCTGGCAAAACACAGTTATGTTTAAAAGTCGATTCAGGATTTAATGAATTGATATCGCTTTATTCAAGCTACTCACCTCCCACTTCCACCTGCACTTTCAACTGGACCACGGCCAATCAGAGAGGTCCCGCCCCTTACTATCTCTGATTGGTTTAGTCCACGATAGGGGCATAACGTGTGTCTGTTGTTGACCACAGGGAAGGTTGCAGATTTTTTTTTTTTGCTACCCGAACAGTTGGTCGCACAGGTGCAACCAAATTTTTTTTTTTAGTCGCACCAATTTGGTCGCATTTGCGACCAAATTGGTCGCACTCTAGAGCCCTGCCGAGACTGTCCAAGCCGGGGCTCGAACCGGCAACCATACAATCGTATGAGTATGAGTCTGTGGTCTGGGAGAGAGTCTGTAACTCTCTGTCTGCAAAACACAGCATATAATGACCAATTTTGGGCAATTAATTATATAGTTACTTCTTCAAAAAAGTAACTCAGTTTGGCAAATAAAGTTTTTTGCAGCTATTTTTTTAAACGCAGCCAATACGTTTTTAAATAAACATTTCAAACTATTTACAGAACAATCAGCTGTTCTGCATCAAATCTGATGCCACACAAATTATTTGTGCCACTCCAAAAAATATTTCTGTCCACTATGAGATAAAGGAGAACAACAGCCTGATACCTGCAGGCCTGACAACAGGAGATGTATCACTCCTGTAACACCTGTAACATTCAGAAATTGCCTCATTGTTTTGACACACACAACAAAACTATTGACTACACTACACACTGACTACACAAGATTTGCGCTAAACGTCTCAAATCTCTCACATCTCAAAACACCGCCGTCACTCCTAAAACTTCCCCCCGTTTCTTAACAACTAGATGCCACGTCACCATATCATTTTTTGATTTGTTGACATGGTACTTTTTTTGGACCAATAGGAAAGGTGGGGGGTGGGGTTTGTTTTTGCTCACAGGCTTTCGAGCCTTTTTTCTTATAAAACGCCGTTTTTACCGTTTCTTCCTGCAGTAAATATAAACAACGACAGTATTCAGGAAGAAAACCAAACATTGCAGATATTTTTATCACAACTCTGGTTTTACGTGGCCGATCAACACAATTTAAAAGCTGGTATAAAGTCCACACTTTTTCCGTCAATTGTTACAAAACAGCTAAAAACCCATCTTTTTAAACTTGCATTTGGTTGATTTTTATTTTTATGTTTTAGCTTCTGTGAAGCACTTTGTGATTTTTATCTTGAAAGGTGCTATATAAATCACATTTTACTTACTTACATACTTTAAAGTATTCTGATTAAGATTCTTCTCTGGAATAGGAGTGTGACAACTGATTTTTCCTCAAATCTATTATCAAGTTCTTGCTGTTTTTGCTTTTTTATAGGACGAGTATATATTTTCTCTGATTTTAATCTAATTAATTAGGTGCTTCCAAACGTCTTCCTTTGTTTAAAAGGCTTTGGGATGGCCTGTTGGGCTGTGTTTAAATCCATTCAGTAGTGGCTGTAGCAGTAATTGATATAATCCTCCTGTTGTGTTAATTCCTCCAATATATTAGATATAGGAGATTATAGACAAACTCCAGTATTTACTTGTCAAAAGTTACATATAGTTTAGTTTTCTCTCAGTGCCTCGATGAATCTCCTCCTCAGAGTAACATCTTAGGATGCCTCTGATCCAATGTGGAGCAAACGTCCAAAACAAAAAGCTGCACCTCCACAGAGCCCCTGGAAGTCTTGGAAAGTGGCAGTTTTCCTTACATTATCTTTTCGAAGGACTTTACTATCTAATTTGTGAGGTCACAGTGCCTGTCACCATCTTTCATATACAGTCTATGGATAAGCAGCTTTGTTTTTGCTTGTTGTTGTATTTTCACTTATTCTTCGTTGTTATTGTTTTTAAACTGAATACCGTTATTATTTGTGTGAAGAGAGCTTTCGCTATGTAGCTCATGGCTAATGCTAATGGTGTTTAGTTGTCATAGTTGAGGTAGCTTGATAGCTAATTTGTCAGTGGATTCCATCAGGTTCCCGTCCCGTCCCTCTCCGCTTTGTACGTAATGACGCAGGAGAGCGTCATGGACGGCGTACACTGCGTGACGCGTCAAATCTTCCAACTCAACCGCCGCTTCCTGGCCGGCCCAGGCAGCCGCCTCAGGCCCCGCTCCTCACTGAACCGCTATCCGCTTATTATTGTTATCACACCGACTGAAGAGAGCTCCGCTCCGGCTGCGTGGAGCTGCCGCCGGGATGAGTGGACGGAAAGGCTAAAATTTGCACATCCTCCGCAGAAGTCTCGCCGCTTGGTTAGTGTTTGACTTCTTTTTATTTGTTTCGGTAGTTAAAGGCTTGCAGGGAACTGATTTTTTGTATTTGTCTTCCTCCAATAAGAAACGTTACTGTAAAACTCTAATGGCAGCTAACTCCACGGAGAAGCTCTAAACTGCTTATCACAAGTTTTATTGTCGCAGGAGCTGAGCGCTGCCGTTTTCTGTTTTTATTTTTTGTGTGTGCACGGATATCATCTGCTGCCACTCATTGGATCAACTCTCACAGCCCCATTTTCCTGTCCTTTCACACCCAGCAACATGAACACACAGTGGTACACTCACACATTTATCAGTCTCAATGAAGAAGCTGGAAACCTTCATTACATTTGTTTTAAAGGAGTTTAGATACATATGATGATGGGATTTTTGAGTGGTTGGTTTATTGGCTCTTAGTAATAAAATTGGGAATTTATGTTATTTCATTTCATATTTCCAAATATTATTTTTTTCCATATATATGGATTTATATGTCCGTATATAGGCTTTATTATATGCTTGTCTATAATAAGAATAATAAGTCTAATAAACTGAGTGGTGTGCATTAATCTTGCTATTGTTACAGCAGCGCGGGGCTGAGCGAGGTGCAGCCTGAGGAGCAGCTGCTGTGGTGATGGTGTTGGACTTGGGCGCAGTCTTCATGGATCGGGTCGAGGGTGAAAGAAGTGCTGGGGACCTGTTGAAAACAGACGCTCGAGAAGATCCACCCAAAGCTGTTAAAAGGTGCGGCGTCACAAAAAGGGAGACGGTGTCACACAACGGGCTCGCAGCCCCGACGAGCTGCAGCAGCCAGGTAGTACAGAGAAGATCATCAACATCATCGTCATCAAAATGTGGGACTGCATCCAGAACGCCACTCCGGAGGCCCCTCAGCCTGGAGGTGACATCCCAGCGCATGAGAGGGTCTCAGGAGCAGATGGTGGACCGGAGGATCCTACAGCCTCCTTGGCGCAGTGGTACGGCTGCCCCCTCCCCCCCGGCTCGTAGCCTGACCAGCCCCAGCCTGGGAGTGAGTGGCTGGATGCGCCGTAGTGAAAGCACCTGCTCCGTGAACTACTCCCTGGGGCTGCGGGGCAGTAAGGGGCAAATGCGACCGGCCACCTCCCTCCCTCATATTGCTAAAGGAGTGGGTGGTTCAACACTCCCTACAGCCACCAGGCCCTGCCTGCTCGTTGCCCTCAGACCTCTAAACTTGGAGCAGGAGAAGCAGGCTTTCTTCCAGTCTGACTACAAGTATGAGCCTCAGTTTGAGTATGCGCAGCCTGAGCCCAGGAGCGTGCTGGACAAGTACAGAGAAGGCTCGGGTCTCTTTCTTGAACAGGTGTGTCACATTCAACCAGTCTAACAGTCAGCTCTGAGCTCATGAGATCATGAGGATGATGATAATGATGATGATGTGTTTAACTGCAGGCAGTTGGGATCATGGAGTGTGTCCTGAGGAAGTTTGGCTCCTATGAGAACTTTGAGGAGGTGACTGGTGGCAGCGCTCTGCCTAAAAGTCAGGTGTGGGCTGCTGTGCGCAAATACCTGCAGAAAGAGGGCTGTGTGGGGGAGGTGAGTGCAGTAGCCAGATTTCAGTATATCTCTGCTATATTGTGTCCATTGGCTGAATGCTGAAAATGCTGAAAAAGCAAACAACCCCCCCCCCCCAGAAGTGTTTTTGGTGAGACAGTAATGTGACAGAACAGCTGCAGAAGTGACAAGCTAACAGTAAACCTACATCTACAGGATTACTTGAACCCTGTGACTGATTTAGCTGAATGACTTTCCACAAAGCAGCCGATGAGCAAAATCTGATGATTTTGTGTGCGTGTTTGTGTCTCCAGGTTGTTGTGCGTCTATCTGAAGAGCTGCTGTCTCAGGCTGTGATGGTGGTGGAAAGCTGTCGTCCTACTCTGACCATTAACCTATCTGGGGCTCGACAGCACTGGCTGGAGGGAATGCTGAGACATGAGATCGGTGAGCAGATAATAATACGTAAGCTTGGTAGAAGTCTTTCCACATGGTTTCTATTCCCCATAGCAGTTGTGACACAAAGAGGTAATTGATTATTATTATTGTTATTGTTAATATGGCTGACATCATTTATGGTTTATAACAGTGGTCCCCAAATCCCGAGCCATGGAACAGTACCGGGTCTCTGAGTAGTTTGGTACCGGTCCGCGAGAGTTGAGGCTCGGGTGTGAAATTTATGGTTTTCAAACTTTTCATGGTTTTTTTCGTTAACTCGGTTTCCCCGGGTCTTTCCCGTGTTGTAGCTGTGCGTCTTATTTTGAAAGAAATATTTATGCGTTACCATAGCGACCGGAGAGCATTAAGGGGCAGAGAGGAGGACGTTACTCTCAGTGTTGTTGTCAGGAGGACGCTGCTAATAAAGTTACACATTTACACAGTGAATTCATGTTTATTATTATATTTACAAACTACCACAAGTTTTTGTCTCAGTCGTATCATTTTATTTTGCTGTATTTATCCGCCACACCGGTCGGTGGCACAAAAAAGGTTGGGGACCGCTGGTTTATTATAAGCTCTAGTCAAATGATTTGATTGAGCTTGAGTTGCAGCTCCCAGAGCAGAAAAATGAAGACTGTTCTAATGTGTCAGAAACTGCCACCAGAGCCTAGCCACGAAAGTGAGTCGGTCCTTAAAGACTCCTGTGTTAAAATACCCAGCCTTACAGCAGAATTAAACATGTGTACACCAATCTATATTTTGGTGTTTATAACAAATTTTCAACTTCATGACAACAGCACGGGGCTGCGTTTTCATACAGTTAGCCTGGCGGTGTCAGAATGGTAGACAACAAACTGACAAATGGTGTCATGCTGGCTATACTTTAATAAATGTCTGTGGTTGAATCAGCAGTCAGTTGCTAAACTTCAAGTGGCCTTGAGGTTTCCATTGATGAAGAATGGACCCACTATCTGTGTACCCCATATACCACACCAAACCATCACTTTTGTTGTTCCAACAGTCTTGGAGGGATCCATCCAATGTGGGTTAGTGTCAGACCAATAGCGGTGATTTTGTTGGTTAACTTCACCATTCACATAAAACTTTTCCTCATCACTGAACAAAATATTCTGTGTGAACTGAGGGTCCTGTTCCAATTTTTGTTTTGCCCATTCTGCAAATTCTGTGCCCCAATCTGGGTCATCCTCATTGAGATGCTGCAGTAGCTGGAGTTCGTAAGGGTGTCATTTGTGAGTAGCTAATATCCTCCGATGTTCGACTAATGCCACTCTCCAGTGACATGCGGCGAGTGCTACGCTGTGGGCTCTTGCTGAATGAAGCTAGGACAGCCACTGATGTTTCTTCATTAGTGACAGTTTTCTTGTGTCCACATTTTGGCAAATCCAACACTGAACCAGTTTCACGAAACTTAGCAAGCGGTTTGCTAACTGTAGCATGGGAGATGGGTGGTCTCGTAGGGTGTCTTGCATTGAAATCTGCTACAATGACCCGGTTACTGCGTTCACCAGATATCAACACAATTTCGATCCGCTCCTCACGTGTTAACCTCTTCGACATGTCAATGACTGTGAACAAAGAGAAACTTGTAAATAACTCATGAAAGGATAAAGTTATGTTGAAACCAAGCACACCATTGTTTTTCTTGTGACATTACCAATAAGTGTGATGTGTCACATGGCCCTCTTCCTATTGAAAAAACAAAAGTTGTATCCAAGATGGCCGACTTCTAAATGGCCACCATGGTCACCACCCATCTTGAGGAGTTTGCCCCCTCACATATACTAATGTGCCACAAACAGGACTTTAATATCACCAACCATTCCCATGTTATTACGGTGTATCCATATAAATGGCCCACCCTGTATATGTATACAAGTGTGCACATAGCACTGCAGCAGACTGCTGAGGATCTGATTGTTAATAAAGCTGTATGTTCTCTATGTCAAATAAAGTTTGAATTGATGGAGCCTGTGATATTGGGAGTTACAGTGTGCCTGCTCCAAACCCACCCATGTCTGTTCAGAGATTTCCTGCTGTTATGAGAATCTGTTCTTCTCACCGGTCTGCACCTTCGTGCTGATTCCTGAAAGAACCAGATTTTTCCCAGATTACAAATTAATCTGCGGGAGAGTTCAGTGTAATGCCCTCATCAGCCCTGGGCTAAAAAAATCACTGTTACTGCATGCCAGTTAGCATGCTGGTAGCATTTGGGTCAAACCACAGTGGTACATCTGACAGAGTGGTTTTTAGATATGTGTTTTATCAAACTACAGTGTGAAGCATGTGCAGACAGCATGGAGGGCCAGCAAAGTGACTGCAGCAGCTTTCCTTCCTCTCAGGCACACATTATCTGCGAGGTGTGAACAACAGCGTGCAGCCATGGGCCACCGCCGAAGGCAGGAAGCAGTTTGGACTTAAACCAGCTAATCCCACAGAGGAGGGCCTGGCCAGCCTGCACAGTGTGCTGCTACGGAAACAGCCCTACCTGTGGCGCGCGGCTCTGCTCTACTACACAGTGTACCACGCCACCAGCATGAGCTTCAGCCAGCTCTTCAGCCACATAGCACGGTTCGTCCAGGACCCGGACGTCCGCTGGGAGTACTGCCTGCGAGCCAAGAGGGGACAGACGGACACCTCGCAGCCCGGTGAGCGTGCACGCACAAACACACACAAGAAACATGTAAAATTAATAGACTTGGCATTTTCCTAGGCAAAACCTATAAGATTGAATGCAATGAAATGTAACAGTATCAGGTTAGGATTTCATGCAGTGATTAACTTTGACTATTTAGGATTTTTTTTCTTCTATAATGAGTCTCTCCTGAGTGGGGAAAAAGCCTAAAATAACCTGTAATATAATAATATGAACACCCAAACATAAAGCCTGTAATCCACAAAATGATCCCAGCGAAAAACTGTGAAAACGTGTTTTCATGATGTTTGTCATATTGAAATGTTTCAGATGATCAAACAAATTTAAATATTAGACAAAGATAACACAAATAAACACAAATTAAACATCAAGTAACTGTGGTGTATCGCATCTTTGGAAGCATTTACGAGTTCAGTTTCCCAGCCACACCCAGGCCTGATTATCGCCACACCTGTTCACAAACAAGCCCGGCTATAAAAGGTTATAAAGCCACGTCTAAAGCTGCCAGATAACATTCTGGTGATCCCCGAGACTTTTGGGAAAATACTCTGTGGACTGATGAGACAAAAGCATGAATTTTGCTGTTTGCCAAAAAATACTCGTAAATACTCTAGGACAGGGGTGTCAAACTCAAATACACAGTGGGCCAAAATTCAAAACTGGAACAAAGTCGCGGGCTAACGTTAATATTTATTAAAATATATTTATTCCTCCAGATATAAGAATGAATCTTTTCTTATGGACTCAAACACGTTTTGCTGAAAAACTGAATATGGAACAAGCAAAGCTTAATACTAAACAATATATATATATTAGCTGTATAATACCAGTAGGCCAGCTCTAATAGGAATTTGGTATGGCTTCGCGGGCCAAATGTAATTAGGCTGCGGGCCAAATTTGGCCCGCGGGCCAGAGTTTGACACCTATGCTCTAGGAATTACAAGTAAGCCTGCAGTCTGAGAGCAAAGAGCTCTAACGGGGTGGCACGGTTAGATACGGCCTGATTATTCAAGACCTTGTATGTGGGAAGCCAATACAGGAGAAATCTGCTCTCTCTTTCTAGTCCCTGTCAGGACTCTTGCTGCAGCATTTTGGATTAGCTGAAGGCTTTTCAGGGAGTTTTTAGGACTTCCTGATAGTATAAATGCACAAACTCGTTTTTTAACATCACTCTGAGACAGGAAGTTTCTAATTTTACATGTTACAAGAAAAATGTTTTTATTTCTTTCAGTGCCACTCCCTATATAGGTTTGGACTTTCCCCTTGATAATAAACACGTTCATTTAGAAACTACATTTAGTGTTTACTTGTGTTAGCATTTAAGTGTGACAAACATACAAAAAAAATAGGAAATCAGAAAGGGAGCGCACACTTTTTTACACCACTGTACACCACTTAACACAGCTAATTACTAGTGTTGTCAGCGTTAATCTCGCCAAAATGACATTAATGCCATGACTGCATTAATGCGGCAAATCTCCGTTAGCGAGTCGCCCCGTGCGTGGGGCTGCATGCTGTCAACGCGTTAGTGTGGTTAGCTTGTTAATGCGGTTATGGCGTTAAGATCTTTTTAACGAGTGTAACGCTGACAGCACTAGTGATTAGCTGTCAAGTGTCAGTGTAGCACTCAACTACACCATGCCTCTGTGGACTGTGGTGGTGGTTTTTTGGTTTCATTAATATCAGTTTAGGGTTCTTTTTCAGCAGAGATAAATGATAAAATGAGAATTATGAAAACCTCAACTTCAATGTTCAGATTGTTCACATTTAAATTTTGGAAATATGTGCAAATTGGCTAATATGCAGATATTATTAAAATCCTATTTCTGAAAACCTAATATCCCATAATAGTCCTAACTCTTTAGTCCTTGAAAGGCATCCATCCATTTGCTTCCGCTTGTCCTTTTTAGGGTCGTGGGGGGGCTGGAGCATATCCCAGCGGTCTTAGGGAGAGGCAGGGCACACCCTGGATAGGTCGCCAGTCTGTCACAGGGCTAACACACAGACACAGACAACCAATCACACTCACATTCACACCTATGGGCAATTAACCTATCCACACTAACTGCATGTCTTTGGACTGTGGGAGGAAACCAGAGCACCAGGGGAGAACCCACGCAAACACGCGGCGAACATGCAAACCTCACACAGAAAGATGCCGGCCTGATGGTGGATTTGAACCCAGGAGCTTCTTGCTGTGAGGCAACAGTGCTAACCACCAAGCCTACTTGGAATAACCCTTGAAGTAGAGCAGGGCGATATGACCAAAAATATTTATCACGATATACATTTGAAAATTTGCAATAACGATGTAACTGACGATATAATTGACACGAGACAAAATACTTTACAATTCCACAACTTTATTAGTGTGAAAGACCCCATCAATGTATTTTCACTTAAACAAGCAGCTGTTTTTTATGTGCATTAAAGTTATATAAAAATTTAACAGTGCAAATGCAAATTCCTTGCTGACAGTTTAACCAAAAGGCATTTCCAGTGGAAACTGGGCGACATATCCTCAGCATAACCATGTATAATATGTATAAAAAACAATAATTGCTATAAGAAATTTAATTTGTAGTAAATTCTAAATGCATTTAGGACATTTTTTACTCACTTTGTCTCTTTCACGATGTTATTTCTCTCTCCAACAACGTAGGTTACAATTACATTAGCATGACCTATTATGCAAATTAGGCAATTACATCATTTGGCGACTTCTAGCGACTTTTTGGACAGCCAATAGTGATTTTCCTTACTGAGGAGTTGCCAACACTGCGTGAGGCTCTAGACTACAGTAGCCGTAATGCTCTGGCAATCCATCAAGCAGTGCGCCTTCATAGCTTACCAAAGTCGTACTAAAACATTTTTTGACAGATTTCTGTGCGCCATGTACCACATAAAATCGGTTCGCGGTCAGTAAGCACAACCAGAATTCATACACAAGGCACACTCTCGATTTTTGAGAAAATTAAAGGATTTCAAGTGCACCTTGTAGTGTGTAAAATACATTATAGAGAAGAAAAGAATATATCGCGATATATATCGTTACCGCACATGCTTCAAATTATACCGTGATATGGTTTTTAGGCCATATCGCCCAGCCCTAGTGCCATAGGGCTCCTTCCATTTCTGAATGATCGCTTGAACAGTGCTCCGTGGGATGTTCAAGGCTTGGGAAATCTTTTTGTAGCCTAAGCCTGCTTTAGATTTCTCAATAACTTTATCCCTGACCTGTCTGGTGTGTTCTTTGGACTTCATGGTGTTGTTGCTCCCAATGTTCTCTTAGGCAACCTCTGAGGCCGTCACAGAGCAGCTGTATTTGTACTGACATTAGATTACACACAGGTGCACTCTATTTAGTCATTAGTACTCATCAGGCAATGTCTATGGGCAACTGACTGCACTCAGACCAAAGCGCCCTGAATAATTACGCACACCCCACTTTGCAGTTATTTATTTGTAAAAAAATGTTTGGAATCATGTAGGGCAGGGCGATATGGCCAAAAATATATATCATACGGTGGCCCTGAGAGGCCAAACGGACTGCAACTTCAGTAAACACTTGTAAAAAGAAAAACGCTGCAAAAGCACACACAACACAATAGAAATGTTTCTGGGGAGACAATAACCGGACGGACCAGTTGCATGAACCAAAACATGTATGTACGGCTGTATCAAAATTCAGCCTTCTGCAGCCTTACGGTGTGTTCACACCGAACGCGATGGACGCGAATAAAACGCCCCAAACGCCCCTAATTTGACGCGTGTACATTCGCGTCTCAACGCGTGTCCAAGAAAAATCCATCGCGCCTCAAAATATGATATTTTGACGCGCGTGAACCGGAAATGTGGGAGGAATGTGGGAGGGAGTTGTGCCAGACTGGTATCTTTGCAAGATGGCAGCTATCGAGCTAGCGCTTGAAGAGAGAGTCTCCCTTCTCTATGTACTGTGGAGAGCAGAGCAGCAGCGTAAAAGACGTCCTCGCCGTACCTGGGTCCATCAGGTCCTCCAGAGGCATGAGCAGTTTGGTGAGTTTCACCACTTGCTCCAGGAGCTGCGCCTGGATGACGGCCGATTCCAGCGCTATCACCGTCGGCCAGTTTGAGGACCTGCTTTCCCTCGTCGGTCCCAGCATCGCCCGCTTAAACACCAACTACAGACGCTCAATCCCACCTGCAGAGCGCCTGTCCGTCTGCCTGAGGTTAGTAAAACTATTTAATACGGTAGTCCTTTATTGATATCTGTGCTAATATGCTAATCCATCCAGTTATACACTGCTAACATGGATGTGCTATGCTAACAGTGAATGCTGTCGGTGTTTACTGAAAGCAAACTGTGGTACAGAGACGACTCTTTATAATATTTCTAGTGATACTCAGAAGCTCTCATCAAGTCCCGATTTAATTCGATTTATGCTGTTATCAGTGTTTGCATGATAGCATGGCTGTGGTGTCACATCAATGTATGCGCTCGGTGTTTGCTGATATCAAACTGTAGCATTAGGACCACTGAGTTAACCTTTGTAGTGATACTCACTCCTTTTTATTTAGACCTGGTTTAATTCTGGGATAGTTGAATGTTTGTATATAATCCCTGCAGCTGTCAGACTCTATAGCAGGGGTCACAGCCTTTATTAAAACAGAGTTAGATAAAACTGTGAACAGTTTGGTTCATCTCTAGTTACATGGTTCTATCTTGATAAGCTGTCTTATCACAGATTAATTTTTCAAAAATATTAATGATTTAAGCAAGGAAAGGGCTACATGTCAACACACAACTCTTTATTTCTATTAATGTCTTACTTCATTCCTACCTGATTGACATGTTTAGGAATTATGAGTGATTGGCTCACTGTAGTTGTGAAAGTTGCTACCAATCAAATTATGATATGTTAAAGTTAAAACAAAACACAACTGTTTTAGATATGACCTAATATACATTTTGTAATTATCCTTATAATTACAAAATGTTTTATGTAAGATTTAAGTTTTGTGATTTATATCTGACATCACAAAAGTATTTTGGAATTTGAATAATGTATTTTGTAACTGCAGTACACATAATACTGATTTTGAACAATTTTGTCCAGGTTCCTTGTCACCGGGGACTCCTTCAGGACCATCGCGTTCAGTTTCAGAGTCGGTGTGTCCACGGTGAGCCAGATCACCCCCCAGGCAGCGACGTCCATCTGGGACTGTCTAGTGGACGACTTCATGGCTGTGCCTTCACCTGGAGACTGGCGGTCCATCACAGAGGGATTCCAGGAGCGCTGGAACTTTCCTCTGTGCTGTGCAGCTCTGGATGGGAAGCACATCCAGACAAAGGCACCCCATATATCATATAGGAGACACACACATTGATATACACTAAATATTCATTTCATTTCTTTTTTGTGGTGCCCAAATTGATGCACCTGCTTGATTTTGTTTAAACAATTATTGCACACTTTCTGTAAATCCAGTAAACTTCTTTTCACTTCTCAAATATCACTGTGTGTGTCTCCTGTATGATATTTAACTGACATTTTTTATTGTAACAACCAACGATTTATACAGGAAAATAATGTCTATTAACAAGGTTGCCCAAACTTCTGCATCCCACTGTATCAGTATATTTTGTCATTAGTATAATATGAAATAAATTCTACATGTGTCAAGTTGTGTGCCAACATTTGCTGTGTAGTAGAACTGAGACATTAGTCATTATAAACATTTATTTGAAATAATATTAAAAGTCTCAAACAGAAAAACATTAAACATAAATATATAAAATATAAGAATTTACAGAGAGACAGGAATAAAAAAGGACCAGCTGCTCTCCAGAGCAGGAACAAGGCTGAGGAGGAAATGCTCCATTGGAGACTGGTGTGGCCTTTTCAGGGACTCCAGGATGGCCAGCTCCACCGCCGATGGACCGTCCTGGGACCCGTCCCTCATCTGCCTCGGAGCCATCCTCCTCTGTGGGCCTGTAAAACAGCACAAAACACAAAGAAATGAGAATGCTGCTACTAGATTTTAATTTCAACATTGAAAAAAAAAAAAAAAAACAATAACAGGATATAATCAGATTGGTTGTAGATATTTAGTAAAGGTGATCACAAGGGAATCCCACCGACTAAAAAGGTATCAGTGCTTGCTGTACATATCTGTGGGTGCAGCAGCAGGAGCTCAGGGACTGGGGATGCTCTGCTGCAGAATCAGTTGGTTCTATCAATACAGTATTAAATGTTAACAGGTTGGATATAATAATCGTAGAGTAGACAGTGGTCCCTCATTTATTGCAGGGGTTCTCAGAATAACTAGCCCCTGGTCACAGTTCTCACAATTGATTCTCAAAGTGCAAACCTTTGTAGATTGCAAAACGTAAAAGTATTATTATGCCGCGGTTTGTCTTCATCTGCCCGCCACTTTCGTGCGCCTTTTTCCCTCACGGTGCAGGTGTCTATTTCCGAATGAGGCTCATAGTTATGGGTGTTTTTGTGCTGTTTTTTCTATTGGACGCGATGGTTATCAAAACCAAACGTGATAAATTTGGCAAGCGCAGGAGATTTGTCAATCAGGCTGCAGAATGCAATGCTGTACTGTGCAATAAAAAATCAGCGAAAAAGCAAAGCAGTGACGGATGAACAGCGGGACCACTGTGTGCTGTTTATTAATAAACAATAAAATATATTCCTAAATGACAACATGCATAAAAGCAGAACGGTATTTGTACGTCAGTGGGAAAATAGCGGTGGCTTGCTAGCTTTTGTGCAGCTTCCCCGGGTCAGTGAAAACTTTCAAAAGAGAAATGAATGAACTTACCAGGTTGCCCGATCTCTTCACATATATTCCTCCAAGCTCGGTCCTTTTTATTCCTGTCTCGGTACTGAAAGCAGCTGGTGTTGTACAGCTCCGAGTTGTTTGCTACCGCATTGATTAGCCTTCCCCTCCATTGAAGTATGAAAGGCTTTGGCTGGATCTGCCCCTTTGACCTAGGTAACAGCCACGTCACCAGGCTCCTGATTGGTTGTCGCGGCGCGATTTGACGCTGGAGTTCAGATTTTTCCAACTCGAGCGGTAGACGCGAAACGCGCGTATGCACAAAATGCAACACAAAAACTCACGCGCGTGGTTTTATTCGCGAGTCAAACGCGCCAGACGCGCTACACTGACGCGCGTTTCACGCGTTTTGGCGTTTTCGCGACGCAAATCTGCTTCCGAATTTTCGCGGGACCCGCAATCGCGCGTCATCGCGCCTTTCCATTGACTTTACATGTAAACCTGACGCTCTATTCGCGTCCATCGCGTTCGGTGTGAACACACTGTTGAAGTACGCAGCCTTAACGGTCCTCAAGGGCCGCGTACTCAAAGACCGCTGAGGCCGGAAGTGCGAGGCTTGTAGGCTTGTGAAATGGGACGGTCTAGCCTCCGTCGCGCTGCCCAGGTTGCCTAGCAACCATGATACTAACAGCTGGAAACGTTTTATACAGCTTTGTTTGACAGAAATGAAGGAGAACATATTTTGTACATTTGTTTCTACATGAGCTGTGTGTGATGTGATAAGTATCTGAGGCTGAGACCACAGGACTGTAAAACATGATTTTTGGGCTTCATTTCTATACTGAGCAGTCATTTAAGATTAGCTAGTAAATAACAATTAGCTAATGTTGTTCATGAGACTAAAGTCATCTCACTTTGGTAATGTAAATATAATATGGCCAATATTATATTAATCATTATTAGTTATTACAGCAGTGAACATGAACTCTGAGCTTCAGTAAAGATTCAAGTTGCATTTATTTATATTTCCTATCACCTTAAATCTTCACTTAAAGACAAGTATCTTTGACAGTGTATCTATAGATGTATTATATATAAGAGACAAATATTGTTCTTTTAATATGTTGGCATTATTAAATTTGGCTCAATGCTTATATATATGTGTGGAAAAAGCAAATGTGCGAGCTGTGATAACTGTTTCTGATAGAATGAAGAGTAGACTGATATATGAAATATTCCTTTATTGGGTGAGAAAATCAGACCATGTCATAACTGCTGTAAGTCATACAGAATAGACATCAGAGCCTTAAACAGGCTGACGTCTGCTAAATGGGTCAAACTGGGCAGAAAGTATCCAAACACATAACATCCTTATAGAATATGATGTAACACTATAGATCAACTTAGCTCAGAATATATAAAGCATATAAACAATTACAGCAATATGATGCAACAAACACAGCAGTGCTACTAATCCAAAATACTCAAAACTTCATAGAACTGAAACCAACATTTATTTTTAGCTCCATTCTGCTGCTGATACATACTTTAGGTTTCTGAACATTAAACTTGTTGCTGCCTTTCATAGTGTGTAACTTGAAGGCCCTGAGTACTTTCTCCCACACTGAAAACACTGGAATGATAAAATTATTTGAACATTACCTAATAAGACTGATTCAGGACAGACAATTAGTTATTTTAAACTTTTCTAGCAGTCCTTCACAAACAGGGAACAGTCTGTCTATTCTCTCCATCTGTCAGCTGCTGCTGGCTCTTCCTCCTCCTCTTCCTCACACACTGCTGAGTTTGTCCTGGTGGATCATCAGGGGTGCAAAGCCTCACAGATGATGTGCAGCAGTGGCTCCCTCAGTCTGTCCTCACTCTGGACACTTGCAGTCGTCACACATGGAAATGAAATGTGTGATAAGCTGCAGGATTCAAACACAAGTGTAACTTATAAACACATGTTCATACTTTTATTCCACAATCAGAGAGAAAGAAAAAAAGAGAGAGAGTGCAGGACAGACAGACAGGTGGCAGTCTTAGGTGTACACACTGCTACACAACAGCACCAGAGAAGGAGGATTTAGTGTTTGTGTTATTACGAGTGTAAACAAGTAGAGTTCCCAGATGGTACAGTGGACACACGTGTGACTGCTGTGATTAAAGCATCTTTCTTTCAGCTTAACGAGTGAACCGTCAGCTCGTTCAAACACACGTTAAAGTCCATTTGGCTCGACACCTCCGAACAGAGGCAGCAATATAACATAGCTAACATTAACAGTGCAGTGAATCTTGCTTGTGCCGTGATATTCAGGACTGCAAACCGAGCAGCATCACTGACTTTCAGCCTGTTGTGTTTGTGGATATATGACTGACTTTAATTATCCATAAAATCATCAGATTCTCTGTAAGATTAAGGTTGACTATCTAACGGCGTATAAAGTAAAGGCTTTAAAACAAAGTAAACACTGAAAGTACAAACATCGCTAATGTCACATAACTTTGCCGGCATGTGGCCAACAGTAATGTTTTAATGTTCTTCATTATTAAACATTTGCACATAAATAAGTGACATAATATTCAGAACTTACTTTTGAAAGTTTACTCTTTGGCCGCTCCGCTTCCACTTTGAAGTGTCTCCCAGTCCCAGTGCACTTGTTAGCATGTTTTGGTTCGTGCAACTGGTCCGTCCGGTTATTGTCTCCCCAGAAACATTACTGTTGTGTTGTGTGTGCTTTTGCAGCGTTTTTCTTTTTGCGGCGTTTTTCTTTTTGCAGGTGTTTTTCTTTTTGCAGCATTTTTCTTTTTGCAAGTGTTTTCTGAAGTTGCAGTCTGTTTGGCCTCTCAGGGCCACCGTAATATCACGATATATATTTGAAAATTTGCGATAACGATATAACTGACGATATAATTTCTGCGAGACAAAATACAAATCCACAACTTTACTAGCGTAAAAAAACCCCATCCATTTATTTTACTTAAACAAGCAGCTGTTTTTTTATGTGCATTAAAGCTATATAAACATTTAACAGTGTAAAAGTAATTTCCTTGCTGAAAAGTGGCCTTGCTGTACAAACCTTCATTATTAAAGTACATAAAACAATATAATAAGAAAATAAGCCTTAAAATATATATTTAAATCTCAACATCCTAAACCTTGATCAGCTGTAAAACAGCCTGTTTTAATTTAAGCATTGTTTTCAATAAACTGCATGCTCAAAAAAATGTTTTGTCTCTCTCACATTTCTTTTTGTTGCATGTTGAAGCTGTACTTGGAACCTTGTTAAGATCTAAACATGCAAAATATGATTTTTTTATTTATGTTTTTTCTACATTTTTCAAGTGTGAATTGAATTGGGACTGTATTACAGGTACTGCGCTGCAGTGGTTTGTATCATATCTATCTAATAGACTCCAATTTGTTCATGTAAATGGAGAGTCCTCTTCACTCACTGAGGTTAATTATGGAGTTCCACAGGGTTCAGTGCTAGGACCAGTTCTGTTTACACTACACATGCTTCCCTTAGGCAGCATCATTAGAAGACATAGCATACATTTACACAGCTATGCAGATGACACCCAGCTCTATCTATCCATGAAGCCAGGTAACACACACCAATTAGTTAACCTGCAGGAATGTCTTAAAGACATAAAGACCTGGATGGCCTCAAAGTTTTGGTCATCTTTGCTGCTAAATTCAGATAAAACTGTGTAGGGCTGCAACAATTTGAGTAATTCAAATTATTTAAGTTAAAAAAATTCTCCACCCAAATTCTTAGCTTCAATGCTTCGTTAAATCCGCGGCTGTGTAGTGCACCATTGTGTTAAACACAAGTGAGACCCGGGCCCTATTTCAGGAAGCCGGTTTAGTGCAAACTCTGAGTAAGTATACCCTGAGTTAACGAAAACTCTGGGTTTTCGGTTTCACAAAGCGAGTTTAGATTAATTCCAAGCGAGTTACTATGACGACACACTCCATGAAGCTAACCTGCCCCCTAGCAGGTTTACTTCAACTAACCCTAACTTTCTCCGCCTCTTTGTCGGAAACCTGACTGTGGGAAGTGTCAGACATGGCGTGCCCCTTCCTTGAAGAGCCAGTAGATGTTGAAGCCCAAATTCTCCGCAGAGCTCTCCGCCGGGAGAGAGTGATTAGAGCGCGTTCGGACATTTTATCATTTCCTGATGATCTCCTGTGTGAACGTTACCGTTTTTCAGCACAATCTATAATTGATTTGAATAACATCCTCAGGCCTAATATTGCTCATGTGACACATCGCGGACATTCTCTCAGTTCTGTACATATTATTTGTATTGCACTTCGTTTTTTTGCAAACGGGAGCTTTCTGTATAATATTGGTGACGCTGAGCACGTTTCCAAGGCTACCGTCTGTCGGGCAGTCAGGAATGTTACAGTTGCACTGAAACGTCTCCTGTACTCGTTTGTGGTGTTCCCCGATCATAGACCCACAAGATTTATCAAAGAGGGATGCCACAAAATTGCAGGTATCAGGATGAACAAAACTTAATTCATGATGTGGTGATACTTGAACTACTACTTCAATTTTACATTTATTCCCACGGTTCCCAGGCGTGATTGGCTGTATAGATGGCACTCACATTCCAATCATTGCTCCTTCAGTAAATGAAGGAGACTATGTGAACAGGAAGTCTTTCCACAGCATTAATGTACAGGTACATAGTTCCCTGTAGCATTTCAAACTAACAAATTATTTCATTATAGTAATGGATGCTAATTTGTGTTCTCTGCACTGTGAAGATCATATGTGATGCTGCCAACATTATCACAAATGTGGAAGCCAACTGCTCAGCCTCTGTGAGTGGTGGTGGTGGAGGACCCCCACCTGTTTTTCAGGCCTCCGCTTTTTTTCTGTTGGCTATAACGGGTCACATTTGAGCATACAGAGTAAGCAAATATGTACTTGTAATGTGCTCAGATAATTTCAATAAGTGCTTACAGAGCGGAAATTAATGTAGCCTCTAACTGCAATTGATTTACATGGGACAAACAGACCAAGCACTATGGCTCATAATACAATTACACCTTACCTGTTTGGACTATATTTTTATATTTCATTTTTACTTGCTGCCAGGAACGTTGGGGGCCTGTTGGGTTGCACCTGCGCTCACATCACATCACAAAATAAAATGTATAAATTAAAAAATAAAATAAAATATAATAAAATAACGTGTTAAATGGGTGGAAATCCCTAGATCAATGTTTAAATTAACACTCACGCATTGACTCTGTCGGCTATGTTTTGCCATGCATGCTCCCTTTCTTTTGCAGCTGAGGCTGTGTTACTTTTTTTCCGCAAAATTTGCATGTTATCGGCATATGCTGCCATCAGAATTTCGGCCTCAAGCGCTGTAAAATACATTGACCGCGCCTTCTTTCCCTCCATCTCCATGGTGACTCGCTTAATCTGTGCTCCACTAATCAGGGCTTTATGTATCCTCGTGCGCGCGCTTAACTTGGGGTTAAAGCAACTCCACGTTGACTGAACTAATTGTTATCAGCCTTTCTGAAACCGAATATTCCGAGTTGGACAGTTCGGGGTTACTCAACCCTGAGTATCGTTTTTCACTCTGAGTTTTCTAAACCGGCTTCCTGAAATAGGGCCCTGCAATAGAAACATATTTAGGAGCAACACATGAATAAAAAGTTTGACAACATTAAGTCCACGCAGCCCTCAGTTTTAAACAAGCAGCAGCTTTCCTGTAACCACCATTAAAACTTTACTGGGAAAAAGCCCGAAGGAGTTCTTTGTTATTTTACTCAGCCCTAAAAAATCTCTGAAATATGGTGCTTTTAATGGGGCTTACACTGGATAGCATTACTTTGTCCCCCAGTAACACTGCAAAGGATCAATCAATCAATCAATCAATCAATCAATCTTTATTTATAAAGCACTTTTCATACAAAAAAAAAAGTAGTACAAAGTGCTTTACATGGTTAAAAGCAGCCCACCCCACCCCACCCTCCAACTCACTCCCCACACTCCAGGGCTGGACTGGGACAAAAAATCGGCCCGGGCATTTTGACTAGAGACCGGCCCACCAAAAATGTGATGTTATTCAGGGGTAAATCCGCAAAGGATTCTGGGAACTTGTGGCAAGAGGTACTAGCGCATGCAGGCTTTCAATTGAACTCAGTTACACAGCGATAAAAAGAAACACAAAAAATGGCAAGAAGCTGTTGTATTATTAACTGCAATAGCCGGTGTTGTGCCAAAAACTGATTGTCTGCCAAAAACTGATTGCTCGTATTTAAATTGGTATAAGTAACTTGTTGGGCTATAATATGTGAAACATATGTCAAATGCATCCCTCATGGATGACATAAAGTCATCTCTCCGTCTCAATCTCTCTCTGCTGCTCTTCTGTCTCCTCTGTCACAGACTTCTCCACTTTTGATGATAAATCAGCCTGGTGCAACATGTAAGGATTGGCACAATTTGTTAAGATTTTGAGGAGTTTGAGAAACTAACCTTAAGCATAAAATAAAATTTACTATCAGTAACTTCATAGCACCCGCCCAGCAGTATATAAACTCTGTCATGCTAGCTAGTACGCAGTACCAGTTATTCTAAGCGACTGTAAAAAGTCAGCACAACGAAAACAAACTACAACTAAACTTGGTTTATATCTGACACAGATAGACAGCAGGTCATAACTTCTTACCTGAAGTTCAGTTCCTCTGCCACTATGACCGGCGGCCGCCTCGGGTCTCTCCTCCTCTTGCCTCCCCTTTCCCTTATCCACCTGCTGGCCTCCACCACTTGCTGATGTTGCTAAATCTGTGGAAGCTATGCCATAGCTACCGCCAAACAATTCAGTTATTTTTACACATTTGGCAGCGTCTGCCTGAAGGGCTTGTTTCTTTTTGGCCCTAATTTTTTCTGCACCTCCTTTCCTTTTTTTGTTTTCCATTTTCTTTAGTTCGTCTATAAGATTGCTAAACAAGGGGGAGGGTGCATCCGACCTCCTCGGCTGTAATTGGTCCAGCCCAGAGTCGATCATGACAAATCGATCGGCCCATAAAAACAAAATATCGCCATCGGGCATACCGGCCAGTCCAGCTATGCCACACTCTCATTAACATAAACGATGTGAATACACGCATATCCCCCCCTCCCCCCACACACACACGCACACACACGCACACTTAAAGAGTAAAATTGGGCTGGGTACGCATGTGCCAAGTGAAGAAACACTATAACAGGGCCACAGCAGCCACGGTCGATCACAGCCCCGGTGCGCAGAGAGCGCCCTCCGAGGAAACACTGGAGATATGACACAATAGGATATGTACAGGGTAAAACGATAAAATAAATAAGAACGGGATACAATATAAATATAAATAGAGTAAGAAGATTAAAAAATTAATAAGAATAAAATCAATAAATATTAGGTAAAGCCTAAATTAATAATAGAATAACCGGATAGAATAAATAAGCAGAAAATAAATAAACGTTAAGTAAAAGCTAAATTAAAAAGGTGGGTCTTGAGCCTGTTCTTAAAAACATGTACGTTCTCTGCGGCCCTGAGCTCCTCCGGCAGGCTGTTCCACAGACGAGGACCATACCACTGAAAAGCTGCCTCTCCGTGAGTATGTGCCCTGACTTTAGGGGCAATCAAAAGGCCAGTACCAGAGGACCTCAGGGTCTGCGAGGGTTCATATGGTAAAAGCAGATCTGAGAGATAAGAAGGCCAAAGACCATTAAGACATTTAAAAACCAATAAAAGAACTTTAAAATCGATCCTGAAACACACGGGGAGCCAATGCAGCGATTCTAAAACCGGTGTAATGTGGGCCCGCCCTCTGGTCTTCGTCAGCACACGAGCTGCCGAGTTTTGTAAAAGTTGTAAAGTTGAAATATTCTTTTTAGGAAGACCAGAGAGCAGGGCATTACAGTGATCAATGCGACTGGTAATAAAAGCATGCATCAGCATCTCTGTGTTGGCCCGAGAGAGAATAGGGCGGACTCTGGCTATATTTTTTAGATGATAAAATCCAATTTTGGTTACATGTTTAATATGTGGGATAAAATCAAGCTCAGAGTCAAAAATAACACCCAGGTTTTTGACTTGTAGCGAAGAACATAGTGAAAATGCCTCTAATTTAGACAAGAGTTTCTCTCTCTGAGCCTCGGGACCGACGATTAAAACTTCAGTTTTGTCCTGGTTAAGCTGTAAAAAGTTTTCTGCCATCCAAGATCTTATATCTAGAATACAGTTAAAAAGGGCATCCATTGGTCTGGTGTCATCAGGAGACACAGAGATGTACAGCTGAGTGTCATCAGCGTAACTGTGAAAGTTCACTCCATGCCTCCTGATGACACTGCCGAGAGGGAGCATATACAAATTAAAAAGTATGTGGCCTAAAACCGACCCTTGAGGCACACCACATGTCATTTTATGGGTCTTAGAGGAGCATGTATCCATACTCACCATAAAAGTTCTGTCTGAGAGATAGAAAGTGAACCAGTTGTGTACAGCACCAGAGAGGCCCACCATGTGTTTCAGTCTGTTTAAAAGAATAGCGTGGTCTACTGTATCAAAGGCTGCGCTTAGATCCAGTAGCACCAGGACTGAGAGCTTTTGGGTGTCCCAGTTACATCTAAGATCATTTAAAACCTTTAGGAGAGCAGTCTCTGTGCTGTGGTTCACCCTAAATCCAGACTGGAATATCTCCAGGATCTGTCTATCATTTAGAAAATCAGTAATCTGAGTAAAAACAAGTTTTTCTAAGATTTTACTTAAAAAAATCTTAGAGAAACTTGGAAAAACTTAGAAAATCTTAGAACTCTTGGAGTTCTTTCTGACCAGGATATTTTCTCAAGTGTGTGTATCAAACAAATATGTAACTGCTTTCTTCCATTTTATGGAATATCTCTAAAATGAGAAACATCCTGTCTCAGAGTGACACTAAGTCTTCACCTTACAATATAAGTACGTTGAGGCAACTGTTGTGGTTTGGTGCTATATAAACAAAATTGAATTAAATTGGAAAAAAAGATTTAATTGTGCAACATGACAAATAATCGTAATTGAAAAGTTAGAGGCTATTTAAATCCTGTAAGCATCATTTTACAAGCTCTTCTGTTAATCTCGCTAAATTAAAGAGCTAAACAATCAGAAGTGTCAGTTGACCTTTAAATGAGCAAATCAAAGTGAACTCAAAACTGTAATCTGTAACTTTGATTATTATTTTTGTATATTTCTGTCTTAGGTTGCTTCAGCAAAGATCAGGTGTATCTGGACGGGATCCTGCGGATTCTTCGGCATCGAAGGACAATTGACTTCAAAATGTTAACTTCTTTAGGCAAGGTCAGTCAGACTACCCACAAAAAAGACTTAGAATTAGATTCAGAAGTATTAAATTAAATCATACATGGCATTGAGCTCCCTTCATTGTGTTGCAATATGTGATAATATGTACACTCTCTGCCCTCCACATGGTTTCTACAGTTTGGTCAGAAGTATTGAATAAATGTAAAACTCAAGGACTGGGTACATGAGTTGGAGTTTATGTTGAATGTGGTCCCCCATCTGTTTTGGGGATAACCACCTCAACAGCTACCAACCACCATGCTCCTTGCAGCAGCCTGGAACCCTGCAGAACTAGGCACCAACTCTTTATCCTCTCAAGGATATTTGAGGGTGCATGGCAGTTTGCACATTCAGTTCACATATGTTCTGTGGACTTGGAGAAAGCATTCAACCACATCCCTCGGAGTGTCCTGTGGGGGGTTCTTTGGGAGTATGGGGTGTCCGGCCCGATGCTTTGAGCCATTTGTTCTCTGTATAACCATTGCTCCCCTTTGTCACTGATTCTGTTCATAGTTTTTATGGACATAATCTTTAGGCACAGCAAGGTGTTTGAAGGTTTCTGCTTTGGTGGCTTGGGCAGTACGGTGGCATGGTGGTTAGCACTGTTGCCTCACAGAAGGTCGTGAGTTCGGTTCTACTATCAGGCCGGGAGCTTTCTGTGTGGAGTTTGCATGTTTCTTCCCCGTGTTTGTGTGGGTTTTCCCGGGTACTCCGGCTTCCTCCCACAGTCCAAAGTGGGGATAGGTTAATTGGTAACTCTAAATTGCCCATAGGTGTGAATGGTTGTCTGTGTCTATGTGTTAGCCCTGCAACAGACTGGCGACCTGTCTAGAGTGCACCCTGCCTCTCACCTTTAGACAGCCGGGATGGGCTTTAGCCCTCCCACAACCCTGACATAGATGCTATGGTGCCTTCAGAATCTCATGTCTGCTTTTTGCAAGTGATGTGGTGCTGTTGGCTTCATCAGGTGGTGGCCTCCAGCTCACACTGCAGCGGTTCAAAGTCTTAGGCCATGGTTCTCAGTTACAAAAGGGTGGAGTGTCTACTCATTGCAGGGATAAATTGCTGCCCCAAATGGAGTAAGCTTTTTATCCATTGAACAACCAGCTTTGATGCATGGTTGGGATCATTGTTTTGTGGAACATCCTGTTGTTTACAAGAGTCAATCACGTAGCTGAAGATCTGAGGTGAAGTTCAAGAAGTGGGTGGTAGTCCTACTCCTTCATTATATCATCCTCTTTATGCAGTGTACCACTGTCAGCAAAATAGCTCCAGAGCATAATGCTACCACCACCCAGTGCAATGTTCTTAGGTTTGAAAGCCTCGCTTTGCTCTTCCAAATATATCTCTCGTCATTGTTGGCAAATAACTCGGTCTTTGTATCGTCTGACCATAAAACGTTTCCCCAGTAGGTATTTGGCTCGTCCATGTGGGCAGCTGCAAATTTCTATGTAAAACTTGCTTCACTGTGGACAGCGATCCTGGTTTTCCACCAGTTTCCAGTTAATGGTAGGCTTGAGCCTGTGTTGTTCATGAACATACTAACCAGTTTTCAGTCATTTGAGGGTACATATTGAAAAAAGTGTGGGAGCAGTGCTTTATGTTTGGACGGTTCATGAGTCCTTTCTCCCTTGACATTTGTAGGTGTCTTATGAAGATGTGGAGAGACTCCGACATCTGGCAGTGCTCTCCAAAACTAGAATCCCGCATTTCATGCGAGACCAGGAGCGGTACCTGCAACATCTGGACCACATCATCACCATCAATGAGCTCGAGGATTCAACTCTGGAGCACCTTCTACCGTGACCATCCCACCCAAAGAGAAGAGGAACTGGAGGATCTTCAGACTCTACCATGTGGTGACCCAATTCTTGCTTAAGAGATCCAGTATTACTGATGCTTTATTGGAGCAATTTTGTTTTCTTAAAACTTGAATGACATGAACAAAAGGGACATACACACTAACACCTCTATCTACATTTCACCTGTGTCCAATGCATGTTTGTGTGGCTTTTCCACAGAGCCAAGTACAGTTTCTGTGCGCCGTCGCCTTTACTGCTATTATGAAATTACCTCAGTACTAAAACTTTATGATGTAATCAACTTTATATATGTAAACTCACTCATAATCACAGAAATGTTCACAATCACAAGCTTTATTTATGCAATTATTTAAGTTTTTCTTTTTTTTACTTTGAGAAAACAGACTGAATGTTTCTGGTATTAGCTTTATACGTTCTTTTTTAGACTGCGTTGTTTTTATGCCTTTGATTATTTGCATTTTAAAAAGAAGACACCAAGGACACATTTCAAAACTGAGACCATGAATCTTAAAGATATCAAGTGCCAGCAGACTCAGTCTGACCTTCCACCAGGGATAATTAAAATATCAGTGTTATTAAGAAGATAATCAGCTCTTTTATCACTGTCTTAACAGTGTCCTTGGTGGTCTTTGATTATCAGTATGCTACTGTGATGTGTGCCCGAGACCCTGACCCCAACTCCACCCCACTGCGCAACAACCAAATTTTCCTTTGAAATGTCAGAGGAATGGTTGGACATTTTGGGTTGCTTACGTTTATTGAATAACTTGCAGAGTTATATTACGATTTATAGGATTGTCATGTCTTTGTAGTTAAACTGCTTCTATGCTTGTGTTAAAGAAGGCAAATAAGGGTTTGCTTACCCTGAGCTGAGTCTGTCTAAAAATACTGTATTTCATTACTTGGCACATCAGCCTCGTCAGTCTGGTTTTTGCTATGTGCTAAAATTACAGTCTTTTCTAAACAAACAGTAAAAACGTCCTGGCCGGAAAAATGAAGTCACTGCAGAACTTGTGACAATAGGTCTCTGTTTTGACCTCTGCAAACACTTTGCTGCTGAGCTGATGGGCTCAGTCACTCGTTTGGGGTCATAAATGCAAACTAATTAGGTCTGTAAATCTTGGTCATACCATAAAAATCTATATCAAGTGAGTCATGACAACAAAGTCCCTGATATTTCAGTTGAGCTTTGCAATGCTGCTTAATACCTTAATGACTCATAGTTAGTCCTGTGGCCAGGAATCACGATCTTTATTCCCGTTGTAGCAGTGAAACTGAAGCTCAGTTCTCTCGGTGCAAACAAAGAGTCACACAAAAAATTACATTTAAGTTACAGTTCCAGCCAGGCTAAACGTTCCCCGATTAGTGTGTCGCTGTTGGTGGCCTTTAGCTGTGGCTTTATATTTAACGTAGTCTTTTCTGTGATGGAATCAGTCTCTTATGACTCTGCAAGAGAGCAAATGTAGGTATTTCCCCTAAAAGTCTGTCTTTATTGGAAAATGTGCTGAAGTAACATTTTTAATACTGTGTTGGGCTTTTTGAGACCGTCTCATCCAGACTGAGTCTCTTGTTAAGGAGGAAACAGGGGTGTAGTGGGTGTGCCTTAAATGGGTGTAGCGCTCATCTGCTGTAGCTAGCCATGTGTTTTGTAAGCTGCTTTTATTGTGTTTGACACTTCAAACTTTAGATGTGAGTCATTTTGGGCCAAGCTGTCAGTCAGCACAGAGAAACCAGAAGAACCAGGTCACAGCAGCATCACGACACTAGCCTTGAGTTTTTAACTTGAAGATGAAAAGACCGAGCCAACATGTGAACTCTACAAACACGGTGCATTTTAAACACTTGGATTTGAAGATCAACATGTAACCCAATTATATTCTGCTGTGTTTAAGTTTTTAGCCACGTGATAAGCTGATATTTAAGATCTGACCTTAACGGCAGCCTGGTTTCACCTAAACGAATGCACCGATTTATAAACGCACGAATGTTGCAGAAGTGTTATTTTGTGGAAAACAACTTGAATTTCCAGTTTATTTATTAAAATGTACATACACTGTTTCTGGTCTGTTTCATGTTGCACATCACTCACCAGGACAAACCAAACTCTAATCAGGATTTTTAATTTTTAATTCAATTCAATTCAATTTCTTTATTGTCCCACAAGGGGAAATTAGTTTAGCAATTCAATTCAATTCAATTTTATTTATATAGCGCCAAATCACAACAAAAGTCGCCTCAAGGCGCTTCATAGATACAGAGAAAAACCCAACAATCATATGACCCCCTATGAGCAAGCACTTTGGCGACAGTGGGAAGGAAAAACTCCCTTTTAACAGGAAGAAACCTCCGGCAGAACCAGGCTCAGGGAGGGGCGGCCATCTGCTGCAACCGGTTGGGGTGAGAGAAGGAAGACAGGATAAAAGACATGCTGTGGAAGAGAGACAGAGGTTAATAACAGATATGATTCAATGCAGAGAGGTCTATTAATACATAGTGAGTGAGAAAGGTGACTGGAAAGGAAAAACTCAATGCATCATGGGAATCCCCCGGCAGCCTAAGTCTATTGCAGCATAACTAAGGGAGGATTCAGGATCACCTGGTCCAGCCCTAACTATATGCTTTAACAAAAAGGAAAGTTTTAAGCCTAATCTTGAAAGTAGAGATAGTGTCTGTCTCCCGAATCCAAACTGGAAGCTGGTTCCACAGAAGAGGGGCCTGAAAACTGAAGGCTCTGCCTCCCATTCTACTTTTAAATACTCTAGGAACAACAAGTAGGCCTGCAGAGCGAGAGCGAAGTGCTCTAATAGGGTGATATGGTACTACAAGGTCATTAAGATAAGATGGGGCCTGATTATTTAAGACCTTGTATGTGAGGAGCAGGATTTTGAATTCAATTCTGGATTTAACAGGAAGCCAATGAAGGGAAGCCAAAACAGGAGAAATATGCTCTCTCTTTCTAGTCCCTGTCAGGACTCTTGCTGCAGCATTTTGGATTAGCTGAAGGCTTTTCAGTGAGTTTTTAGGACATCCTGATAATAATGAGTTACAGTAGTCCAGCCTGGAAGTAATAAATGCATGAACTAGTTTTTCAGCGTCACTCTGAGACAGGATATTTCTAACTTTAGAGATGTTGCGCAAATGGAAGAAAGCAGTCTTACATATTTGTTTAATATGTGCGTTGAAGGACATATCCTGGTCAAAAATGACTCCAAGGTTCCTCACAGTGTTACTGGAGGCCAAGGTAATGCCATCCAGAGTAAGAATCTGGTTAGATACCATATTTCTAAGATTTTCAGGGCCGAGTACAATAACCTCAGTTTTATCTGAATTAAGAAGCAGAAAGTTAGCGGCCATCCAGGTCTTTATGTCTTTAAGACATTCCTGCAGTCTAACTAATTGGTGTGTGTTATCTGGCTTCATGGACAGATAGAGCTGGGTGTCATCTGCATAGCAGTGTAAATGTATGCTATGTCTTCTAATGATACTGCCTAAGGGAAGCATGTATAATGTAAACAGAATTGGTCCTAGCACTGAACCCTGTGGAACTCCATAATTAGCCTCAGTGTGTGAAGAGGACTCTCCATTTACATGCACAAATTGGAGTCTATTAGATAGATATGATACAAACCACTGCAGCACAGTACCTGTAATACCTACAGCATGTTCTAATCGCTCTAATAGGATATTATGGTCAACAGTATCGAACGCTGCACTGAGGTCTAGCAGGACAAGCACAGAGATGAGTCCACTGTCAGAGGCCATAAGAAGATCATTTGTAACCTTCACTAAAGCTGTTTCTGTGCTGTGATGAGCTCTGAAACCTGACTGAAACTCTTCAAATAAGCCATTCCTCTGCAGATGATCTGTTAGCTGTTTGACAACTACTCTTTCAAGGATTTTTGATATGAAAGGAAGGTTGGAGATTGGCCTATAATTAGCTAAGACTGCTGGGTCTAGAGATGCTTTTTGAGTAAAGGTTTAACTACAGCCAGCTTGAAGGCCTGTGGTACATAGCCGATTATTAGAGATAGGTTGATCATATTTAAGATCGAAGAATTAATTAATGGCAGGACTTCTTTGAGCAGTTTTGTAGGAATGGGGTCTAAAAGACACGTTGAAGGTTTGGAGTAAGTAATTATTGAAGTTAACTCAGAAAGATCAATTGGAGAAAAAGAGTCTAACTTAACATCAATGGTACTAAGAGTAGCTGTAGATAATATTACATCTGTGGGGTGATTATTGGTAATTTTTTCTCTAATGATAAAAATTTTATTTGTGAAGAAGTTCATGAAGTCATTACTAGTTAACGTTAAAGGGATGGTTGGCTCAACAGAGCTCTGACTTTTTGTCAGCCTGGCTACAGAGCTGAAGAGAAACCTAGGGTTGTTCTTATTTTCTTCAATCAGTGATGAATAGTAAGATGTTCTGGCTTTGCGGAGGGCTTTCTTATAAAGCAGCAAACTTTTTCTCCAGGCTAAATGATGATCCTCTAAATTTGTGACACGCCATTTCCTCTCCAGATTACGAGTCATCTGCTTTAGGCTACGTGTTTGAGAATTATACCACGGAGTCAGGTACTTCTGATTAGAGACCTTAGTTTTCACAGGAGCTACAGTATCCAGAGTCGTACGTAGTGAGGAGGTGAAATTATTAACAAGATAATCGACCTCTGTTGGAGTAGCGTTCAGATAGCTGCTCTGCTCTGTGTTGGTACAGGGCATTGAAGATGATAATAGTGGGTGGATTATATTCTTAAACTTAGTTACAGCGCTTTCAGAAAGACATCTACTTTGATAAAGTCTACTCTCCACCGCTGTGTAATCAATTATTGTAAATGTAAATGTTATCAGGAAATGATCAGACAGGAGAGGGTTTTTAGGAAACACCGTTAAATGTTCAGTTTCTATGCCATATGTTAAAACAAGATCTAGAGTGTGATTAAAGTGGTGGGTGGGTTCTTTTACATTTTGAGAGAAGCCAATTGAGTCTAATAACAGATTAAATGCCATGTTGAGGCTGTCATTTTTAGCATCTACATGGATGTTAAAATCACCCACAATAATTATTTTATCTGAGCTCAGAACTAAATTAGATATAAAGTCTGAGAAATCAGACAGAAACTCTGTGTAAGGCCCAGGTGGACAATAGATGATAACAAGTAAGACTGGTTTCTGAGTTTCACAGCTGGGGTGGACAATGTTAAGCATCAGGCTTTCAAATGAATTAAAAGTCTGTCTTGGTCTTTCATTAATTAACAGGCTGGTGTGAAAAATTGCTGCCACACCGCCCCCTCGGCCTGTGCTTCGAGGTTTCTGGTAGTTAGAATGACTCGGGGTGTTGATTCATTTAAACTAACATAATCATCCTGCTGCAACCAGGTTTCTGTAAGGCAGAGTAAATCAATTTGTTGATCAATTATTAAGTCATGTACTAACAGAGACTTGGAGGAGAGAGACCTAATATTTAATAATCCACATTTCACTGTTTTACTCTTTGGTTCAGATGTGGATACTGTATTGTTCTTTCTTTGTAATTGTTTATGTTTAAGTTGTTTGTTGCTGGTTTTTAGTTTGTTTTTTGTCTGTTTGGGAGCTGACACAGTCTCTATGGAGATGGGTTTTTGGGGGGGTAGCAGGAGGAGAGAAGCTGCAGAGAAGCGTGTAAGACTGCAACTCTGCTTCCTGGTCCCAACTCTGGATAGTCATATTTTGGGGGGTTTAATAAATTTGTCCATATTTCTAGAAATGAGAGCTGCTCCATCCAAAGTGGGATGGATGCCGTCTCTCCTAACAAGACCAGGTTTCCTCCAGAAGGTTTGCCAATTATCTATGAAGCCCACATCGTTTCTGGGACACCACTCAGACAGCCAGCAATTTAAGGAGAACATGCGGCTAAACATGTCACTCCTGGTCTGATTGGGGAGGGGACCAGAGAAAACTACAGAGTCCGACATTGTTTTGGCAAAGTTGCACACCGATTCAATATTGATTTTAGTGACCTCCGATTGGCGTAACCGGGTGTCATTACTGCCGACGTGAATTATGATTTTACTGAATTTAGCAGCAGGATATAAATAAACAGAACAATACTATAAAATAATAATGACAATAATAGTGATAGAAAGTCCAAGGGCAGTTATTTGCCATTGAGGAGACAAGCCCTGAAATTTTGCTAGCAGTTTTTAGCAGAAGTCCCAACCGATTCTTATTCTTCACCGTCAGGTTACCAAACCAGGCAGCGATACAAAAGGACATCACAGATTCGATAAAACTTCTATAAAACAAGGACAACATCTCAGATGAGACATTAAAAGATCTCATTTTCCTTAAAAAGAACAGTCGTTGTTGAACTTTTTTAGTAGTGGCATCAGCATGAGATTCAAAACACAGTTTATGGTCAAGTACCACACCTAGATATTTATAACTCTCAACGATCCCAATATCGGCAGTTTTAATGATAGTGGGTGATGAGCTATAAGAGGACTTCCTAAAATCAATAATCATGTCTTTAGTTTTTGACACGTTAAGTGAAAGGAAGGACTCATCACACCAATTCACAAAATCATCTACAACCTGTCCATGGCCTGACTCGCCCCCACAAGAAGACTGACGATTACTGTGTCATCACCAAACTTCAGGATGTGTCTGTTCGTGAAATTGCTGCAACACTCACTCGTGTACAGAATGAACAGAAGGGCAGAGAGGCAGCATGCTGGGGTGATGCAGTAGAGGAGGAGAGCACATCAGAAAACACATGATTCACCATCACGCATTGTGACCTATTAGTCAGAAAGTCTGTCACCCAGCCGACCAGACTAGTGTCAAGCTTGAAATGATTGTAAAGCCTGTCAGCAAGTAAGAAGGGTTGAATTGTATTGAATGCCGATGAAAAGTCAGCAAATAATAATCTTGCATGTGGGTGGGGGGCCTCAAGATGCTTATACAAGAGATGCAGGAGTGTGACAGCAGCATCCTCCACACCTCTCCCTGCTCTACAGGCGAACTGGAAGGGGTCAAGATGGTGTTCAACATACATTAAAATCTCCTTCTTAATTATCTTCTCAAATGTCTTCATCACTAAAGAAGTCAGAGCCACAGGCCTAAAATCATTCAGTGCCTTAGGAGAACTGCCCTTAGCAACAGGAACAATGACAGCATGTTTCCAAATCTTAGGTACCGTCTGTAGCTCTAAAGAAAGTGAGAAGATATAGTGAAAAATCCCACTCAGCTGATCAGCACAAGTTCTCAGTACCTGTCCACAGATGTTGTCAGGTCCAGGACTCTTACTTTTAGTGTGTCTAAAGAGATTAGCTACCCCCTCTCATCAATACAAATTGATGGGGGAGTGATGGTCTTTTCCCTCAGTGTGCTGGTCTGCCTAGAAGTCAAAGTTCTCAAAACGAAGGTTAAAAACTGTTAAGACTGTCTGCCAGATGTTTGTCAGAGGTAAACCCCTCTTAAGTAATATTACTTTTACCTTTCGTCTGTAGCCCTGCCATTGTTTTCATACCAAGCCAAGCTCTTTTGAGGTTGTTACTGCTGAGTTCTGCCTCAATCTTATTTCTTTACCTCATCTTGGCGATCTTTATTGCAGCCCTCACCTCCTTCCTCAATATTCTCATAGTGGGAACGTCTCCCTCGTTAAAAGCAATTTCCCTTTTAAGAATCAGATCCTTAATATCTTTAGAGAGCCACGGTTTGTTATTAGGGAAAGTCTTAAATTCTCTGACTGGAACCACAGAGTCTTTGCAAAAAGAGACGTAGCTACACACCACATCGGTGAGTTCATCCAAATCAGAAGTGCTCTCTTGAAACAAGGACCAGTCAGTGCAATCAAAACACCCCTGAAGGGCAACACAACTGTCTTTTGTCCAGACATTAGTCCGCTTCACACAGGCCTTCTCCCCCCTAATCACAGATCTGTAAGCAGGGAGGAGGTGAATAACATTGTGATCCGAAGAACCTAGCGCAGGTCCAGCCACAGACTTATATGCCCCCTTAATTGGTCCATAACACAAATCCAGCGTTTTGTTTTGCCTTGTAGGACAAGTGACATATTGAAAGAAATCGTTCAGTGATTTCTTAAGATTACAATTGTTAAAATCACCAAGAATAAGTGAGAGTCTGCAGATTGTGTACCACTTTAAAAATGGCATCGGCAGCAACTTTAACGTCAGCTTTAGGATGAATGTAAACAACAGTGACAAAAATTTGAGGGAACTCCCTCGGTAAGTAAAATGGCCTGACAGATACTGAAAGTCGGTAAGACACAACCGCTCCGGCACAGTAAAGTTATTACACCAGCCCTGGTTGATATACAAACATAGCCCTCCTCCGTGGGATTTGCGTGTTACTCCACAGTTCCGATCCAATCTGACAGGGGTCCCAAAGCTGCTGATTTGCAGTGAAGTGTCACTGTCCATATCGGTCAGCCACGTCTTGGTAAGCGCCATCAGACAAGCCTCCCTGTATTCCCGTAGATGAAGCACATTTCCTTGTAATTCATCCGTTTTGTTTCTAAGAGATTGGACATTGGCCAGAATCATAGAAGGCAGAGGAACACGATTCTTCCTCTTCGGAGGAAGAATCGGGACTAACTTTTTAGTTAGTCAAGATTAGTCTTAGCGTTTCTTATAAACAGTTATTTTAGTTGTCACGTCAGGACCTGTGCAGTCTTGTGAGAAACAAAAATAAGGTACAGTAGCCTCCAAGGACTGAGTTAGTTACTGGCTACTGGGGCTGTTCGATATAACGATTTATATATTGGACGATGATATAAAAACGTCTATCGTTTCATTTTATGCTATCGTTTGTTTCGTGGTGTCATAAAATAAAATGTTTACAGCATTATTTTTTCATGGTTTTGATGGTCACTGTACTGGCTATATTAATTTATTAAAGTTCTCTCTTTCTCTTATATTTAATATAAACACACTATGGACGACAAGCGCTAGTCATTGTTGCGTTTGCGTGGCTCTGCTGTCCGCTTGTTTGTTTTCCATGTAAACCTTTCACAATAAAGCTCAAGATCCTGTTGACTTTTCAAAATAAACTGAATCAAGTGAAAGAGTATGCAGAGTTTACGGATGAGAAGAAAAAAAAGATCCGTCAGGTGCTAAAAAATAAACCTTAGACTCAAAATTTGTAACGGCCACCATTTTCTTTCAACTTACATCTAAAAATGTATCGTTTCATGCATCGGTTAAAACACTAGAGTCCAGCTACACGACGCCCAGCTGGAAACACTTCACACAAGGTGAGTATTACAGAATTTACAGAAAATATTACATTTTGTGATTTATATCGTTGTCAGGACGATAAATGTCTTATATCGGGATATTAGATTTTTGTCATATCACACAGCCCTACTGGCTACACTAAACTTTAGAGACCAGGTCTGAGCAATGTGGACCATAGTGTTTGAAGATAAATTTCAGTTCAGAGACAATAAAAGTCCAAAAGACACACCTTTAAATAAAAATGGTTTATTCTCTTTTAATATAGCTTTTGTTCTATCCATAGCAGAAAAGAGCCTCCACGCCACTCAGTGCTTAAAACCTGCAACTGGATCTGAAGTCGTCGCTGCAATAACCGACAAAGGTCTTCACAGCAATAACACCAGCTTGATACCCATCCAACAAGTCACGTTGCTCATTTTAAAAACAAGTGGAGATGTTGGCAGGTAGGAAGAGGAGGAGGAAGAGGAGGGTGAAGGGGTCAGATCTGATTCCAGATCTGATTTATTTGTGACTCAGACCAAGCAGCGCAGATTCCCAGGGTTTTGTTGGGAGGAGTTTATTCCGTGCGTGTTTGTTTGTGCTGCAAAATTGACATCTTGCTCCAGTATGGCTGTTGATGTGGAGGCAGAGGTTTCTGCCACGAAAAGGTCACAAGTTGAGGTAATAAAGATTCTTCCTGAATGGACAGAAAAACAAATACTGAAAACTCATCCTGTAATCACAGAGGTGTGAGCAAGCAGAACACAAGCAAAAGGATACCATTTGATATTCATAACAGGCCGGCTTTGTCCAAGCAGGTTCTGTTGCAGTAAATATTTCATACTGAGCCTGTCTACAAATGCTGATGCACAGCTGCTGCTTTTTATTTTAAGGAACAATAACTTTGGCTCGTGAAGGATTTTATTTTGAGTCAGGTAGTTTAAAATCACCCTAAAATTTTCCAGTAATGTTCCGCAGTCTTTCCCGGGTCACCACAGGGTGTCTGAGTAAATAAAGAAGACAACAACCAGAGTTGTCTTAAATGGAGTGCGTGAAGATGCCGGGTGAAGAGGAAAGATAACAGTGATGGTCAACATGAGGAGCAAGAGGTGAACAAAATCATCAGATTTCAAAACAACAGTGTAGACAGGCTGTTGGCTGCAGTTTCAGTTTACAGTGTTTGAATCTTGGTCTCAGGCCTTATGCCAGCTCACAGAGTGAACAGGCTGAGGTGCACCTTCCTCCACTGCTTCCTTTCTACTCTTCACTGCGCTCGCTGATTAAAATGTCTCTGTGGCGGGGCGGGGCCTGCGGTGCCGTGCAGAGGAGGCGGACGCACCTGCACGGTACCGCAGGCCATGCCCCGCCACAGTCTCCAAAAAGAAAAAACATTAGTTTTACATCACCCCAAAGTAGTTGTTTTGTCTTTATTGATTACTGTGCTCACTGTGGTAGGAAATAAACTAAAGGAACACAAGAACATACATCGGCACCCCTGGTGATGCAACATGTTCTAACACTACCCCCTGGTGACAACAAACTGCTACCACATGCAGAAAACAGCCTGAAGCACAAATGCACGACCACGTTACGTGCTGCTAGATAAAAATTCAGGTCCCTTCTGAAGAAGCTCGACTTGTGCTGTTTTTGTATCGTTTTTGGTTGATATTTAACATTCACAGAAATAATATGTAAACAGACTCAGACTAAAGCATCAGCATTTGTAGGAAAGCCCGTAGCTTCTGCGTGCTGCAGTGGCTGTAATCATTCGCACACGCATTGGCATGGCATGTAAAGTGGCACATCCAAGCTTTTGCATACCTCTACATCTCTACATATTATAAATAGAGTATTGTTGTGTGTCTTACCTGTTCTCTGGGTATCATGTTGCATTGGAGCTGCTTATTGCCTTTGATCCATCTGTGTTGGCATTTGCTTGTTCCTTCACCACAGGATCTGAGACATAAACACAAAATGTTTTCCGTGAGCTTTCTTGTCGTTTGTTTAGGCCGTCTTCAGGCAGGAGGACAGAGAGAGGGAGAGAAAGCAGACGCAGATGTGGCCAAGCACAACTTTCTGACATGACTTCTGTAAACTCTGCTGATGAGTGCACGGGCTATCACTTGTTATGGGTCACGTTAAATTTTTAAAAATGACGTCATGTTTAAAAACAGCACTTCCTCATCACAACCTGATTACCAGTGGCCAAAATACCTGGAACAACATCAATCTTTTATCCTGCCTACGGACACAGAAAGAGCAGAAGCTGAGAGACGGAAAGAGACGTGAGACAAACCATAACTCTAAGTCACTGTAGCTTTCTGTGTTGATGGATTTTTCTAACCCAGTTATTATTCTCTTTTTTACTTTTGTCCTTGTTTTCAAATTGCACCATCTTTCTTAATGTTTTTATAATGAATTTAGATGATGTCACCCCTTATTTATCCCCCCCCCCCCCCCCCCCCCCCTTTTTATGTATAATTTATGACCCAGGTAAGAATGCAGATGTGTAAGGATGAAAAAGGAAACCCTGGATGTGAAAAGCTGTATTAATAATCATGCAGTGCACATGCATCTGTAATCAGTACACATAACAGACAGCTTTGATGTGGACTGAGACATTTTGCTTTTTATCTTTTAAAAAGCAAACTGAAAAGTGAATTTCTACATGCTCAAAAAAAGAATTCTCCTGATTTTAAACAATGATTCTGGAAGACGAGTAAAGTATTTTACTATAAATTTTGCTTTGTCAGCATCATAAGGAGTATCAGCTGATCGAGTGAAAATATCAGATCAGGTCCACAAGGCTGAAGATGAACGGCCTGCTGGTGCTTCAGGTTACTGTGTGTTTGGCCACTGTGGTCACACATCGCTGCTTTATATTTGGTGAATGGAGTTAACTGATAAAATGGAAGAAGAGCTTGTATAATCTTGAGAGTGAAATCAGATTTGTGACTCATTATTTCAGCAGGCAGCTGTTGTTGCAGACGTGCTGCGGCTCGCGCGGTACTAACAGAAGTACGGTTGCTGCATGGCCTCGGCCGCCGTCAGCCTCTGCTGGTGGTCATAGCGCAGCAGCTTGTCCAGCAGGTCCAGAGCCTCTGGACTCACCAGGTGCTGGTTCTCTGATTGGATGAACTGCTCCCAGCGTTTCCGTGTTTGCCTGGAAACAAGTGACTATTAACATCTAGTTAAGCTGCCTGGGTGTGAGCTGCTTTCAATACATTTGAATATGTTTCAGCAGTTTTACAGGAAGTCAGCGATACTCACTGCCCCAGCATGTCTTTGAAGCGAGTGTCCAGTTCTATGTGATATTTGTGCAGGTAGCCAAAGAGCTCATCGGTGCCGAGAACCTTAGCGATGCGGACCAGCTGGAAAACAAGATGCATACCACGTCAGTGCGCCCCCTAATGGCTCAAATATGTCAGTGCACTGTCACAGCAGAAGACACTGTTTATGAAAGCAGAAACAAAGACAACACAGTCAGTCAGTGGCTTTTTACATCACTGTTCATCGAGACCTGAACTCTGACCTTTTAAAAATAAAATGTTATCTGTTGGCCGTTTTATCCTAATTGAGTGAACTGTTGTTACAGTTAGTGTAGAAATGTCTTGAGTTACAGCTTTCAGAGCATGAAGTGGAGGCTGACACAACAAGCTGTCGCTCCTTTTAAAGCAGCTCCTTCGACTCACTGCTGTCTGGATTTTTCTTAGAAAACACACGGCTTATATTCAGGTCACTACTATGTATTATTATTGGCTTACAATTTATTATAGTTCAAAAGCATAAGTATAACCCACCATAGCATTTTTGTGTCTGACCTGCAGGATCACACATTTCTGAAAAACCACTTCATGTTGTCTCTCTCACCTGGTCATAGTTGTCCTGGCCATGAAAAAACGGTTCCTTCAGGAAAATCATACTGGCCAACATGCAGCCGAGACTCCACATGTCCAAACTGTAATCATACATCTGAAAGAACAACACACAACTAAAAATGAGCTCAGAGAAAACTGAGACGGGCAGGTGACCGTGTTCTGCTGAGTGGAAGCATACCTGATAGTCCACTAGCAGCTCAGGGCCTTTGAAATAGCGCGAGGCCACCCTGACGTTATATTCCTGAGCGGGATGGTAAAATTCAGCCAAACCCCAATCTATAAGACGCAGCTGTCACATACAAACAGAAATCAGAATCAGAATCAGAAAGGGTTTTATTGCCAAATGTTGAGCAGGTTTACAACATTAGGAAATTGCTGCGGTGCTTCAGTGCAAACATACTGTCATAAATTGCGCTTAAATAGACATGAAAAAATAAAAGTAAGAATAAGAATTAAAAGTGCTACGTAGAAAGATATATACATGAGTGCAGGTGGTGATCAGTGCCAAACATGGAATGATGCAGTGAACACAGCGTAGGGTCATGTGTTAGTGGTGGGAACAGTCGTACGTTTATTGTTCATGTGTCCAACAGCAGAGGGGAAGAAACTGTTCTTATGGCGAGAGGTTCTGGTGCGAATGGACCGGAGCCTCCTGCCTGAGGGGAGCAGGTCAAACAGACTGTGTCCAGGGTGAGAAGGGTCAGCTGAGATCCGAGCTGCACGCCGCAGTGTCCTGGAGGTGTACAGGTCCTGCAGAGATGGGAGTCTGCAGCCAATCACCTTCTCAGCAGAGCGCACAACACGCTGCAGTCTCTGTTTGTCCCTGATAGTGGCTCCAGCGTACCACACGGTGATGGAGGAGGTGAGGATGGACTCGATGATTGCAGTGTAGAATTGCATCATCGTCCGTGTTGGCAGGTTGAATTTCTTCAGCTGCCTCAGGAAGTACATCCTCTGCTGGGCTTTCTTGATGACGGAGGTGATGGTGGGCTCCCACTTCAGGTCCTGGGTGATGGTGGTACCCAGGAAGCGGAATGAGTCCACAGAGGTGATGAGGGTGTCAGTCAGGATGATGGGGGGGAGTGGGGCTGTGTGCTTCCTGAAGTCCACAATAATCTCCACTGTCTTCTGGGCATTCAGCACCAGGTTGTTGTGGCTGCACCAGGACACCAGACGTTCAACCTCCCTCCTGTAGGCAGACTCATCCCCGTCCGAGATGAGCCCAATAACGGTGGTGTCATCTGCAAACTTGATTAGCTTGACAGACTGGTGGGTGGAGGTGCAGCAGTTGGTGTACAGGGAGAAGAGCAGAGGAGACAGAACACAGCCCTGAGGGGAGCCGGTGCTGATGGTCCGGGAGTCCGAGACATTCTTTCCCAGCCTCACATGCTGCTTCCTGTCCGTCAGGAAGTCAGTGATCCACCGGCAGATGGGATCAGGCACATTCATCTGGGAAAGCTTGCCTCGGAGATGGTCTGGAAGGATGGTGTTGAAGGCAGAGCTGAAGTCCACAAACAGGATCCTGGCGTAGGTTCCTGGGGAGTCCAGATGCTGCAGGATGAAGTGTAGGGCCATGTTGATGGCGTCATCTACAGACCTGTTGGCTCTGTATGCAAACTGCAGGGGGTCCAGGAGGGGGGCCGTGAGGGTCTTGAGATGGGAGAGAACTAGGCGCTCAAATGACTTCATGACCACAGATGTCAGAGCCACGGGTCTGTAGTCATTTAGTTCAGTGATCCTAGGTTTCTTGGGGACAGGGATTATGGTAGAGGACTTGAAGCAGGCAGGCACATGACATGCCTGCAGTGAGGAGTTGTCATGTCATGTGACAAATGACAACATTACACACAGTGTCTTGTTGAACCATTCTGAAGGTTCACATTGTGGTTTGACAAAGTTACAGCTCAAGTATTAGCCGTTCTCCCACTAGTACCTACTCGACATGGTTTTTAGGGTTTGCTATTAGGGGCCAGTATCTGGTACTTTTATAGTACCCACTTGGCCGGGGTTCCAAGCGATCAACAGACAGCATGTGTTTGACTGGTTAGTCAGTTATGTCACTCGACAGGGTATGGGAGTGTTTCCTTCACGAAAATCAAAACTGCCATTTTTTTAAGGACTCGGAAACGATGGAAAGCCTCACAAAAATGAACCCGTCACCCAAAAACTCCACAGACTGAGCAGCAGGTGTAACATCGCCTAGACTACAAATGACGTCTTGTGGCTAGCACTCGATTGTAATGGATAATTAGTTGAGCCGAGCACGTCCTAATGGAAAAAGGGCTACAAGTGTTTGCAGACACACAACTTGCCAACATTCCAGCATACAAAACAACCCATAGAAGCGTCAGTAGCACCTTCCTCAGCTGGTGGTCAATCATCACATTGTGCGGCTTCACGTCCCTGTGCATGATCCCCATACTGTGACAAAAGTCCAGAGCCTGGAAGAACACACAGAACAGGCTTAGTGAGGTGCTTATCGTGGTGGCGTTCCATTCAAATGTACCTCCAAAAGTCACTTTTCCCCTCCAGGTCCGTCCCATTCAAATTCAAAGGTTGTGCGCATTCAACATTTTCATAGATAGCATTAATAAAAGCACTGAGGCCACTGCTTTGTCTGCTAATGCTCAGGACAGCTTATCTGAATGAATGTTTAACGACGTTCTATCATCAGTGAGTATTCCCGGAGCAGTCCATATGGACTCGTATGTTATCATGTAACGGTGCAGGCTGTTTAACACTTACAAACTTTGCTTTCATTTTTATTAAACTAAAGTGTTTAGCAGTCGTTTTATAACTTTACTTAAAACGTCCTGAATAAACTGTCCCAAGGATGCTTTCATATTTGACTCGTGCTGTGTCATTAGATATAATCCTGGCTCTGCTGCTGGGCCCTTGTGGCGACAGATTCACACTCTGAATTAGGAAGTCCCTCAGTGACCGCAGCACATTTGAAGAGTGGTACTCTGCAGTTCCACTTTGAAAAGTGAGGATCAGTTTACATGTGAAAACAAAGTAATATTACCTTTAGAAGCTCATACATGTAGTAACGGATATCGTAGTCTGTCAGCTTCTGGTAAAGCTCCTGTGGACCGCACGAGAGACATCAATGTATAAAAAGTGTTCTGATGTGAGCAGCTGGCCTCTACACATGTGGAGCAATAACTGGAGGGTTATTCATGTTATTAATAATGGACATCAACGTGTTTGCATGGATGGTAACCCTGCTGGTAGTCCAAACTTGAGTACCTTAAAATCTGTGTTATTGATGTACTCAAAGACTAGCGCTGGTGTTCTGGACTGCAAAGAGAGGACAACACATGGCTTCACTGAGGAGAACAGCAGGTATCACTGAGTTACAAGCATGACTGGATTACATGGCTCACACGCACGCATGCAGCTGCCGGTTTTCACAACTCACCACCGGGTCTTTGACCGTGTCCACCAGGCGGATGATGTTGGTTCCTCCTCGCAAGTTTTCAAGAATTTTGATTTCCCGTTTGATCTTCTTCTTCTTGACAGGCTGAGTAGAGATGGACACTCATAGTCAGCACAATGGAAATAAGTGAAAATGAAAATAGGGCGCTGCTGAGAGAATCCATCTTTGGGCATCCAAACACACACACACACACACACACACACACACACACACACACACACACACACACACACACAGTATTTCCAACATTATGCTGCTCATTTAAAATGTTTAAATGTTCTGTGGATGACAGAAATAGTTACAATAAAGCTGCTACAATAACCATAAAGTGATACCACATAAACACTGAACTTACCTTCATTTGCATCATGTGTTAATAAAAGCTTGTCACGGCACAAAAATATCTACTTATTAAATATTCCTGCTGATTTTTTCTAGATCATCAACAGCTTCTTTATGTTCTTTAGCTTCTTTACCTTTATATTCTACTTAAGGGTTTCTGTAGCATTAACTGCATAGTTATTTGGTAGGGGTGCAACAATACTCAATTCAATTCAATTCAATTTTATTTATATAGCGCCAAATCACAACAAAAGTCGCCTCAAGGCACTTCATACTCGTATCGATATTGAACCGTTCGATACAGTGCTTTCGGTTCGGTACGCATATGTATCGAACAATACAAAATTTTTAATTTATTTGATCAACTTTTCTTCTGACGATGCTGTGTTGAGAGCTCAGTGGATCTGCATTCGACTACTCTGCCTAGGCTGCACTGTCGAGTGCAGATCCACTGAGCGCAGCGTAAGCTAGCAAGACAGAAGCTAAGCTCGTTGCAACATGGCAAATTGAACCTCCCCCACCCTCATTCAGATCTGGCGTTTGGAACTATTTTGGTTTTCATGTGACGTATGACCCTGAAGGTAAGCGCGTCATGGACTAAAGTAAAACAGTATGTCGGATGTGCCATGCAATGCTCAATTACATGGGTGGGAACTAGTGCTTTAGCGCAGTTAGCTCGTTAACGTGTTGACGCCGTCCAGCCCCACGCACGGGGCGATCCGCGGTAGCTCGTTAACGGAGATTTGCCGTGTTGTGGCGTTAACGTCATTTAAGATTAACGCTGACAGCACTAGTGGGAACACAACAAATATGACTGCACATTTATGCCGACATCATCCTAGTGCAAAGATAAGTGGAAGCAGACAAAAACAACAAGCATGCTACAAACTTTAGCCGAGTCATTTAGACAGCCGTTAGCACATGATTCTGCTTATGGGGACCTGATATGTTTATGCTGCTGAGAATATAGCCCAGAAGAAGTGGATAGTATAGCTTTTATTTTTGAAAGAGCCATTTCTCTGTAATAAACTCTCTTTTCCAAAGATGAGTGATTTCTCGATCAGATAGATTTATTATTTTATTACTTTGTTGTTTCAGCAACATTAAATTTAAGAACTCTACCTTTGAGTTAAAATATATATTTATAATTTTAATAAATGACAAATTAAAAAAGCATGAACATTTTTTGTATTGAAAGTATCAAACCGAACCGAACCGTGAATTTTGTGTATCGTTGCACCCCTATTATTTGGTAAAGTGTTGGGTATCTCATTCACTTGGCTGTTGATGCCACAGCCTTTTTTTTTTTTTGTTAACTCCTGTCCTGTCTGGCAGCTTATGCAACCAGAGTTATGATCTGAATGCACTGTTGAGCCAAACAACTTGTTATTCCAAGATCAGCTCTATAAATTCTCTATAGGCTCCTCTGGTATACAGTTTGATAATGTATAAGACAGGATGGGTAGTAGAAAGGGAAAAAAAATGGGGTGGGGTGTAATAAAACGACAGGGTACAAACTAGGGCTGCCACGATTTGTCGACTAGTCACGATTACGTCGACTATCAAAATCGTCGACGACTGATTTAATAGTCGACGCGTCGTTTGAAGCTTTGTAAGATCACAAAAGACGCAGGAATAAGTAGCAGGATTTAAGAGTGTAATAACGGACTGAAACAGAAGATGGCAGCACTGCATGTACAAGGATGCCAGCTGCCGTTAAACCCCGAAGAAGAAGAAGAAGAAGCAGCTGTGTCCCAGAAATCATAGCGCGGCCCAGCTTAGTTTCCAACAATGGCGGCAGCTAGTTAGTTTTAATGTTACTCTTATTATTCTTTCTGGGTCACAAAATAAACGTTTAACATATTTTCAGGCGAGAATGTAGCTGTGTAAACCTCAAATATCGGCTCAGTTTATCAGGACACCACATATTTTCCAAAAGCGCTCCGACGTTTTCGGAGACGTCTGTTACCCACCAGCTCGATAGCTAGCCGGGGGCTAGGTCACTAGCGCGGTGAGAACACCGGACTCCCGGCAAATTGTTTTCTAACCCACCGCCGTCTTTCGCTACTCAGGTTAAATATATATGAGTCACTTAGATAAATTAAAAATGTTGTTGTTTGGCTTTTTTTTTTTGTATTTTATTTGTTCCTGAGTAAATCGGTTTGTCTGAGATTAAAGTTATAGTTTTTACACAGCTGAATAAACGTCAAGCAGACAGCTGATTATCAAAAGTGTGAGATGCTCGAGAATTTACTCCGGTGTCCTGTTATATTTTAGATAGCAAGGAGTTCATTAAACTTCACCGAAACAATCTGCAAATTTCATTAAAATTGAATAAACTATCATCTTGTCTTTATTTTTAGTTAGCACCTTAAACACTTAAAGCTGTAAGCTAATGATAGTTATATAAGAGCAGATGCTGCTGGTGCAATAAGCTGTACGTTTTACGTCCAGTGGATGATGATCTGATTAGTCGACTAATCGCATAAATAATCGGTGACTAGTCGACTATCAAAATAATCGTTTGTGGCAGCCCTAGTACAAACAGAAATGCACAATACATCGCCAGTTAGTGCACCTTAAAACAAAAACAATAATACAGCACCTGGAACAAAATCTTGAAAATGCACAGGTAAATGGTAAATGGCCTATATTTGTATAGCGCTTTACTAGTCCCTAAGGACCCCAAAGCGCTTTACACAACCAGTCATCCACACATTCACACACTGGTGATGGCAGCTACATTGTAGCCACAGCCACCCTGGGGCGCACTGACAGAGGCGAGGCTGCCGGACACTGGCGCCACCGGCCCCTCTGACCACCACCAGTAGGCAACGGGTGAAGTGTCTTGCCCAAGGACACAACGACCGAGACTGTCCAAGCCGGGGCTCAAACCGGCAACCTTCCGATTACAAGGCGAACTCCCAACTCTTGAGCCACAATCGCCCCGGTACATAAGAGCGTGAAAGTTTGTGAGTGTGTATGTGTCACAAAATACACTTGAAAAGAGGGTGAGAAGCAATACTACCCCCCAGCAGGGGTGGGAGTCCAGGACCAGGGGCGATGGGCAGCCAATCCCACTAGAGGCCTGCCACCCCGGTGTGAGCTGAGTTCAGGATCCCAAAGCAACAGCAACGTCCAGTGGGGAGTGGTAGGGGAGGTGAACCCCTTCCTCCAATACCAGGCTCAGCAAATCCACCCATATGACTGCTCTACCCACTGTGACACTGTATGAACAATGTGCCGTATGAGGGAGTGCTGGGATATGTAAGACCAGGAGGACAAGAGCACTAGCCCAGAAGGAGAGAAGCAGCAAACAAGTGGCTCAGTGTGCACCCCATTTCTCACGCCCCACCACAGGGGTGTGCAGATGAGCCCAAAGAGACCACTCAATTACAACAGACACACAGCAAAAGGGACATGGCACACTCATCTGGGTCTTGGACGAGCTGCACCCAGCAACGGTTGCCCCCATAACCTGGACACCCTACCCCATCCAATGGGCTTGCAGTTACACATGACCGCCATGGTGCAGACCGGACATCCCAACGTGCGCTAACACACACTACACTGCAAGGCAGTCAACGGGGTGCAGACCAACCCTGTGCAAGAAGGTACCCAGCCGGACACCAGGCAACCCCGGGCACCTGGGCAGCCATCCAGCCTGGGATCAGGACCCACCACCACAAGGACCCCAGGCCCCACACCCTAAGATTGCTAGGCAGCACCCACCCCAGTCCCCACCGCTACCAACTGAGGCAGAGACCCAGACACCCCAAAACAGCAACTGCAGCTCCCAGGGAGATGCCAGATCCCAGTAGTCCCAGAGACCACCTTCATCCTGCTGCAAGTCATACAGGGAAACAGGACTACAACCGACCATCCCCACTAAGTAATGGAACTGATCAGTGGGAACCAGAGAGAAACACATTCATCCAGCTGGTTTTCTGAGGGGGAGGCATTCTCTCCAGACTGATGGGATCCAGAAGTAAATTGATGCCACAGGCTGTTCATAAACCATTTGACCAATAGATGATGCCAGAGTACAATGTAAGGTTTGACAGGATTAAAGAAAGTAATCTGACAAAGAAAAGTCAGCAAGTGCCAAGAAAAGATTTAACAGAAGACATTTTAAAAATGTTTGTGGATTTGATGAGGTTTTCAGAAATGGATAACTGCCAAAGCGAGAAGACTCATGTTACCACAATCAGAGATGGGCAGTAACGCGTTACTGTAATCTGATTACTTTTTTCAAGTAACGAGTAAAGTAAGGGATTACTATTGCAAAATCGGTAATTAGATTACCGTTACTTTCCCGTAGGAACGCTGCGTTACTGCGTTACTAAAACCGTGATTTTTTTTGCGAGAATGTCTCATGACAGTGACGTAAGCAAGTGCGACGTTGGTGACAGCAGCTGTGTGCAGATCAACAATGGATAATATATCGAGTGCGGGAGAGAGTATGAGCGTGCAGCGTTTAAAGTGTGGAAGTACTGACCTTACTTTGAGTTTGATTCCATAAAAAGTGACAAAAACATTAGCGTCCATCGTGCGTGGGAAGAAAACTTCTTTTTACAGCGAAAAAACCCCCTAAACTTCCGAGCAAGCACCGAGTAGCTGCGACGTGATGGGAAACTCACAGAGACACTCGCGCGGATTCTTCAACTGACCGCAGCACACCTACACCAGGGTAACCCTCCGCCTACCCTGCTCCTGCTTTACAGGTGAAAATAGAGCAAAAGGACCGCTGAGTCTTTGACTTTATTTATTTTCTGCTGTGTTTTACTTGCATCTGTTTGAAAGAGTGAGTGAAAACACAAAAAATATTTTATTTTATGTGCTGGAATGTGTAGAAAATAGGTTTAAATGTTAAACTAATTTATTCAAGTCAGAGAATGTTGCATATAATTAAATGTTTTGCTTGATGCATAAAGTTAAAAGATTAAAACTGATAAAACAAGTTAAAAAAAGAGACTTTTCCATTTGATTACATTTTGTATGATGGATTATGTAGAAAAAGTAGAATTGGGCTGAAAGATCTATCACTTTATCACCTCTTCAGGTTGTAAATCGTGTTTTTAAAAAGTAACTAAGTAACTAAGTAATTAATTACTTTTGAAAATAAGTAATCAGTAAAGTAACGGGATTACTTTTTGGGGGAGTAATCAGTAATTAGTTACTGATTACTTTTTTCAAGTAACTTGACCAACACTGACCACAATACAAATTAGAGATTGTAGGTATAAAAGGTAAAAAACAGACACACACACACACGCAGCCCTAGCAAAAAAGTCAGTCTAGTGCTTACCTTGAGGATTTTCACCACCACTTTCTCGTTATTGGTCACATTTATGGCCTCAAACACTTCACTGTACTTCCCTCTGCCCAGTTTACGCACCAGCTGATAGTTGTCTTGATTACTGAGAAAAGCAAAAACACTTTGGCAGTGATTAAAAATTCATTAAAAAAATCATGCTCTCACGAAGCCAACATGTATATATATACCTCCAGTTTGGCACATGAGCATCATAGTCCCAGTACTCTCTGTTCTTCTGTGTATTAACGTCGGTGTAAACCCGAGCTTTGCTGAGGGTCGGTGTGGGGCCAGGCATTGCTAGCTTTGAGGATCCGAGTCGAGGACCTTCACCTCCTTCTAAATACTTGCTGGCTCGATACTGGAAGGCAGCGCACCGACTCTCCAGAATATGCGGCTCTAAGGTCCCCGAGCCGTGCTTACCATTGGCTTTGGCTGCTCGTGGCCTCTGATGAAAGCTGTCAGGCTGGTCTGACACAGTCGCCGTGCAGACTGACAGAGCTACAATGACTGACTGAGTGAAGCCCCTGAGCAAGGTGTTCAGTAGGATGGGATGAAGAGCCGCCAGCTGCAGGAAGACAGGAGAGGAGCATAACTATGGGTCTTTCTTCAAAGTAAAGCTCAGACTCTTTGGAAATGTATGAACATTTCCATGTGGTGGCAGATAGCTGCATAACATTAAGGACACAATAATACAGGTCAACAGGTCAAAGTCATCAGAGATAAGTTTATGTGGGTTTTTCATGCCGATTTCAAATCTGTGTTTAGTTTTTTTTAAGCGCGTAGCTTCTGTGATGAAGCTAGTTACATATTGCATGATAGTTGGAATAATTAACCATAAGTGTATTGCCAGATTTAATGACAGTTCCCTGTGTTTTATGTTACAGACTGAATTAACTGTGATTGATTTCAGTTGTTACCATGCCTAGAAATTGTATCAATCATCCAGACACTTTCAGTTACGTGCAGTTCATTCACGACGTCGCCCAATTACCACAGACCTTAAGATGATGTACAAGTTGTACTTTATCCACTGGGTGACCAGGATAAATCTTGGGCTCCACATGTCATCTGCAACAGTTGTTCCAATGGACTGCGTGACAGCTTAAATCTGCGAAATGCCACTTGCAATCCCGATGGTGTGGCTGGAACAGTGAGATCATCTCAGCGATTCCTATCTTTGCCGCGTGAATACAACAGGATTTTCAAAAAATTGTATATCCCAGTCTGGAATCTGCAATAAGGCCTGTTCCTCATGATGACTTACTGCCTGTTCCTGTACTGGCATATGATGGATTAGCTTCTGTAGAAGGTGACGAGGAACACGGTCAAGCTGCATCTGGTTACAATCCAGAGTCATCAGATCCTGATTACATGGCCAATGAAGATTCAGAGACTTTTACACAAACAGAGCTGAACGATCTTGTTTGTGCTCTAAACCTGTCGAAAGACAAAGCAGAACTTCTTGCTTCGAGGTTTAAGCAGAAGGATTTGCTTAAACCTTTGTGGACCTGGCCCATGTAGACCGCGAAGGCCGGGTCCTCCGAAGAATGCAGCCGACGTTTTGGGACACAGCTATAATGTTGTGCTATGTGATTGCTAGCGACATAACATTAGCACAGTGTTAGCATAACATTAGCACAGTGAAGCTGGAGGATGAACGTCAACTTTTTTTTCCACTCGATAAAAGTTAACGTGAGGGATTCTGGTGGTTAGGGACAAATGCAATCGCATAGCAGGATGCTATACACGGGCCAAACTTCAGTCAGGAGAACAACTGAGATTATTCATCCACTATAGAGATTGACAGACCACGTGACTTTCGCGCATTGCATGCTGGGAACTCAGGACCGCAAAACGTTCATTCTCTGGCTCCAATACCTTCTTGGTTTTTCTTTGCCCCCCAAAAAAGGAATGTACAAAACGAAGGAGAACAATGCCGGTCCGTACAAAGACAGACTTGATGAAAAGTCAAAGAAAATATACGAGGACAAAATCAAAGGAGTGAAAGGTTTAGACCCTTACGAGTAGAGCTGGGCGATATATCGAGTTTTTAAAAAATATCGATATATTTTTATACGAGATATAAGATGTGACAATATCCTTTATATCGATATAGTCTATGTTACGTTATAATTATACTTGTGGAGCCGCAAGTTTCCCTCTCTTTCGTCCACTTTCGTCTTTTCGCAACGTTACTCGGACTCGCCTCTCCTTCACTGAACACAACTCCCCCTCCTCCCCCATCGCTTCACCTGCAGGAAGCGACAAGATGGACACGGCAAATCTCCGTTAACGAGTTACTGGACGGCGTCAACGTGTTAGCTAGCTAACCACGCTAACGAGCTAACCACGCTAATGCCATGCAGCCCAGAGGTGCTGCACGGACTAAAATCCTTTCATTTTCTCAAATGTTGACAGCGCGCCTTATGTATGAATTCTGGTTGTGCTTGATGGCCGCGAACCGATTTTATGTGGAACACAGCGCTCAGTAATCTGTCAAAAAATGTTTTAGTACGACTTTGGTAAGCTACGGAGCTGCACCGCTTGATGGTTTGTCGGAGCATTACAGCTGAGCCTCGCGGAGTGATACATACTGTGCTTCAACGTAATATTACCTTACTGTGTATAAGGACCATAAATGGCACCTGTTAAGAGACGTGGTTGCGAAGCAGATTTCAAACTCCAGGCTGTCAGTACAAGTTGGGAACAGAGCAGCTGTGAAATCTGTCTTTGTTATTGTGCTCAGCGTCTTTTAGTTTACATTTTGACTGCACAATTGTGAGCTTTTTGTTATGCAGAAAAACAACACTGTTTTCTTTTATTTATGGAGCATTATTATTTAATAAATGCTCATAATTTATTTTTGAGTAAATTTTATGTACATCTATGCTCTATGTTAATAAAAGTGCCTGTGTGACATCTGGGACACAGCTTTGACTAAGAACTGTCTTTTTGTTCTTACTTTATGGCTTTAAAAAATATATCGAGATATATATCTTATATCGCCATCCAGCTAAAAAATATCGAGATATAAATTTTTGGTCATATCGCCCAGCCCTACTTACGAGCACACAGAGTGGACAAAAGACGTTAGCGTGCTGCCCAACTTTCACCACGCTCATATTTATAATTATATGGTTCTTGGAGTGAGTGCATACACTCATGAAGTTTAGTAACTACAGGTCACTGCAACAAGCCCAGGTACAGTTTACCGACGGATGGGTACAGGACCTTGAAATGCACCGTGTAGAACGAAAGACCATCGTACGAACAAAGGTAAGTTTACCAGTCTCACAAATCGTCTTCATAAATACACATTCGTTAACCGTTTATTAATAGGACCTTTGAGCTTAACGTTAATTAATTAGCAGTGGAAATAATTTCTGGTACGCGTTACAGAAATGTAGCAGTGACAATAATATTGTATGCTGTAATCGTACTGGGCAATTAGTGATACAAAAAAAAAAACGTTTTACCCTGTGAATAAAAATATATGTTTTTGTCAATGTAACATGGTAATAACAGAAGCGAAACGCAATATTGTGTCAGGACAATTCACTATTTATGCACAATAAACAAAGGAGCATAGCGCGACAATTTCTGTTCAGCGCCAGACTTGCTTGTAACCTATATCACCAATTATGTTATGAAAAATGACGTATTAACTACTACAAAACTCTGACCTTCGTGGAAATGCTTGGAGCAGACTAACATGTGAGCTGGAGTGTTCTGGGACGTTATATTTGGTCTTTGAATGGCTGCAACCCAGGCCATCCATTGGCTCTTTGTTACTTTGGAAACATGACTTGAACAATTTCTCTTCAACGACGTAATCCGATAACAACCGATCTCTTCCCGTGGCTGACATGCGACTTGCTATTACAGTTAATGATACAACAGCTTCTTGCCATTTTTTGTGTTTCTTTTTATTGCTGTGTAACTGATTTCAATTTAAAGCCTGCGTGCGCTAGTACCTCTTGCCACGAGTTCCCAGAATTCTTTGCGGTTTTGTCCCTAAATGACGTCACATTTTCAATCTCTATACAAGGTTAGTTATTAATATACTGCAACAACATGGGAATAGAGCAGCTGCGAGAGAATTCAACATTAATGAATCAATGTTACGGAAGTGGAGGAAGCGCAGTTTTTGGCTTTCCCCATATTTCAAAAGTGCTTCATCTCTTTGCTGTGACTTTCGGCATAATTTGCAGATGATAATGGTTGTAGCCACTGCGATGCTTTCGATCAAAACAGGCGCAGCTTGATGACATCATCAACCTGCGCTATCGCGATAGAGCAGTATAGTCAAAATCTCTATTGTTGGCCAAATTTATATCGTTCCTATCATATATCGTTTATATCGCCCACCCCTACCACCAACCTTCCGATCAGTATATGACCTGCTCTACAGCCACCCCATCAGCGTCTATGGCTTTGGGGATCTCAGCTGGGTTCGGTGGGACCAGCTCCACTTGGGCGTAGTGCCAGAAAGTCGCTAGCTGGGGTTTGGAGTATGTAAGAGCGGCGCCGACTAATGCAGGAACTTTATTCACAACTTTCTTAACTGCCTGCGCCATGATGAGGACTTCCCAGGAGGTCACCAGAAGAAGAAAGCAAGTCTGTTTTGCAGGATGAAAGATACAAACAAACTCTCTCAACAGTTGAGTTTGAAGCTTGGGTGGTGTTCAAGTGGCTCTGCAAAAGCTTTCTGGACATCCACAAGTCTCCTGGATACAAGGAAGAAGTTCAGCATCTGCTCGATTCCTACCAGAAGCTGGGCTGTCGCATGTCATTGAAAATACACATCCTGCACTCACAATTTGAGTTCTTTCCAGAAAATGTTGGCATGGTGAGCGATGAACAGGGAGAGCGTTTTCATCAGGATATTCAGTTAATAGAGCGTCACTACCAAGGTTTCAGGAATTGTAGCATGATGGCCAACTACTGCTGGATGCTGTACCACAACAATCCAGACACAGCATGTGATTTTTCTTGTGTATACTAAGTGTTTTTGAAGAAACTGTGGTAGCTGAGCAGTTTTTATGCTTCTTCATTTCACTTTGTAAATATACTTGAATTCAGCTCCTATTTCATTCACATATTATTTGAGCTTTGCATTTACCAATTTTAGATGTCTTATGTGCACCCCTTCCCTTCTTTTTTTATAAAGTTTGATATAAAAGTAAACGAGTGGTTTCTTTTTTAAATTTTGGCAGTTTCAGTCATCCACAGAGGAAGAAAATCACCTGGACTAGATTAAAGCAGCGACTACAGCTCCACGATTATGGCCAAAATATAAACATAAGAATTTTAACATGTAAATGCTTCCACATCCATGTCACGCTACATTCCAACTAATATACAAATCGTTACTTCAAAATAAAATTCATCCTCCATCACGTGAATATCTTAAAAAAATATATGTGTATGTGACAAAAAAAAAAGTTTATCACAAAGGCTTCCAATTTTATATTCTGCTGCATTCGTGATAATTTCTTTACAGACATATAAGGTGTTTATTCACCTGTTTCAAGCAGATCTTCACAAAGCAAAGGTGAAAGATTTTCACTCCCTTCACTGTACCTGCCTGATGTGAATAAAACTTGCAGAAAAGTACTCAACAGCTTTGAGTTCCCTCTACAGTTCCCCATGTTTTGCGCAGTAACAAAACCTGCACAAGACTTTCACATATCTTTAGGCAATAAATCTTTGTTACCTGGTGTTTATTGGACACGTCTTTGGCCAAATAAAATCCGAAAGCACTGTTGACTTCACTATATCTTTGGCATTAATTTAAGAACCACATGATTATCTTTTGCTTTGCATTATATTGGTGAAGTATGCATTTTCAATATCGGTTAATCAAGTTAATTTAATGCTGGGAGGCCAAAATTGTGATTGAAATTAAAGCTGATTAACAGTGGAACCCTATTAAAGACTTATCAACGTGCTATTGAAAGTGATTTTCAGAAAAAGTCTGTACAATTCAGGTTCAATCAGGTCAGATAATTGTGTGCAGTTGCCTTTTCTCACATGTAACATATGACAGGACAGCGCAATGCAGGTGCACTGTAAAGAACTGGAAATGCCACATTTGCTTTAGGGGAAAGTGCTGCCTGAGTAAAACACGCAGGAGGAAGGACTTCACCAGACTGTGACCTGCTCTAATTTCACATGCAAGTACATTGTGTGATACATACAAATGTTCAGTGCTGCAGTGTGTGTGTGTGTGTGTGAGAAAAGATATTCCCGTCAGCACCTCTCAGGAGTAAGAGCAGTTTATAGTCATTTTCTAACTACTGGTCATTTTGTGCCCTTTTGTATTATCACTGTGTATCCATTTGTGGTTTTGGGGGTCATTTTTACATCTTACTTTAGTTTATTTTAATTTATTTATTTAAATCTGTAGTAGTTTTGGTTAATTTCTTTGTGGTTGTTAACATTTTGCTTCTCTTTACTAAGAACAGCAACAAGAACTGGTCTTAAGAATTTCAAGAATGAGAAACATGCCTCCCAGCCTGTCAGTCCCAGCATGCATTTCTGACAGTTGTGCATTAATAAACAATGATGTCACGCTCATAGCAATGGAACCTTTTTCTCCTTGTTATGTTTCTCCCCTGCATTCAGAGTCACAGATAATAACATAATTGTACTGATGTGAATCTGTGCACACCTTTGTTGTCTCTGTTCATTTTTGAGTATCTGTTGCAGTGTAATCTTTTTGGGTGTTTCTTTCCTTTTCACCATGTTCGCACTTTTTGTGTTTGTGTAGCTGGCTCTCTCTGCGGTGGGCAAAGGTTTCGATTGAGTATTGGGAGAAACACAATTTAAGATGGGGAAATGAGGGTCCTGTCTCAGAAATGATTGAACATCAGACGATTTCAGGAGATTTTTGTAGATACAGATATTTTACTTACTGGGGGTACAGGTCTCCCGCGTTCCCCCTTTAAATCTACAGCTATTTGCGATTTTGCAGGTGCAGTGCTGGGGACCCTCGCATCCCTTGGGCTCATGCCCAAAAGGCCTGTTTTTAATAATCCATCTCTGCCTGTTTTGAACCAGCGCCATAAACACCTTCCCCTTAAAGACAAACCCTGTGGATTTTTCACCAACCACATTTACACTGTATAACAGAAACTGTAGCATCCAGTCCAGCTGGTCACCACTAAACTACCGTAGCATATCTGAAACATACCCCTAACGCGAACTAGCAACGTTTACCTAGCTAGCTTCCTTAGCATAAAATCTTAAAACGTCAACAATAATGGAGCAAGACAAAGACGATGGATGATGATTGTTCTGTCTTTATGCATAAGGGACACATACACGCCACAGGCTGTGTGTCAGTGTGACATTTCTGTGACGAGAAATCAATAACGGGGCTAAAGTTAGCCTGCTAACCTCGTCGTAGAAATATCCGAGCTCGGAGGAAGTCCGCCCAACATCAGAGTTAGCTCGCGGGCTCCGGTTATACGTCGCTCTTCGTGGACCGAAGCCGCTGCTGCACGTCTGAAGTTATTGAAATGGGTGTGATAGTCACACTGTCAATGATGTGATAGTTATTTCACTGGAGGGGTGGTGGTGATGATGGGGGTACATCTAGCCGCGGTTCGTTAGCAGAAATAGGATGATCTTCCCTTAGACAGTCAACGTCACCCGGAAGTAAAGCAAGCCTTAAACGACATAATTTAGATGTGAAAAATAAGACCCCGTTTAAACGCGTAATTATTACAAAATATTTTCCCACGTATTATTTTCCGTTAGTAACTTTTGAAAGCTGCTAAACATTTATCTGCATTTATTTATGTTTGTTTTTAGTAGCAGGATAGGCAAGTACTGCAGCACAAATCTGCTGCAATTTTACCTTCTACTTGCAATCAACATTAACTATTTTGTCAGTCTTTACTAAACGTTATTTTACAAATACATGTTAATATAATATATGTATCTAAAATAAAGCAGCGGATGGTGTGACAGCAGAGTATCTGCTTTTTCGTCCACTTCTTCTCCTGCCTGGCATCTCCATGTTCAACATGCTTTGTCCAATAAAGTCACTATCCCTCATTTCCAAACCATCGCAGCTTCGCCTCAGTGTCTCCAAACTGCTCAACCCCCATGTCTCCCTAACATCTCTCTCCATAACTCCCAACTACAATCTTCAGTAATGCTGCTGAATTGCTTTTTGTCAGAGCCACTGTCCCCAAACTACACATCAAGTTCAAACCACCATCTTGTAAATTTATCCAAACTACAAGTGAAATGATTTTCAGTTACCAGATTACTAGTACAAGTTGATCTAATCAAATTTATAATAATAATAATAAATAACTAGTAGGGATTTACTGTTGATTGTACTGCAGAATTTTCCAAATTACATTAAAAACAGCTACAATTACAATTCCTACAATACCTAAAAAGAATGCGCTGCTCAACTAAGTTTAGTAAATATTAGCTATTTTATGTAAACCCTCATATCCCAATTTGTTCAGTGGTTAAAAAATATAAATGGAGTTCTCCGTGTATTTGTTTATACCCAGTTATTCTTTCCCTACTGACAGACAACCTGGCGTTTGGCTTGTGTACTCTAAACATATTCAACTTCAGGACATTTATGTTAGTACACGAGGAAGAACAAGACTGCCAAGACACATAAACAGCAAATAAACAATAAAAAACAAAATGACAGAATATCATGTCAGTTTTATTTTTTTATATTTAATCTGAGGAATGTAATGGGATATATCTCTTTTCAGTGAGCTACTGTAAAGGCTTTCCTGTCTTAATAGCAGGTCAATTATAAATTAGTAACAGTTGCACCTTTGTCCCTAAAAACTCACCTCGATGTCCACGTACACCCATCAACGCAAACTTGACAGTACAAAGCAAATTCAGTTTACATTGGAGCTGGAATATTATGATTCAATTTTATGGTAAATGGACTGGTTCTTATAGCGCTTTTCTACTCTGAGCACTTAACCTCCTTTCAAACGCCAAACGCTGCCGTATTTATTCAATTAATTCTGATTATAAGTAGAATGTACGTTAACCTGCCTTATGTATGGTTGGCTTGAAAGGTCACACCATCCCTGATGTCTATCCTCTTTAACGTTCATCATCATCATCCATTCATTCTCCTGATAATACAGCTGATGAAAACACTGTACACTTTAACTGTCATAAGGGTGGTTTATTTTAATTGTCTGTATACAGTATGAACAGGAGCCTATATTTGATATCCATATGTGTAAATCAGTGCTCCATTACAATTGCTAATCCCATACTGCAGCGTGAAGCAGACTCACCAGGATCTTTTAACCATGGCACACAATCCATCCATCTCACTTTCCCATTGCTAATCCCAGTTTGTGATCTTTTAAACCCCCAAATCCTTCTTTTAAATATACTGCAAAGATTGTACAGAATATAGAAATCCACACAGTAAACTAAAGGTACACACACTTTTTTTTTTTAAACTTTATCCCTGGTACAAACCAACACATAAGTGGCAACTTTGAGGCTAGTCATATTAATCTGCTGAACATCTGATCTGGACCAAGGGGAGGCTACAATCCCATGAAAACATTACAAGGCCAATTCTTGAAAAAAAAAAAATAATAATAATAATAAAAATAATAATAGTAAAAATAAAAATAATAATACTTTTGTTAGATCTATCATACAGTAACTAATGCAGCTAATTTGTGGCAAGTGAGCAACATAATGCTTTGAAGTCCTGTTGGGTTAAACATCCTTCTGGAAATGGAACTAAGGTGCTTGCAAAATACAGCAAGCTCATTCATAGTAAATAGAAAAGCAGGTAACGTAAGCACTATACAGTTCTCAATGTTTACATAGCGTATACACACAATCTATAATATAACAGAGTAGACTATGCCATTAATCAGTAGTCATAAATATTACATTGTGCATGTTCTATTGCACATGTCAAGTGTTCGTATGACATAATAGGTATAGGTTAGTTACCTACATGTCATCTGTTTTAATACAAAGATGCAACAACACACATTTCATAGGACACTGGCTATACATTTTCACAATCCACTTGTATTTTTTTCCTTCTTCTTGGATGTTTTTCTAAATAAATCAAACCTATAATACAACAGTGATATTAAAGTGTGATAAATATTCATGCACAAACAGATGATACTACCTAAGACCTAGCATGTGAAAAGATACTGCAGCTCAAGCCAACTGCTGGAAGGGAGGACTTTTCTTTGCGCTATACTGGACATAAAATTAAACACCACAAAATGATTGATTGATTTTAAAAAAAAATTAACGAAAAGAAAACAGAAAAAACAAACAACAGAAAATGAAGGCACACGGATTGCAGAGGAGCCTACACATGTACTGGAAACAACTATCGGGACTTTCCTGCCATCTTTCTTAACAGAATCAAACGGGTACAAAACAGACGACCACATGCAACCACAGGATAAGGTTCCACACAGTATTAAACAAAATCAAGATCTTTCCACGTTTGACATTACACATCTTTCTCTTGCATTAAAAAAAAAAAAAAGGAAAGGAGAAGAGAAGAGGGAGCCTAACCCCCTCTGGCGATTTACCTTTTACTCAGAGGATGAATCAAGTCTTAACATTACTGATCAAGTCTTAACATTACTGATGCTAAAACTCATAGTTAATGGGGGCATGTTCTAAAATACAAATGAGCAAGTGGAGGCTGGCACATTTCCTGCCCAGGGCTTGGCAGCAGCTCAGCTCACGGGATGCAGGGAGCTTCAGGAAAACTCTCGCCCTCTGCGGTGTGCTGGACCGTGTGCTCCTGCAGGGCTGTGAGGTCAACAAAACGCTCGCCACACCACACGCACTTAAACTGCGTCTCACGCGAGTGCACACTCTGGTGCTTGGCCAGGTGCTCACGCTGCTTGAAGCTCTTGTCGCAGTTTGCGCATTTGAAGGGCTTCTCCCCCGTGTGAACGCGGCGATGGCGTTGCAACTCGGACGAATACCTGAAGCGCTTTTCACAGTCGGGGCATTTGAGCGGCTTCTCTCGAGTCGGGTCACAGCGGTGCTGGACGAACTCTGAGGATGACACGAAACGCTTGTCGCATAGCGAGCACTTTAGCGGCTTCTCTGTGCAGTGAGAGTTCTGGTGGCGCTGCAGCGTTGAATTCTTTTTGTAACCTTTGCCGCACACATCGCACTTGTAGGGTTTCTCCACTTCGCCGCCGCATTTGTGCCGCAAAAGTTCTCCCGACTGACTGAACGACTTCTGGCAGGAGGCGCACTTAAAGAGGCTTTCCATGCCATGAACCTGCTGGTGGTACAGCAGGTGGGATGGCTGGAGAAAGCCCTTATCGCAGAGGTTGCACTTGAAAGGGCGGTCAGCTGGGTTCTTGTGAGTGCGACGGTGGCGAACGAGGGCATACTGCTGTTTGAAGCTCATCTGGCACTCCTCGCACTGGAAAGGTCGCTCCTCAGAGTGGGTGCGCTCGTGTTGTCGCAGGTCAGACGGCCGCTTAAAGCTCTTTCCACATGACCCACAGCGGAAAGGCCTCTCGCCTTCTGGCTGGCATTGATGATGCAGAAGCTCGGATGACTCCTTAAAGTGCATCTCGCACAAATTGCACTTGAAAAGGTGCTCGCCTGAATGAGCGTACATGTGCCGCACGAGGTGGGAGCGGTGTTTAAAGCTCTTCTCGCATACAGCACATTTATATGGTCTCTCTGAGCTGTGCGTACGCTGGTGGTGTGCCAGGTGTGAAGACTGACTGAAGCTTTTATCGCACGTGTCACATTTGTATGGCTTTTCGCCAGTGTGTATTCTTTCGTGACGTGTCAACTCTGACAAATGGCGAAAGGACTTGTGGCACACGGAGCACTTATATGGCCTGTCTGGTGCAGAAGCCTCAAATGCAGGAGGAGACGAGGCACTGATTGCTGCGCCTCCACCGGATGTCTCCCCGGTGGAGGGCTGCTGAGGGTTGGCAGCTGACGAGGTGGGGGTTGCGTTCCCAGAACCCGGCCGGTAGGTTTTCTCACAGATGGAACATTTCATTGGATTGTTTCCGTTGCCATGTGAGTTGTGATGCTGAGCCAAGGAGGTGAGTAATGAGAAACCCATCTTACATACACCACACACAAAAGGCTTCTGTTCCACCTGCACACACTGATGCTCTAAAAGGTCTGTCGCCTGACTGAAGATCTTCATGCACTGCGTGCACTGGAAGGATCTGTCTTGAGTTACCATACACTGGTGCTCATGGGGGTTGGCCAGGTGAGATATGTCGTGGCCACAGGCTCCGCACTTGTGCCCTCTCTCGCCCCCTACCTGCAGCGAAGGCTGCTGAGCTTGAACAGCATGCTGCTGGCCATGCTGGGGCTGCTGCAGGGAGGTGTCTGGCTGCAGGACGACTCCATACACAGCGCAACCCAGAGGGTTGTCAGTCCCTTGGGGAAGCGTGTGCACAACAGAGGGTGGAGCCACTGCATGCTGTTGCTGTTGCCACGCCTCCGTCATCTTCCACTTCGCATGCAAGGGCTCAGCACTCGGGAGATGACAGGGGAATTTCAGTCCCAAACTGAGAGAATGGTGGATGTGGTTTTCAAAAATGGTAATGAGCTCACTGACAAGAGCTCAGTGCAGTATCTCTGTTTACACGTGTCCTCTGAGACTAGGAGAGAAAACCTGTTTGGATAGAAGAACATAGATTTAAGTATGATTGGCCAGCGAACACACAAAAGGGAGTGTAAAATATTAAAGCATGCAGTTACCACAGTATGTAACACTCAATATCGACAACAATTTACAAAACTTGCTATTGGCTACAAGAAAGTAATACAAACCTGCCTGAATTTCAGGTTTAGACTGTGGTGAGGAAAAACTGAAAAATACCCCAAATTTGAGGCCTAAAACTTGACCCATACTTATACTAGAGACAGAAGTCAAAGTACTTCGTACATTTAGTTAGCTAATGCAGATGTAGAGTGCATGTATGTACTTCTCCAGAAAACCCTAAAACCCTCAGCTAAGCTAGCTTTGAGCATTACCATAACCACAATTATTTGGTTCGGTCTAATTCCTGAAACGTAACTCGGGAAATTAACAGACGAGTTTTTCCAATTACAAGTATGTTTTAAATGCAAGTGGTTCACGAGTCAAGGTTTTGTCTACTTGGTCCTGAAAATAAACGCTTTCTTACAACGTATTTCATTATTTTTTTCCCCTCGGTTCCAGGGAGTAGCTTGCTACCCGACGTTAGCTTGTCAATTGCGAAAGCTAACAGCTAACCACTAGTAACAGCTAACGACACTAAACAACTGGACTTCCTTAGCAAATAATACCGGTTTTCTTTCACTAGAAAACCACTCTAACTTCCCATATTTCTTGGTCATAAACTGCATATCGTGTCGTAAGTCAAACATTGCAAAAGCGACTCAAGTACCACGGGCTTTAAGCTATATTTTTTGGCTTCAAAATGCCGCTTCATGACAGGCCACAATAGCGTTTATACTGGTCTAACATTTGATATGAACCTTCACTGTATGCAGGACCCATATCAAACTAGGCCTCCCCGAAGCTGCGGGAGGAAATCCGCCTCCTGCAGCGGAGTCTCGCACGTTTGCAAAGAAAAAAAAATCGCATTCAGAAAAAAATGAATTCACGATAACTTACTTGAGCTGCTTAGCATTGCTTTTCACGGCCGTCTTCGGCCTCTGGTCGAAAACCGTCGGTGTTTTCTGGACTCGGAGGACCAGCGGTGGTAGGGATGCGGTTGAAGCCGGACGCCATCCTCTAGCAGACGGACGGACACCGGAAACCGCCACGCAGCGAGCTGTCGTCGCTGTTACTGCGATACTATGTTAGAGAAGCACCGAGGAACCAAAACGAGCTCCGGTGGAGATAAAATAACTCTCGCTGATTGTTGGAAGAGTTTACAATCCACCACAAAGCTAAAAGGTGTTGTTAACGTATCAGAAAGTCTACTTCCTCGTTTTGACAGTAGGGGGAGTGTTTCAACTGTGTACTCTGTCTCATCAGCTCTGTCGTGTACACCATGAACCCCCACAGTCTCAACTGATACCATCGTTTTCAACCGACAGACAAAACCGCACAAGTTAGGTGAAATTCTCAGCAGCGATACTTTTGTCTAATATAAAGCTCATTTCACTTAATGTCTTCCCCAAAAAAGCACCGTTGCCCAAAATCAATGTTAAAGGCAACAATTTTAATAACAATGTATTCATATTTTTCAACATTGTTGATATTGTTCACTCACCAACAGGAAGAACATGTTTCTGTGTGTCACAGGAAGCGAGAGGCAGCCTTCCTTTTTTTACATTCTACATTTTCTCAAGTATTTTTAAAAATTAGAATCCACAGTTTTATTTCTAACGTGGGGGAAAAACCTGTCTGTCTGGATAGATAAATAGACAGATGGGAGAAGCATTCTGTTTATTTAGTAAAATATGCTCTTTATTACCACCAAAGAGGAAGATAAACATTGTTATAACGATGAGTTTAATGGGTTCCTCGGCATCACGGTGGGATCCGCATGCAGCACAGAATTATCACCTTCTGTGTCCTATGGGCTCAAAATGTGGTCATAAATATTTTGTACTTGTAAATCAGGATTTGTATGTGTAAAAAAAATTTGTGTGTGCGTAAAAAAGATTTGTATGTGTAAAAAAGATTTGTGTGTGGACTTAGACAAAAAAAAACCCTGCAAGTTACAAATACGAATTTTGACCCCATTTTTCTTCCTTTCATCTGATTGGTGAATGTCATGTCAATCACAAATGTAACAATCCAATCAGAGAACAGATGGGTTTGGCTCTCGGAGGGGCACTTTTTTTGAACTGCAGGTCTTTGAAGGGAATAAATGCCTGTTTTCATGCCAACCCAGCGTTTTCCTTCATCACCACGAAGGAAAACAGTCTGTGGTCGTCCGAGTTTGGTGATTTTTGTGTCACAGGTCTACGTGTTTAATACAGGGACTTCCACAGCCTTTTCAACAGCGCTGCGGACCGCGGGGTGGGGGCGGGCAGTGTTTTGGAAATGACAGTCTTCATTACAAAGCTTTCTTCGTTATGAATTAGCATACATGTTTTTATTTAACATTTGAAGAACTAGCAAGAAAAACAGAAACTCTTGTAGAGGACATAAAGTCAGAGATAGAAACGACAAGGAGCAGGTGCATCTAGTACAGGTAGAGCTGCTGCAAAAACCCACAGAGCCCAGCAGCCAGCGTAACAAATTCTGGATCCTTTGCTTTTAGTTAGCAGTTAGCATTAGCAGCACATCCTGCGTCCGATGTGAAATGACTTTTATGCTGCGCACTGTGACTCACAGCAATGGTCCCGGGTCAGCCCTGACTTTGTGTTAAACTAATCCTAAAGTAATTTGGTATTTCTAACCACTGATATACCACAACTTTTTCCTTTCAACAGCTACTGAAAGTTAGAGGACCTAGCTGCTATCGGATATTTATATAGAGATCCTCCAGCTTCAAACTGTATTACCCTTCAAGGACCAGCAGTTCAAAAAAGCGCCCCTCTGACAGCCAAACCCATCTGTTCTCTGATTGAATTGTTACATTTGTGATTGACATGACATTGACCAATCAAATGAAAGGAAGAAAAATAGGGTCAAAATTCGTACTTGTAACTTGCAGGGGTTTTTTTTGGCTAAGTCCACGCACAAATCTTTTTACACACACAAATCTTTTTTAAACACACACAAATTCTTTTTACACATACAAATCTTTTTTACACGCACAAATCTTTGTTACGCACACACAAATTCTTTTTACACATACGAAACTGATTTACAAGTACAAAATATTTATGACCACATTTTGAGCCCATAGTGTCCTTTTATCAAAACTGAAAAAGATCATGTATTTTAGTTCAAAGGTGGCAGACTTTTTAACATGGGCTTCAGCTTCCTTAAGCACTTTTCAAACTGTTTCTTTGGATATAGGCGGCTCACTGGAAGCATGGCTGTCAGGAAGCAATCTGAAGGAAGTGAAGTGGCAAGAAAAGAGTGAGTTATGCCACATTATATAAGAACTGGACTGGAAATTGTTGGCAATAGGTTTTGTGGAGTGAGGAATCCAACTTTTAATTTAAATCATTACATTGTTTAGAGGAGGTCAGGAGAGAGGTATGACTGTCTCCACCTTCTATAAAACATGATGGAGACTGTGTCATTTCAGCCACCCGTCCTTCAACACCGTGGAAGCGGTGTGGGAGCTTTGAAGCCTTGAGCTATGGAATTTGGTTGTTTTGGGGGGGTTCCTGACAAGAGTCGACCAGCATCCAAATACGAATGCTTCGAATGTACATCAGAAAGACTGGAGAAATATTCCTGAAGACAACTAAAAGAAATAACTGGAGAGGTTTCAGGTTCAGACTGTGGCGAAGCCTCAAAGTGGACACACCAATTATTAACGTTCAAGTCTGTTAGAACAACACAAACTGTTTGTGCCTTATATAATGTATTTTCACAGACTATTCCCTGTTTCAATTAATCAGTTATTTAACATTTTCATAGCAAAATGTAATTTAAAAAACTGAATAAGTAAAATTAAATTAAATAAAATTAAATAAATAGGCTGCATAAGCTTCATTTGGGCCAAATACAAAACAAAAACTTGCTCCACATAAAGATAAGTGTTGCTGGAGCCTTAGACTTAACATTTTTTGTACTGACTTTGAGCTCATTATTATTCAAAATCATTGTTTTAAAAACTTTTTATTACATCACCCACCATTATCATATGACCTTTTTACTTTAACTGATCCAATACAGTGATAGCAAACTGGATAGCCGTATAGGCTAATGGTTCTGTTAAATGCTGGGTTTTCCATTATATTTCACCAATTGTATAATAAATATCACCACCTGTGCTCCTACAGCTTTGAACTATGGAATTTGGTTGCATTTTTCTTTCACCACATTTGGATGAGCGGGTTGAGTTGGGAGGTTATCAGACTAGCTAGCTAACTAACCCAACTAGCATTACTTACTGTCATATTAATGGAATGTTAATATTAACTAGAAAAAAATATAAAAATACAAAAGCTTAAAACTCAATCAATAAACTGTAACACTGATTCTTCAGTGTCTTTTCAGCCCATTTGCATCCCCAGGGCATGACAAATTTGGCTGTTTCAATTTGACACTTTCAAAAGTGTTACTGTTGTATGACAGTGCATTTTACACTAGAATCTGGTCTTCTCTTAAACTTAACCACTTACCTTTTAATGGCTAAGCCTAACAAAGCTCTTGCTAACAGATGAGCAAAGTTAAAGTAGTACCTCAAAAAGCAGATTCTGTTCATCTGGAGTGTTTTAAGTGGGAGAAATGTTTCGTCACTCATCTGTGTGACTACTTCAGTCTCATCTGACTGCAGGTTTCCCCAGCCGTAGCAAAGTAGTAAGTAAAAGTGAAAAAATAAAAGTGTCTCCCAATCAAATTTAAACCAAAGGCTTATATAAGGCTTTTATACCTGCAGCTTAATTCACTGCTTCACCTCTAAGGTCCAACCGTGGGCTCAGAAATGGAGAAGACTTCTCATGGCAGACAATAATGCTGCAGCAGTTGCATCAGGACAACAACACCAGAGGACACTTTGTGCATAACATGGCATTAAGGAGAACGTGTTGGTCTTTTAGTAGTCAGACAAAATACACCAACTTGTCAGAGCCGCCATGCCAAAGGTTACAGCTGTAATATTCTTTAAAGAGGTGAGTTATCCTTAAATTGCCCCACACGCAGTTGGCATTGATGAGGATATGAACTCTATAGACTGACACTGTTCTAGACTCTAAACATGTTTTTTTCTGCTGTAAAGTTGGGCATTTTAACATTCATGTCTATGGGGATTGTCTATAGGTGGCCACTGGAGGAACTGGAATTTTAGTAATGGGGCGTCAAACATAAGGCCCGGGGGCCAGATTTGGGCCAGCAAAGACTCCAATCTGGCTCAATGGATGGCTTCGGAAAATGTGGACATGTTAGACTTTTAACTGTATTTTCACAAGTTTTAGAGCTTTTCCTACAGTTAAAGGCCTCCCTATGGCCATTGATACGACACCAAAACAATTAAGTGATATATTTCTATATTTTACACATTTAGTCCTTCCAATTTAAGTCCAAAGAGTCATGTTGACAGATTGCGTTCATATATTACAGCAGTCTTTCTTTACCACATGGGAAAGTTGCACTTCTTTTTCTTATATACTGACAGAAAGGGAAGTTGCACTGGTCCACTTCACACAAGGCCAAAGAGGGCTGTATGTGTAAAACCATGTAAAATGAGTTTGACATAAAGTGCAGGGCAGATAGCTTTTAGACTTCCTGCTGAACATGTAGTCTGTACTGGCTGTAGTATGGGCTGTAGATTAAATTACTTTCAGTAATAACCACACCAAACTCTTTAATTTCAAACATTTCATTATTTTCTCCACATTAACTTTGAAACAACCTCATAAACCAAAGAGTAAGAAAGAGCATGCTCGGGCATGCAATGATGTCACAACATGATGATGCCACTGGGTGCGAAGTATAAAACATACAGTAGCAGAGAGTTTCTTTTATATCATTCATAAACTCGGGACATTTCAGTATCCACTGAGAGTTAAAAGCTAGCGTTTATTTTACACTGCTCTCCATGTCTCACGTAGCCTTGTGTTGCTGGATAAGAGAGACAAGAGGGAGAAATTCACAAACTGACACCAGATTGAGCAGGCTAAACAAACATGCTGGAAACAAAAATCTCATCCGGTCTCAAAAAAAAAACAGTTTTCTGGAAATGACACCGTAGAAACCCCATTTTTCCCTTTTCGACTGGTCCAAAAGGGGCGACTGGGAGAGAGAGACAAAACAGTGCATGCCATTTCAGGGTGAAGAGGGAAGGGCTGATTGTGTGGAGGGCCGAAGGATGGGGATCGCTTTTTTTAATTTTCAAGGTTATTTGTCTCCTCTTAGCCTGCCCGTGTGGGGTGTTTGATCTAGGGTTGGCTTTTAAATCAATTTGAGAACCAAAATGAATAAATACGAGGCACTCAGCATTCTCTCTGTCTTGCAAACTGCAAAAAGTAACAAACTTGAAGAATAATGACACATACACTTATATATTAGAATTAGTGATTATAACATAACAGTCTCAAGGCTGTACAAAGGGGCAAGGCTGATACCTCCTCAGTATGTCAGCAGTTAAATGTGTTTTTTTTTCTTTTGCTTTTTGTTCGGTTTATTATGCACGCAAACGTGTGTTTATGTGGTTCCACTTTACTTGTAATGAATTCAGAAAGTTCCTCTCGGATTAGACCAGGAGGGCTTGGCATGTGTTGGTCGCTGGCATTTGATTTCGCAAATCAAATATGATTTGGTCATACTCTGTGATTTTGGTTGAATGTGAAGTGTCTGACAATCGAGAGGTGACCATCAGGATGAAGTGCGCACAAATGAAGACAGAACAGTGATGTTAAAGGGATAGAAAAATGCACTTTTTAAAATCTCACACAGCCTCATGCAATGGTTGCGTGTTTATGTAGTAGAGGGGAAAAAGAGAAAAGAATAATGACGGAGCCCTTTAAAATGGATCTACTCTTGCAGCATAGTTCTGTAGCGCATAGTGCGAATAGAGACTGATGGATTTGAAGGAAAGGAAAAAGGTTCAAAGGCAAAAGGGGGCTTAGGACTGAGTGTGTTTCTCATGATAACCAGGAACATGGGTTGCTATATTCTTTTCTAGACTGATTTTAAAAAATGGGCAACGCTGCCTGTGCCATCTCCAGTCCACTGATCTGTCAGCGACGGGCATCCGTGCACGTGAGCCCGAAACAACACGCTCGTCTAAAGCTGCATTTTCTTTCTTTCTCGTGACTCTAATTCAACCGCCTTTTATCATGTGGACGTTCTATGGAAGTTATATCGAATGAAAGTCAAAATAAGCATTTGAAAAGAAATGGTGTGTTTGTAGAAACTGAAATGGGCTTCAACAGAGGTGAAAAAGACAGTAGCAACAATAGAAAGGCTCTGTGTGTCCTTCACTCGGGCTGCGGGCTCCAGTCGAATAGACAGAACGTCCATCTCATTAAGTAATCATATAATATACCGTAGTTATCAATAAGTCTTAGTAGATCATACCTGTATAAGCTTAAATAAAGAAGTGAATGAAAAGAATGGCTACTCCAATATTGAGTAAAATGACCATAACCACCAGAATAGAGCTGGAGCCCTAGGAGACAAGAGAAGAGAGAAAAAAGCAATTAGTCCAGTTACAGCACCAACGATCTCAGTGGAAACACAAACACAGACACTCAGACTCTGGTCAAGATTTAACAATGGACATCTGAGTAACCCACCAGGCTATCAACAAACAGGTTAGAGGTTAGAGTTGGGCTGCACTTTCTGCTCAGGTGCCTTAAAGAGCACAGTAACTGGGCAAAATAACGTAACAGATGTGAGTCTCGATTATATTTTCTGCGTCCGTGAGTCTGCTTGGGTCCGAGTGACATAAAGTGACAGCACGTTCTCACTCCCAAAGCGTAACATTTTACACTAGGTGACCAATCGTCAGTATATTATGCCTCGGGAGTGAAAATGAAGGTCCATGTTGTTGCCAGCCCACAGAGGAGTCCGCAGTGACTTAACTTTTTTTTTCCTACATACACTCAAAACACAAGGAGGTTTAGTTACTTATTCTTCAACTAGTTGTGTTTATGGTTTTCCTAACATCTGTTGAAAGTTAACATCCTAAACTATCTTATGTAAGCATGCACTCTGTAAGAGGAAGAAGAAAACCCCGCCCAAAAAAACCTGAAATTTGAAGAATTACAAAAGTAATACCCTAATACCGAAGTGTTTTTGTGAAACTCAAAAAGAATACTTGGTAACTTGATGTTATGCTGATTATTTTAAGGCTTGTTAACAAAGTTAACTATGTACTGATCACCAGACAACTTTGGCCCATCACAGGGCACGCTTAGACCGCACTGGTGCAAACTACATGTAAAATTCATGATTTTTGTAAACACAACTTCCTCATGATAATGCCCACCCCACACGTGTCCACGTCTACCTATGGAATAAGAAGGCAATAACAACGAGTGTGTCATCTAGTGGACACATTACAGACTCTGGCTCCTTGGTGTCATTCTTACAATCGTCCACCATGACTGATGCAGGAAAGTCTTGTACTGAAGACACTGTGTAAAGAATGCATTTATATGGGAACAGAAATGAGGAAATACTTCTAAAACCAGAGCACTTCTGGATTTCGGTTCCATTTTAGACCCTTTGTGGTGATGGACTTTTGAATTGTGTAGTGGGAAAATTTTAGGCTAGACCCAGGAGTTTCTTAGCTAATCTCACAGCTACAGACCTGAGTCAGCTGAAGGTGGTTTACCCCTTTTTGTTTTGGTTTTGAGAGTATTCATATTTTGCCTTCATACAGAATCTTTGTAGTTGTTTTCAGACATTTTTCAGTCTTGAGATCCTTTTGAGTTATTTTTTTTTTCATTTCCTTTTGTTGTTTTGTGAATCTGTGAGCATTCAGTTTCACTTTGTGCTCGTTTTGAGTCTTTCCGTAATTGTTTTAGGAATCTTTTGGTTAGTTTATACCTTTTTGTTGAGATGCTGTTTTTTTCGATTGTTGCATTTTTGAATCTCTGCATGCAGTAACACCACATGTTAGCAGTTTTAGGGAAGCTCTTGGATCAGTAATCTGTCCATTGAAAGTTCCTTTGTTCAGTGTAAAAATTGAAAATGTAACATTGTGGAGTTAATTGTGATAGTTTCGTACCTTTGATTCTTATCACAGTGATAGATATTTTCCAACACAGGCGTCTGTGCAGGTTCTCGGTCACCCCGAGTCTTAAGAGCTTGAAAAGCTAGAAAGGAAGTGAAACGTCTCCAAAAGACTTCAGGAAGTCCAATCGTCTTCTTTTTATGCTCTTAATAATTTCAAGACAGACGTTTATCTGCTGTGCTGATGATTCAGCAGTGACTTTCATATCCCACTGTCGTCTAACACTGAGAAAAATGATTTTTCTTGAGTTGTTTTAAAATTTCCTGTCTAATACATCTTGGCATTTTGTGAACCAAAAGTCTTTTAATCTGAAAAATCATTTGATTTTTATCATTGAGGCACTGTGACTAAAACGTGAAGTTTTGGTAAACACATAGCTCTTCCTTTAAATACACTGAACAAAAATATAAACGCAACACTTTTGTTTTTGCTCCCATTCCCCATGGGATGGACGTAGAGACCTAAAATTCATTCCAGATACACAATATAACCATCCCTCCCAAACAGTGGTCACAAATCAGTCCAAATGTGTGGTAGTGGGCACATCTGCTATATTGAGATAATCCATCCCACCTCACAGGTGTGCCACATCAGGATGCTGATCTGACATCATGAGTAGTGCACAAGTGTACCTCAGACTGCCCACAACAAAAGGCCACCCTGGAATGTGCAGTTTTTTGCGCTATTGGGGGTCTGGGGACCCAGAACCGGTCAGTATCTGGTGTGACCACCATTTGCCTCATGCAGTGCAACACATCGTCACATGGAGTCTGTCAGATTGTCAATTGTGGCCTGTGGAATGTTGGTCCACTCCACTTCAATGGCTGTGCGAGGTTGTTGGATATTCGTGGGAACTGGTACACGCTGTCGTATACGCCGGTCAAGCACATCCCGAACATGCTCAATGGGTGACATGTCCGGTGAGTATGCTGGCCATGCAAGAACTGGGACATTCTCAGCTGCCATCTGCCCTGAACAATGTGAACCATGATTCATCCGTGAAGCGCACACCTCTCCAACGTGCCAGACGCCATCGAATGTGAGCATTTGCCCACACAAGTCTGTTACGGCGACGAGCTGGAGTCAGGTCAAGACCCCGATGAGGACGACGGGCATGCAGTTGAGCGTCCCTGAGACGGTTTCTGACAGTTTGTGCAGAAATTGTTTGGTTGTGCAAACCAATTGTTCCAGCAGCTGTCTGGGTGGCTGGTCTCAGACGATCTTGGAGGTGAACCTGCTGGATGTGGAGGTCCTGGGCTGGTGTGGTTACACGAGGTCTGCGGTTGTGAGGCCGGTTGGATGTGCTGCCATATTCTCTGAAACGCCTGTGGAGACTGCTTATGGTTGAGAAATGAACATTCAATGCACGGGCGACAGATCTGGTTGACATTCCTGCTGTCAGCATGCTAATTGCACGCTCCCTCATTGCTTGTGGCATCTGTGGCATTTTGCTGTGAGACAAAACTGCACATTCCAGGGTGGCCTTTTGTTGTGGGCAGTCTGAGGTACACCTGTGCACTACTCATGATGTCAGATCAGCATCCTGATGTGGCACACCTGTGAGGTGGGATGGATTATCTCAATATAGCAGATGTGCCCACTACCACACATTTGGACTGATTTGTGACCACTGTTTGGGAGGGATGGTTATATTGTGTATCTGGAATGAATTTTAGGTCTCTACGTCCATCCCATGGGGAATGGGAGCAAAAACAAAAGTGTTGCGTTTATATTTTTGTTCAGTGTATTAACTCTACACTAGTTTTGTTGCATTTAACTGAAATATGTAGGTCTTATCACACAGCTCTTTTTCTTTTTTTTTTATCAGTGTGTTGTGGTAACAGCAAACATTATGTTATTATGTGTTAAAAAATGAACTGTTAGCCTGACAGAGCACTGCAGACTCACTGAGTTTGATTTGAGGGTGAATTGCTCTCCTTCCTGCTCCAGAGTGATGGGCTGAGACTTTAGAGGTGGGGAGAGGGTGAGGTCCCTGTGCAGTGGCCACTCCTCCAGCTCTGCCCCCACATTCAGGTTGTCCAGCATCTGTACAGAGTCCATGGATCCTTCTCTGACCGGTCGAAGGCTTCTGGATCGCAGCCTGTTGTTCTTGGGGGCCGGGGACTCTTGTCCCAGCCCCCGAGAAGTCTGCGAGTCCGGACAGTGCAGCCTCATGTCGACTGTATAGTCATTCATCTTCTCCTCGTCCTGCTCTGTGAGGCGCGAGTGGGCGGGGCTCCACCTAAGGGTGCTTTCAGCAGTCCAGCCCCCGGTGTGGCCGTCTAGCCTTTGGTCGATTACAGCGTGCTCGTTAAGCTTGTGGTTGGAGTGGTTGTGCTGCTTTGGATGGTGGTTGGAGTAGACATGCTCTCGAGGATTGTAACAAGAAGAAGAGACGTGGTCCTTGGCATTGTGATTGGACAAGATATATTCTTGGGGCTTGTGATTGGAAGAAGCATGCTCAGAAGTCTTGTGATTGGACATGTTGTGATCCAAGGCCTTGTGATTGGATAAAATGTGCACCTGTGGCTTGTAGTTGGAAGAGACATGCTCGCAGGTTTTGTGATTGGTGGACGAATGATCCCATGTTTTGTGATTGGACGATGAGTAGTCTCTTGACTTGTGATTGGAAGAGGCGTGCTTGGAGAGCTTTTGGTTGGACAAGGAATGCTCCCAGGCTCTGTAGGAGGAAGCGTGGTCCCGGGGCTTGTGATTGGAAATGGATTTCTCCCGTGGCTTGTGGTTGGACAAAGGGGCTTGTTCGTGGCCATTTAGTTGTCCCTCCTGCTCTTCCAGAAGGGAGGGCGTAGTGGAGCGACTGCTACACGCTCGATCCGGATACATGTCGTCGCTCCAATTGTTAGCCCCGCCCCTCGGCAGATCCACCCCCCGCCCTTCTACCAGCACCTGGATCTCAGCCCCGCCCTGATCGTCCACGGCGCTCTGGCGCATGAAGCAAGCATTCCTGGGGCGATGGGTGTGTTTGAGTGGACTGTGGGGAGGTGAGGTGGGTACGCTCAGCACGGGGCTGAGATCAGGTGTTATCACAGGTGGCGTGGTGTCAGGAGTGCACAGCTCCGGACTGTCTGTTCCTGTGGAGATGACCTCATGGTCTTTGTCCTTGGTGCCCTGGTGTTTGGGCCGCTGACATTCGAGCCCTATGAAAACAGGAGAACAGCACCAGTGAGGTGATTTGGCACCCAGAGCAAAGCCTACAGCGCGAGTATGTTTGAGTGTCATCGGCACACAAAAGGAGGAGAAGAGCTGCAAACAAACGGAGCCTCGTGCTGCCAGCTTAGAGAGGATTATGAAAGTGAATATACTTGATTTAATTTGAATTCTTACAGGCTAATCCTTTGTAGTTTATTATGAGATTAAAATGTGTGTAACACTGGGCCTACGCTTAAAAGCAAATTCACACTTACTTTATTAATCTGTAAAGGTTCCAGTAGGCGTACTTTTGCATGTAGATTTTAAGAAAATTAGTGCATTTGAATCCTTTAGCTATGACTCATAATTATCTCAAACAAATTTCTGTGGAAAATCTAAAAAATACAGAGTACTATAGAATCAGTGAAGCTAAGAGAAAAGCCTGAAGGCAAAAAACAAATAAAAAGGTTGTTATACCTTTGTTTTATCTTTATAGGTTAATTATTTTGCCTCCATAAACAAATAGTTTGTTTATGGCTTTAAAATTGAGATAAAATATACCATATACATAATATCTAAGCAGTCAATTTCTACCATTAATTGACTGCATAATTTGCCAAATGACAAATTCATTTACAGCATTTACTACAAAAAACTGCTTTTTTTCTTCTTTCCTTTTGCAATGCTAAAATTGCGTTTTTTATGGTTTCCAGTTCTATAGAGGTCTGTGGAAAAATGTCTTTCTGTCTTGACCTCCGTGAGCACAGGCACACATCTGAGGTCATACCGGTCATATTGAGAAACACTCATTTTGCGGCTTCACAACAGGGCCTCAGAAACCAGTCGTCCATCAGATGGGGGAGGCCACTCATCTAAGCTAAGCTAGTTAGCATTTAGCTCTTATTTATGCATGCTACATATCATATAACTCATTTGTGAAAGCAGGATCATAACAAGAACATGTAAAGTGTGAAATTAGCTTAAGCTAACATCATCTAGCTACCTGTTACTTGCTGCAGACCCTGTTGGTTAGTTTTGGTAAATGGTAAACAGACTGATTCGCACATAGTGCTTTGCTACATTTGTTACATTTAATGTACTGACACTTGTGCACCTACTAACCATTGCCATAGATGTGAAAGGAGGGTGAAAGCTCTTTGGCAGCTATCCGAGCCAGTCGACACTCCTCCGTGGCTTTCTGCGCCACACCTTCTGCAGCCTCTGCCTTCCCACGAGCGTGGCTCATCCTGAACAGAACAGGCAGAAACAGCAAAGTCAAAACGTGTGTGTATTTTAAGATAAATTACTTTGTATCTATGAAGTAATAAAAATGTTCTCCTAAACAATATCCAGGTATTTGTAATATCTAAGTGAAACTTTCATGCGAGACTGCAAAAAATATGTTTTATCGAAAAGAATGCATGACTGTCTCTCAAAAAGTTTGCAGTTAAAAAAACGTAGTTTGATTAGCCTTTGAAGGGCTAAATATGTGCTGTGGCTCCCTATGAAACAATATAGACAATATAAAGCACTACCCCACCACACAGGAACAGATAATTGGTTAGTAATGCAAAGCACACCATAGTTTGTAATATACCACTTGTTCTTTTATTCACGTCTCTGGGGAAGGTATTTGACCAGATTTGAATCCCAAATTTGTGAGGTCTAACGCTAGCTCATTTAAAAGAAATCATCCCCCGGTAATCAGGGGACAAAGACAATGATTATTGTACAACACACTGACACTCATCAAAAATGATTTCTCCAAAAAAGCTAGTTTTGTCAAACAAAGGGCGACGATTAGGCTTTGGACCGAGGGTCGTCACCAGTGATGTCTTAGACTTCAGAGGATTTAATGTTGCTTAATCTTGCTGGGTGCGCAGAGGTGTGTCACCAGCTCTATCTAACGAGATACGTTCAAATTATTCCTACGAAGCGGTGACCAGAATACTGGAAGATCTAACCTCGACACAGCAATCTCTGCTTTCTGCTTGGCGATGTCCGCGGCCTTCTCCGCAGCTTCCACAGCTCGGTCCACCTTCTCTCGGATTTTACTGGCCCTCAGGGGGATCAGGTTCTTGCGTTTTCCGCTCACCAGCACATTCTGCTTGTATTTTCCCTCCTCCTTGGTGCCATCGGGGAAGGTGGTGCAGCCATATCCGTGCCTCTTGTTGCCCGCCCATTCGCCTGCATAATGCAGGCCATCTGAGCGCCTGCTCACGCCCCAGCCAGCTCTCTGGTCACTCCTCCACTCTCCAGCATACATCTCAGTGACAGTGGCATCCACAGGAGCGCCCTGTTCACTCTCACTGGTGTTGGAGTGGATGTCAGATGCAGCAGAGCTGACGGTGCTCATGCCGGCCTCGCTGCAGAAGGAGCTCTGCTTGCTGAGCTGACTGGCTAGAGAACTTTTGGACTCAGAGCGCCGAAGCTTCAGGCCACTTAGGATAGACTGCCGAAAGCGGCCTTTTCTCTTCCTCTGCCGTTCGGCCTCACTCGGTGCCACAAGAGCAAACCCACCCCGGCCCACTGGGCTCCCAGCCAGTCCGGCCACCACCCCATCTGTAGGCGTGGTGGCAGTGCCATCCTCCAGCACAGCAGGAGGGCCATGGCTGTGCTCAGAGCGGAGAGAGTTTATAGATGTTCGCAGAGGGAAGAGGATGACAGCTGCCATGCCGTACGGCACACTCTGTCGCACACCATAGCCGTGGCGCATCCCTCCCAGCCACTGGCCTTGGTAGGTTCCTGAAAGACAGACAGACACAGCACGAGTCAGACATAAGAACTGCATTTTATTTGAGTGTCCAAATATCTATGTGTAAATTCATTCATTAGTTAGATCATTAATTGAATTCTCAATGGACCAAACAGGAGAGTAGCATGCATGAGGAATACACTAATGTATGCTAACTGTTATACAGTAATTGCCAAAATGGTCTTTGCATTACTCAGTGGAAGGTCTTTGCAAACTCAAAGTGCTCACTGAGTAGCAAAGTTGGTGTGCAGGGCTAATTTTAGGCACAACAGGATGGATTACTGAGAACTGGTCAGAGGGCTCCCGTCCACTTCTAAATTGTCAAACTGCCAAGTTTTCAGAAGATGTCAAACCCCAAACTTCACATACTCACATAGCACAGGGTTAGGAGTTAAGTTAATTTAAGCAAATTCCCTTCAAATGTAATCAGCCAGTCGCCTCGTGCATCAGCCTCATAGGTAACGTTGTTCTGTGTTTAAGGCCGATTCACATGGGTTAGCACTTGAGGCTAAAAGTGAGGACACGGTATAACACCCAGCTCTGTCTCACAGCTCAGTGTTTAGCATGACCTGAAACCAGTGGATGAAACTATAAAGTCATGTTAAAGGTCAAAGGGAAAGGTAGTTTCCCTCCACTGGGTATTAGAAAGAATGCAGTCGCAGTTTAATTGATTGGGGTTTTTACCCAAGCATTTTGCTAATTTTTGTCAGCAAGTAGTCAGAAATGCAACAGGAAAATGCACAGCTGTCTGTCAGAAATGGCAACTAACGTCTTTCATTCTGAAACAGGAAAAGTCCTGGTGACGTGTATGACAACACTGACACTTCTGAGAAATGCCACATATATTTAGTTTCTGTGTTGACTGTTTATGAACGTTTTCAACAAGGTACAAATAAATCTGCCATAAAATTAAAGCTTGACAAAGATGTGTCTGGACTCACTGTGAGCACACCAGAGCTTTGCATACTAATTTGCATCTGTATGTCAGTCTAAAAATACCATCCCTGCCTCATGTGGATGGAAGTGTAGAAAATATTCCATAATGTGAGGAGGCTGCTCAGCATCCGATCTAATATGTGATGTGTTTGTGCATCTTTGTGTGAAAACTACACGCTGCCAAGAATAAAATCTTTAAAACACAGCAGTGCTAACTTGAAGCAAAGTGAAATGGCATTAAAATAATAGAAACACTTGAAATAAACCATAAATAACACTTGTTTTTTGGCTTCTCCCAGTCTGCAGAAAATACACATATGTACTCTGTAAAAACAGGAAAAGCTGTAGTGGAGGAATCTTTATGCCTGAGCTGTTGAGGATTTGGCAATTTAGGTGGAGGAGGTGAGCAGAAGACAAGCCAGCATATTATGATACAACGAGGGGGTTGCTGTTGCTCTGAAATCAGCCATAAAGGTTTATATATGTCAAGCCTCCTCTCTCACTATGCTCCTCTCTGTCTACACCAAGAACAAAAAATCAGCTCCAGTTGATGTCCAGACCTCCTGGAAGAGGGCAAACTCCTGAGAGCAGCCTCCAACCAAAGCAGGTCTGCTCTAAGGAGAGGTCAGCATCCTCTCCTCAAATCCCTGAGGTGATCAGAGCAAAGGGTGAAGTAAATCTAAAGTTTCATGTTTCTGGGAAGGAAACTTACCAGCGTGTTAGTTTCACTTACAGTAGGACTAAAAAAAAAAAAAAAAAAAAAAAAACTTACAGTAGGACTCATTCCTGATTATAAAGCTGGAGAGGTTTATGTTGCAGTCAGCCTTTTAATAGCTGTCTGTTCTCTGTTGCAGATTGGGTTTAGTAGGTACTGCTCCAGCTGCTTCTGATCACAGCTAAAGTCATCAACCTAGCAAGCCAGCCACAACCAAGACTGCAAGTAGTGAATTTTAAGGATTGAAAATTCTGTGTGTGAAAGAAAAATTAAAGATGGGTCACCTGTTTTCTACACACAGTAGTCCAAAACTGAAAAAAAGAGTCGAGATTCAGTTTTTAGAGTGGCTGATTAATTCAGCCTGACCAATCCTTGAGTGCTTGTCAGTGTCAGTGTGTTTCCTGTCTTATTTTGATAGTCCTTGTGTCATGTGCTTGTGTTTAGTTTTGCTTCCCTTGTCTCTGTGTTGAATTTGTTCCACTTGAGTTTCGCGGCTCTCTCCACTTTCATAATCACCGGTCTGTGTATTTATTGCATCACTTCCCCTTTGTCCTTTGCCGGAACTTCAGTTCACTTTCCTCCACGTGTCTTGTCCTTAGTAGGTTTTCCCAGTCTAGCATATGCCTTCATTGCCTTTTGTCTTTTATTTTCTATCCTTGTCTGATCTTCTATCTTTAATAAACAACCTGCCTTTTGTTAAGATCAAGTTCTGTCTTCAAGTGTCTGCTTTTGGGTCCTCTCTTCAAAAACACTATCTGCACCAACGGCTCATTAACTCTTGGTTTAGAAACTCTATTTAATGTCTGACGTAAACATGCCACGTGGCACACATGAAGTTCATTTCATAAATTCTGGTCATTATTAGAGTTAGAAAGGAGGGTAGGTATCCAGAGTATGCTCATTAGCTGCTGACCTGCCAATCACAAGTTGCTTCGCAGTCACATCTACTCCTTACTCATCACATCTGGCTTCACAACACCAAGACAGCAGTGGTGAAAACGGTCAGCTCAGGGCTTCATAATGAGACGTCGCTAATCAGTCTGTGATGTCTGGTCACATGACTTTGTCCATTTCATTTCTATACGGCCAATCTTGAGTCGATCGTGGCTCAAGAGTTGTAATCGGAAGGTTGCTGGTTTGAGCCCCGGCTTGGACAGTCTCGGTCGTTGTGTCCTTGGGCAAGACACTTCACCCGTTGCCTACTGGTGGTGGTCAGATGTTGCCTACTGGTGGTGGCGCCAGTGTCCGGCAGCCTCGCCTCTGTCAGTGCGCCCCAGGGTGGCTGTGGCTACAATGTAGCTTGCCATCACCAGTGTGTAGATGTGTGTGTGAATGGGTGGATGACTGGTTGTGTAAAGCGCTTTGGGGTCCTTAGGGACTAGAAAAGCGCTATACAAATACAGGCCATTTACCAATAGTCTCTGGGTCTTTCTATCTGTGCTTTTAGCTGGCTGTTTCCATGTCTAGAAAGCTGTTGCTCATTTCCAGAATAGGCCTGTGTCAGTGCCATAGATGTCCCAGTGACAATGAGTGAGTTAGCACCCAATATGGGTACTAACATGCACTTAGAAGCTGCTCTTAGAATAATATCAACCCCCCAATATTGGGTTTGTTCATTCAAACTAGGTGAAATGAAAATGAAAGAAACAAAAATCAATACATAAACAAAACATTGATTTCCACTATTGGCAAAGACAAGGGAGGACCATTAATTTTCCTAAGGGACCACATAAGAAACTGGGACTGCTGAGGAGAGCTCCACCAATAGGCTGAACTCAGTTCTGCTCAATAGATTAGAGGGCAGCATTTTTTAACCTATTTGCTTTTAAAATACAAAAGGTGCTGCTTGCCACTAGGCAAAGCAAACAACTGCTTTGGGCTCCAGATCAGTGGGGACGCTGAGGGATACCACACGCAGTGAATCTAGCCTTAAATGTGTGGAGAGACACATGAGTAACCCAACTACCATGAGCATCACATCATTTCTTTTCCTTTGATGTTAGCAGAGCAGCCCAGTGTCCAGTGTGATAGACTTGCTATGGATAGATATATAGATGAAAAAAGCTAGTAGTTACAGTATTAATGCTTCATAATCAGTTAAGTTGCTGTGCATTGTTACTGAAAAAAACAAACCCAATATGTCTATGTTATTGAATATTTTATAGTACGATTGTTGTGCTTGTTGGTGTCAGATTATTTTCATGTGTTAGTGTGACAAATGTTGAAAAAATAAATAAATTAAAAAAACATTTTCTTTGATTATGAAGCGAGCAAAACGCTGTGCATACACAACAAGTTTACTCAAGTAAACACACCCAGAGAGGAGTTCGGTTATGACCACGACAATTCTCATGTCTTCAAACACCCAAATGCCACACGCAGTCTTAAATCTTTATTTTGTTCCAGAGTACATGTGTCCCGCTGCTCTGACGCTGTTTCCGCTCAGCTCTGAGCTCTTCGTGAGGTTTTTAAGGATTTCAGTATCGGAGCTGTCCGCGGTGCTGAAACAGGACAGGACGGCTTTTGCACGAGGCTGCTCGTGGCCTGCTATGGACGCCAAATGCGGCTGTTATGGTTTTTAATGAGCACTTGCTCTGTTGGCAGCTCTGTCAGTAAACCTCTCTCATGTGTGTGTCTTATTTGGGGGGCGGGGGTCTTTGATGGAGAAAACCTGCACATTTATTGGGTTGTGGAAAATGTGTCAGCTCGCGCGTGCTATATTCATCTGTCGGTGGTCTCCCACGTGAGCGGAAGAGAGGAGCAGAGCTGTCGCGTGACGCAGTCTTTTTCAGTTAAAATAGGGCGTATGAACCCGTGCAGCCTTCACACTCGTGCAGGGAGTCGGTAAAAAAAACGATCCACCGCCTCCCGGTAAACAATCTCCACCTTCAGCCCGCACGCGCACACGCAGTGCTTTTATTCCACCTGCATCGCTCACTGACCTCTCGCTCCATCATCTGGGTGCTCGGAGGCGGGCTACCATCGGTGATCAAACGGCCTACATTACAACCCCCCAAAGTCAGAAATAAAGGGAAATGACAGCGGCAGCGAGCCAATCAGAGCAGGAGAGCCGTGCGAGCTGGTCTCTTGTGACACGTTGACCTGCTGTATCAATGTTTCCATGGAGACTTTCATGGCACTGGGGAGAGGGGTGAAGGTGTGTTTTGATAAGTCTGTGTGTCTAAACAGGAGTCACGACTCAAAATGGCTTAATTTCTAATATTAGAGGTGTCCTGTTTTTAAAGCCTGTTTGTGTTCTCTTAAAATCTCAGAGAAAGGCTGCTCAGGAGAGCCTCCACAGCGCGAGCCCGGCAGACAGTCAGCACAATATCTTCTGGTGTCCTCTGTCCTCTTTAGTCCTTTTGCACATTTTTGTACATTATTTTGACATTTTAGGTCTTTCACAGTAATTTTTTAAAATCTCTTGATGAAACATTTTTAAAAGTGCTCACTTTATGGCTCTTGGTTGTCTCTTCATATTCTCTGTTTTTGTGTGGGGGGTTTTTGTAGTCAGCTTGTTTCTCCTTATACTGATTAAATTTTTCTTTGAGGTCAATTTTCACCACTATGTAGTCAATTTATATCTTTTTGTAGCTGCCTTGTATCATTTTGAAGTCAATTTGTGTCTCCTTGTTTTCAAGTTGTGTCTCTGTGGATTTTTGGGGGTTTCGTGTGTCTTTACCGATTTTCATTTCCCAGTGGATTTTTTGTTTTGTTTTGATCATTTAGTGTCTCGCTGTGGTCAATTTACTTTGTATATTTCTTTTTGCAGCTCTTTAGCGTCTCTTTGTAATTGTTTCATTTCCCTCTGTAGTGATTTCTCTGTGTCATACAGTTGTGGTCAGAACTTTGTGTCATCATGGGCGTAAATGTCATGGTAACTTTTTCAATAATTTGTTTGAACCATGCTTTCCCCACTTGGAATGAATGCACGTCTTTAATGATCAAAAATTTTTAAAAATGGGTGCACGAATTTGAATTTCTTTTGGGTTTGCTCTAATCTACATAGGTTCAAATAAATACATATACCCCCACTAATAATTGTTTGAATGTCCCTCAGCAAGTTGCACCTCAGTCAGATGCTTTTGATAACCATCAACAAGCTCCTGGCGCAATTCTGACTGGATATTTGACTGCTCTTCTTGGCCGAATTAATAGGGTTCGTTTCAAGTGGTTGGTTTCCTGGCAAGGACCCAGTTTTCAAACATAGTCCGAAAATTTTCAATAGAGTTCAGGTTGGGGCTTTGGGATTCTGAAAGGCTAACCCAGGAACCACCAAGGCTCAAGCCTACCATGAACTGAAACACCAGAGTTCCTGTTCACACTGAAGCCACTTTCATTTGGTCACATTGACAGGAGCCATGTTTGGAGGAGTAAAGGCGAGGCTTTCAAACCTAAGAAAATTGTACCAACTGTCAAGCATGGTGGTGGTAACATCATGCTCCGGGGCGGATAGAACAATAACAGAAAAGGAGAATTACCAAGCAACTTCATCTCAAATCAGCAACTTGGCAGTCAAAACAATTGGGAGTTCCAACAAGACACTGATCACAAACAAACATGAAAACTGGTTTTGGAAGCTTCATGAATGGCCTTCCTACAGGATCAATCTCAGCGAGGACAGTGTTTGAAAGCCAGGTCTGTGCCAGAAAAACAACTAATTTAAATGAATGCTACCGATTTTGCAAAGTACAATTTGCTAAGGGACATTAAACTAAATATTAGTGGAAGTGTATTTGTAACTTTGTGTGGATTGGAGAAATTCCAAAATAACTAAACTTGTGAACCCTAATCTTGTTTTTTTAAGTCATTAAAAATGTGTTTAATCGAGGAAAAAGGAGAGTTTGAAGAAATCATTAAAAGCCACAACTTACCATGAAATTTGAGCCCATGATGAGTGGAAGTAAACTTGTGAGTACAGCTGTACCGTTGCACTGCTTTGCGCTCACACTGTACACTATCAATACTTTACAATTGCACATTATCCTAAATATAGCCTTTTAACACCTAGGCCTCTGCTGTGGTGCCCAGTAGGAGTCTTTAGTAACCTGTCTGTGTTCATAGATGTGAGCCACACGTTATTTATGTGACCTACATTGGAGATGTGATAAAGTGGAGCTAAGCAGATGAAAACGTAAGCAAGCTGCTCCACTTGCAGCTTGAAAATTAGTTTGTGGAACAAGCTGGAATGTTTTATTCAGAGAAGCTAAAGTGGACCAAGCTGCTCTTTAACCTGGTCTGAAAATCTGTGTAGATATAAGCTGCTCTTAGCTTCCTTACCTCCGTCAGAATAGGTTTCAGTGCCATATCCATCCTGCAACCCATTGCTCCATGTCCCCTCGTACCGGGCCCCGCTGGCCGTGCTCTCCAGCTGCCCATATCGACCTTTGAACCCCTGCGTCCACTCTCCTCTGTATTCCCAGCGACCCTTGGTCTCCACTCCGATGCCATGCCGCTTGCCCTGTGCCCAGGTGCCCTTATAGCTGTTCCCACTTGGCCACGTGTACACGCCCAGGACCTCGAAGCCGTGACTCCAGGCCCCAGCGTACTCACCCTGACCCTGGGGTCCTGTGCAGACACCTCGGCCATGGGCCTTACCCTGCTCCCACCCCCCGCAGTACGACCCCCCGTCATCAAAGTCAAACCTGCCTCCAGTGGACATGCATGAAACAGGTTTAGGCAAATCCTTAGAACGTCAAGAAAAAGAAAAAAACAAGGGCCTGTTTCACTCAGAAGGAGCAAGGAGGGTGGAGGCCTCGTTTAAATCAGGTAGCATACAGGTTCAGGGCCTCGAACTTCCTCTCCGCTTAGTTTAGTATGTGGAACGCTAGCTGGGTGTTTTAGAAACAGCAGGACAGGGCCCACGGAGCATTGCCTCATGACGGAGAAGCAATCCGAGCCTCAGCGATGGGTCTGGAGTGACGTACACAGCTGCCGTGCATGCTGCTTCCCATGGGCATGCGGGCTCAGAGTGCTTCTCATCCTCCTCCTCCACTTCCTCCTCCACCTTCCTGCTCACCACGCAACCTCACAGGCCCTTCGCCTTGGCCGTGCAGCAGGGCGCTCCAGACAAGCGAGGCCTAGGCTTTTCCAGCAGTCCCGCAGGCCCACAGAGTGGCGGCGGTGGCAGCAAGTGAGCGAGCTTGGCTCAATTACACATTAGAGCATCCTCACATCCCTGCATCACCAGCTCACAGGGATGGATACAGGACAGGGATACTGATGCACTCATACGCCATGTTTAAAAAAACTGGAGGAGTTGAAGATATTTTTCTATAGCATGGCCTGGATACAGGCAATCCAGGCTAACGCTCAGAGACACACATCCATAGCAATCAAACGGACTCAGCCCTGCACACACGCCTTGGCGGACATAAAGCAGTGTGAATATCTCCCCGGCTCTTCTTCCCCCTTTTCCTCTCCTCTGCTTGGCCGGGATCCAGGCGACTCTCTCCAGTGAAGATGAGGGATGCAAAAATCAGAGGCGGATATTATTCCTGTCCTTTCCCCTTTGTCTTCTCCATGCCAGCGCTCACCTAAATCTGGATTGTTGTTGTAATGTCCCGATTCCACCAAGTCATCTGTCCTCTCTTGTTTTTTGCTCTCTCTCTCTCTAAAATCTGCTCATTACAGGACTGTTCCACCCCAGCCAATACCCCTCCCCCACGCACACGCACACACAGCGAACACACACTCCTTCTCGGAGCTCTTAAAGAGACAGAGGGATGGTGCGAATAACTGCATGTGCAGAGTTTGCTGCTCTTTCCCTGTGGGAATACCGCCTGCTTTTCCTAATTATCCAGCCTCATTTCTCTCTCGCTCTCTCCCTGTGACACTCATCCTCCTCCCAGACACCTGGTCAGTCAGCAGTCTGTTTTCCTCGAGGTTTGTGTGCTCCTTAATTGTTGTTGTTGTTTTTTTCATTTTCATCTCAAAAGCAAACCAGTGCAGTGTAGCTTTCACTCGAGTGGACACCACACAGACCCAGAGCGACCTCCTTAAATGCCAACAAGGCCTGAAAATAAGTGTCGCTGTGGTATGAACTGGAAAACCAGACGTCTACATTTGTAGATTAGTTATTCAGTAAATGTATTGTTATTCACTGAATTGATGATATTAGAAAGTTTTGTGTCAGTTTGGGTGAGCAGGAAATGAAGGACTAAGAGATAATCCACAGGAAATAGATTATAAAGGTCTTATGAATTTTACTGTATCTTTTATTCATATAAGTTTGGACCGTGACAACAGAACCTCACGTAATGCCAGGTGCGAACAGCCAGAACACATAAAGCTCTCTCCGAGACACAGAAGGAAAAGGTGTGGCACTTGGTGCTGACCCAGATAAATGAAAATATTTATAACTTTATAATACAAAATGAGCAAAATTCTAAATTAAATAGATAAATATATTTAACATCTTAAAAATAACAATAAAATATAGATTCATTAAGTAAATAAACACCAAATATAATTCATTCATTTGTAATGTTCACTTATTCAATTTCTATTTTTTTTTTCTAAATTTAAACATGATTTTAATGTATTATTTTTTCAAATTTTCTCTATTAATTCTGGGTTTGTTTGTTTTTTACATTTATTCCACATTCCTCAGTGTTAGCCACATATGGTCTTAACTGATCTTAATTGATCCTAAAAAACAACCGTAAACAGACGTCTTTTTAATGAAATGCAGGTTTTTGCGCTGATTTTGTGCAAAAATCAGAGCTAGAATAGAAAAGAATTTATTGTCATTGTACATGCATAATGAAATTATGGCTAAACCTGTGTTTAATTAATGTAATTCCACAGCAGTTCTTGTTCATTGATTCCCTCTTCTCTGCTCATCAGTGCAGAATTGAACATTTTCTATTTTCACGTCTTCTAAATGACGTCTAATTCCGGTAAAATTGCTCATTGAAGCATACTGATACATGCCAGACCTCCATGATGCTCTTTTCTGCCCGTTAACAAAGAGAATACACAAAGGAATATGGACCCAACTTAAGGTCCAAATGACCTAAATGAGGCAGAAATATAGCTTGAAAGCATCGTGGTAGATGGTTTTCTGAAAGAAAAAAGAAAAGAGAGCAATACTAGATACACGCAGATATTCAGTGTTTCAGTGATTCTGATGTGGTCTTATCTGTTAAGGGGTTTGTTTATTTCTTGCTTCTTATACAGTCTTAACCACAGGTGCAGAAGAAATGGTTAGTGTCTGCAAATGTATAAGTTCCAAGGTACAAAGCATATTAGTGGAGAGACTTTACGGACAATTTAGCATACAGTATCTGACAAAAGTGAGTACAGCCCTCACATGTTTTAAATATTTTGATATATTTTTTCATGGGACAACTTGGAGTTATGACACTTTGATACAATGTAAGGTAGTCAGTGTGCAGCTTGTATAACTGTGTCAGGGACCAAGCAGTAAAGCATAAAGGACACAGGTGGTTTTAATTCAAAAAAGGGGTTTTATTGACCCAAAAATATGAAAACATATTTAACAAAGCCAAAACTTAAACAGGCAGACCAATAAAAGAGGTCAACTCAATAGATTAAACTCAAGATAATAATTAACAAAACCTCAAACAAACATATGATAAACTGACCTGCTGAAATGACACACAGGGGGACTTAAATACTGGTTTAGCTAAACCAAATGACACACACGGGGGAAAACAAGATGGCTGCCATATAACCAACTAATACAAAACAATTAAACAAACATGAAACACCCCCCAGGCAATGAAGCATGTGGTGCAATCCAATTAGGCTGTCAGTAGTACTTCAGGTCTCCCAGCCCTTTGCCACACAGGAGGAGACACCAACCCCCAGGTAACTCAAACAAAGAAAGATGTATTAATATAACATAAAACAGAACTTTGACCTTGCAAGGTTAATATGTGTGCATGCCATATAAATATTGGAAGGTGTGATGGAAAAATGAATACATTTAATAAAGAAACGATATTGAACAATAAATAGAATATTTTAAAGTAGTGACTGTAAATTAAACTAAAGTGAATCAACGGGTGGTGAGGTGTGGAGCTTACCATGTGTGGCATGCCATCACAAACTGTATAACTAATTTGCTGTCACAGTCATTAATATCTAAACTACTGGCAACAAAAGTGACTACAAATGTCCAAAGTGTCTCCAAAGTGTCAATATTTTGTGTGGCAACCATTATTTTCCAACACTGCCTTAACTCTGTTGGCCATGGAGTTCACTGGAGATTCACAGGATGCCACTGGAGTCCTCTCCCACTCCTCCATGATGACATCGTGGAGCTGGTGGATGTTAGAGACCTCGCGCTCCTCTAGCTTCCATTTGAGGATACCCCACAGACGCTCACTAGGGTTTAAATCTGGAGACATGGTTGGCCAGTCACGTACCTTTACCCTCAGTTTATTTAGCAGGGCACTGGTCTTTTTGGAGGTGTGTTTGGGGTTGTTAGCACGTTGGAATACTGTCCTGTGGCCCGGTGTCTGAAGGGAGGGGATCATGTTCTGCTTCAGTATGTCACATGTTGGTATTCATGGATTCTTCAGTTAACTGTAGCTCCCCAGTGCCAGCAGCACTCATGCAGCCCCAAACAATGACATCACCCCACCATGCTTGACTGTAGGCATGACACACTTGTGTTTGTACTCCTCACCTGGTTGCCACCACACACCCCTGACACCATCTGAACCAGATAGGTTTGTCTTGGTCTCACCAGAACACAGGTGGTCCTTAGTCTGCTTGTCTTCAGCAAACTGTTTCTGGGCTTTCTTGTGGATTATCGTTAGAAGAGGCTTCCTGTGATGCAGTATGGTCACTGACAGGCTGACCTCCAAACCTCCAACCTCTGCAGCAATGCTGGCAGCACTCATGCATCTGCTTTCAAAAGACAACCTCTGGATATGACGCTGAACATATGTACTCAACCTCTTTGGTCGACCATGGCGAGGTTTGTTCTGAGAGGAACTTGTCCTGTTGAACTGCTGTATGTGCTTGACCACCGTGCTGCAGCTCCGTTTCAGGGTGTTGGCATCATTCCTACAGGCTCGGCCATCTTTATGTAGAGTAACAGTCTGTTTTTCAGATCCTCAGAGAGTTCTTTGCCATAATGAGCCATGTTAGACTTCCACTGACCAGTATTCAATTCAATGCAATTCAGTGCAATTCAATGCAATTCAATGCAATTCAATTCAATTCAATTCAATTTTATTTATATAGCGCCAAATCACAGCAAAAGTCGCCTCAAGGCGCTTCATAGACACAGAGAAAAACCCAACAATCATATGACCCCCTATGAGCAAGCACTTTGACGACAGTGGGAAGGAAAAACTCCCTTTTAACAGGAAGAAACCTCCGGCAGAACCAGGCTCAGGGAGGTGCGGGGACATCTGCTGCGACCGGTTGGGGTGAGAGAAGGAAGACAGGATAAAGACATGCTGTGGAAGAGAGACAGAGGTTAATAACAGATATGATTCAATGCAGAGAGGTCTATTAATACATAGTGAGTGAGAAAGGTGACTGGAAAGGAAAAACTCAATGCATCATGGGAATCCCCCGGCAGCCTACGTCTATTGCAGCATAACTAAGGGAGGATTCAGGGTCACCTGGTCCAGCCCTAACTATATGCTTTAGCAAAAAGGAAAGTTTTAAGCCTAATCTTAAAAGTAGAGATTGTGTCTGTCTCCTGAATCCAAACTGGAAGCTGGTTCCACAGAAGAGGTTCCTCACAGCGTTACTGGAGGCCAAGGTAATGCCATCCAGAGTAAGAATCTGGTTAGATACCATATTTCTAAGATTTTCAGGGCCGAGTACAATAACCTCGCCTCTGTCAGTGCGCCCCAGGGCGGCTGTGGCTACAATGTAGCTTGCTATCGCCAGTGTGTGAATGTGTGTGTGAATGGGTGAATGACTGAATGTAGTGTGAAGCGCTTTGGGGTTCTTAGGGACTAGAAAAGCGCTATACAAATGCAGGCCATTTACCATTTATCTGAATTAAGAAGCAGAAAGTTAGCGGCCATCCAGGTCTTTATGTCTCTGAGAGAGTGAGAGCAATAACACCAAATCTAACACACCTGTTCCCTATTTGCGCCTGAGACCTTGTAACACTAATGAGTCACATGACCCCAGTGAGGGAAATGGCTAATTCGGCACAATTTGGACATTTTCACTTAGGGCTGTACTCACTTTTGTTGCTAGCAGTTTAAATGTTAATTGCTGTATGTTGAGTTATTTAGAGGTGACAGCAAATCTACACTGTTATACAAGCTGCACACCGACTACTTTACATGGTCTCAAAGTGTCTTATCTTCAGTGTTGTTCCATGAAAAGATATAACAAAACATTTAGATATATATGTAGATATTTGCATATTTTCCAGAGTATCCAGATAGTTTATTAATGTCTCTGTTGATGTATTTTAAGTCAAGTTATATTTTTCTACAATACTATGTTTTTACATGTAATACTATCATTGTGAAATGATTTGCATGTTCTTTCCTGCTAACGCAGTCATTGACTGGTACTATGACCAAATCATTGATAACGAAACGCAGAGAAACAGAAAACCAAACCAAATGGAAATAAGTCAACCTACCAGGCAGAAATTAAAGCACACGATGCTTTCAGTGTGTGATAACTGTTCCCACCAGTTAGTTCCCAAATAACAAAAGTACATAAGGTGATGTTAGCATTCAGATTTGCTGTTGGAGGAACCTGCTGGAAAACCTCCAGCAGGTCCTGACACTCCACAGAGAGAGACCTGTTCTTACCTGCATATGCTCTCTTAATGTTATTATTAGCAGTATCACATAAACATTAAGGTTAATGCTACGTAGCTAAAATTAGCAGCTAACATTAGCAGCTAAGCTTGTAATTAGAGTAATTTGGGTCATTACTCAAAAAAAAGTAATGCATTTTCAAGTTACTTTGTACTTAGTATCCTTTCCTCCGTACCTGGTGCCAAGTAATAGATTATGTTTTGATTGCCCAGTTAAAATAAATCCTTAACATGACTTGGTTTTTTTTTTTATTACACAGCAGAGTTGAACTAAAGCTTTCAGCGTGAGGACGCAGTGTTTTTATCACGGTGTATGTCGGGTTGTTTACAGGTGTGTGCAGCTGTTTTATTTTCAATATTTATTTTTATCAAATCAAATCAAATCAAAATTTATTTATAGAGCACATATTACAACAACAGTGTTGACCATAGTGCTTCACAGTCAGTAAAAGGATGACACAATTAAAAAAACAATAAAACAGGACAACAAACGATAGGTAACAACACAACAAGCTAGAACAGCCAACTAGTTAGAATCAAAAGCCAAAGTAAAAAGATAAGTTTTAAGACGTGATTTGAAAGACTGGATCGACTCGGCAGTACGAATATGAACAGGGAGGTTATTCCAGAGTCTGGGTGCCACGGATGCAAAGGCCCGGTCACCTCTGGACTTCAGTCGAGACCTAGGTTGTGCTAGGAGCCTGTGATTGGACGATCTAAGTGCTCTGTTGGGATTGTATAAGTGGAGTAGTTCAGAAAGATAGCTGGGCGCTAAATTATTCGGAATTTTAAAAGTGAATAAAAGAATTTTCATATCTATGCGATATTTAACAGGGAGCCAGTGTAGTTTGGCTAAAATTGGAGTTATGCATTCATAGATTCTCGTACCTGTTAAAAGACGCGCAGCTGCATTTTGAATTAACTGAAGCCGGTAAAGAGAAGCGTGTTGGAGTGTTTAATCCTACCAAAGAGCGGGATTGTGAGCGGCAGCGCTTTCCAGCTCCACAGTCGATACACTGACGCTTATTTTCTCAAGAGGCTTTATCTTTTACCCGGCTGCCAGTGTAAATATGTTTTTAATGGCTTGTGTGGGTAAATCAGGGCCATCGTGTGTTTTTAATCTTAGGAATTTGCAATATACTTTTAAACCTTACATATGTCTCCTGTTACGGCCTGCAGCATAAGCAGCAGACTGGCACCAGAGTTGTAAGAAACACAGGTTTTATTTTAAATTTCTTAATAAGCTCAAACAGTAGTAACCCAAAGGGCGTAAAAGCGAGCAGTACTCCTCAATGGCAACTTTATGCACCTCAGCAGATGTAGTCAAATTTAACTGTGCTAACAGCAAACTGGTTGGTCGGCTTTGGTCCAGACTGAGATGCTGTTTCTGGGGAACTACTGGACTAAATGTTGGACACCAGATGAAATCCTACTGATTTACGCTCCATCCAGAAAGAATTCACAGCACTAGACTCGTTCCACCTGTTGTCATACAGCCTTACTCTAAAATTATTAAGTTCAAAAGGTTTGCTTGAAATTCTTGCAAATTTATTACAAGAAATATGAAAATATAACATCGAAGAAAAGGACAATAAAGGTCACTGGGACCTTCAATACTGCAGAAATGTTCAGAATGGTGTTTTTATTTTGAATCAAACGTGCAAGAACTTCAAGCAAACGCTTTGCTTCATCATTACAGGGTAACATGTGTGAACTGTGAGGTGAAAAATGAATTTAATCATTTGGAAGAAGGCTGTAAGATAATGTGGAACACGTGAGCATCGCGGATACTTTCTGGGTGCGTTGGCTTTTCTTCTCATGCCTCTGTCAGGCTGCCAGTTTTCCTTTGACTTTCTGAAAACGTAATAATTGAATAAGTATCCTCTATCTATTGGATCATCAGCTCCATGTGTTCAGTGGCTGGTTTATACTGATACCGCCGCACATTACATTCCCAAAAACTAAATAAGACCTTGTCATACAATTATTGCTGTAATATTTATGGGATTGTTGTAATCTTGAGAAAACAAATGTAAGATAATGACGAGAAGAATCAGAGTGCGTGATCAGAATAATGAGGTGTTTAAGGCTTTGTCGTCATCACAGTAATGCAGTGATAGAAGTTGGTATATTCAATTTCACAGTTTTTTCCTTTTATCGTTACATTTTAGTTTTTGGAAAATAAATAAAAATACAACCTGTGTACGAAAGACCAAACATCCCCGCTTGAAAAGTGAAGCAAAAGAGTGACTTGAAAATATTTCCTGGTTTTATGCGTTTAGTCACATAGACTAGAACAACGAGGCCATTTCTTTATAACTCGACTCGTGATTGGTAGTCAGAAAGGAGGATTACCCAGGTTAAGGTCACTGGATGACTAGTCAGTTATAAGCAAAATAGAAAAAAGGTCCCTAAAATGTTATTTTATTTCAGTTCACACAAATTATTGATGCTGTATTTGAAAAATGACAATAAAATCTGAGCTTTCCATCCTGAAGCAGGTTTATATGAGACCATCTAGAGTGCCCTCTGTAGTGCACTTGGTGAACTGCCGCCAATTTTCATGCAACGTGATCAACACGAAGTGAAATGGTTAGTTCTCAAGATACGAATAATCATCGCCGGCTGGCTTTGTCATCAGTCATCATCCTTCTGCAGTGATCATATTATGTGTATGCTGCCGCCACCTCAACAGGTGGGTCAGTCTCAACTAAATCTTCCACAAAGATTGTCTGTCTGTCTCACACTAAAGCTGGATGTCTCGAGAACACTTCTATGTGGTCTTGGTCTCACTGTCTCGGTCTTGCTGTCTCAGATCGACATAGTGGTCGGGAGATTTGGAGTCAACAGTATCCATGACACACAACGTAACGTTCGATGTGTCATTTCAAAAGCATCAGCTCTAAGAGCCGTGCTTAGAGAGTGCTTTGTGATGAATCAGAGTCGACTCCCATTGAGCGAGAGCCGCTCCTCACTTAATTTCCTTTGGCTGCTCAGCTCTCGCACAGTGGCTCAGCTATGCTCCAATCCCTCCATATTGTGGCCAATCACATGCGAGGATATAAGATAATATCATTATGTGAAAAACAGAGGGTGATGGATGCGACAGTCAAGTGGAGCGTGCGTCTGTCCTCTCAGTGAGTGAGTGAGACAGCGGTGAGGAGGGCTGTGCGAGAGCAAGAACACATAAATATGCCTGATACCCGTAAACGAAGCAGCATCTGGCTGCAGTTTAAAGACTTTTTTGTCTCGGTCTTGATACCCTCCTGTCTTGGTCTCGTCTTGGTTTAGGCGGTCTTGACTACAAGCCTATCGCACACACACCTATATTTTTAAAGAAATGATTATAAATCAAATTCTTTGGATTTTGATCTCCCGCGAATGTGATGAAGAATTTGAAAGAGCACTGCAGGTTTGGCACAAACCACGTATAGGTGGTTCAGCTAATGTTACTGGTGTTTCAACATTTTATATATGGATATAGATCATTAGAAACATGGATGTGATTTTTATAAAGACTTTATTGGAAGTTTTTGCTCCAGTACATATGGTGTTCCAACCAAACGTATTTTTGTGTAAAATACTACAGTGTAATTTACAGGCTGTTAATAAATGGTGACAGTAACAAAATTAAACAGATGTGTGAAGCTTCCCTCTGAGGACTCGGGGTCAGTCTTGCTCAGGTGAGGATGTCGTGGGCCTGCTGCTCCACCAGCACGGCCATGTTCTTCACGTCGTCGCACCAGAAGTCCAGACGCTCCTTCATCCCTTTGATCTGAAACAGCGACCAACAGGAGAGTCAGACCAACAGGTACAGTAATCATAACTACTGTCGACATAACGGGCATTTCAGGTCCCATTACTGGGTGAGCTGCTGTACACATTTGTTACATGCTTAGTGTTTGATGTTTCTATATTTAAAGAAGAATTAAAAAAGAGCCCAACAGATACTGATTTTTAACTGTCATACTGATATTTAGAGACTGAAAAATCAGGGCCGATATTTTTCTTTCAGACAAACATAACATTGATGTGCAGTTATTTTATCTGCTTCTTTATATTCTGCTTGAATCAGCTTGTCGGGGAAGTTGCAGATTGCCCTCTGGTGGCTAAGCTTTGTAACATCGACACTCATGGTTGAAGGGTGTTTCTTGTCGGTCTTCTTTATTTTTGACCTTTTTAAACCTATCGGCTGTTATAAATGCTTATACCCACATGAGTACCAAACAGATAACATCAGCCCACCAACGAAGCTGTAAACAGTGAAAGCTGGCATCACTGTGACCAACCTGCTGCAGGTCCAGCACTCTGGGCTGCACCCAGGTCATCTGCACCTTCTGGTCCACCTCGTCAATGTTCCCTTTGATCAGGCCCACAGACAGAGCCTTCATCACAAGCAGCTCAACCTACAAACAGACCGATACAACCATCAGCCTACACGAGGATCAGCTGTATGTGACCAGTATTAGGACAAACAACATTATCTCCAGTTATCAAAGGTGAGCATTAATTTCATTATCAGAGTTACACCCTGATTAAACACACGTTCTGACCGCACTGACCTCATTAACGGGGATTTTGGCACTCTGAGCGATTTCAGTGAAGGTCAGCTGTCTGTGATTCGCAGGACGAGTGAATGTCATCTGGAAGGGAACGAGAAGATGTTCAGTTTATTGTGGACAAACTGACGTCATTACACATCAGTGTTTACAACCTAACTGGCAATCCCACCTCCATGACGCAGAGCAGCTGAATCTTCTGCATCAGTTTACCTTCTTGTGACGCGAGGTCGGGCTGTGACCAACAGAGAAAACAGTGAGTTGACCCAAACATACACGTGAAGACTTTGCCAGATCATCTCTGGATTAAAGATTTTTCAACAAAATGCAGTTAAGACAGGGAGAAGAAACACAGGCAGAGGTCTTAAAAACAAGCACTCAGCACCTAAACCTGAAAAATTCAAACTTTATTTACAAAGGTCTTATTCATGTTCGCCTGAGGTTACCGTTACTTATTTGTGACTTTTAAACGGGGTTATTGATTATTTCCTGCACCTGCAGAAACTCCAGTTCATGTGTCAGAATAAATTCAGCTGTTATAGATGACAAGTCATCATTACACACATCTCAGGCATTAAAATGAGTCCCCACCTGTTGGCCCCAGGCAGACTTTAAGCTCTGAAATTTCTCCACATTGCCTGCATTGAAGGCATATAGTGTGTCAATCAGCCACTGCTTGTCTGTGTTCCTCAGCGACTCCAGCACAGGATGCATCAGCTGCACAGAGAAGCCACACGAGTAATCAGCACAGGCAGGTCGAGCTACACAACATGTGGCTAACAGAGTTCAAATCCCACCAGCTCTCCAAAGTTGTAAACTCCCTCTCCTAAGAGTCCAGCCAGGCCGAGCGTGAACGCCCTCTCCTGCCTCTCCGTCTCTGTGAACAACAATTACAAAATGAACTGAATACGAGTGATCTGCTGTGTTCTGACTGACACGCAGCTTAATTCATGCTGTTGTTTACCTGGAAAGCATCTGATGTCCACACAGCCCAGGTAGCGCAAGGCGTCCTTATAGTAGGCAGCGTGGTCTCCAACAAGGCGATAGTATTTACTGGAGAGGTCATAAAAGCGGCCGTGGACTGACGTCACTCCAGGCAAGTTATTCAACGTTTCCTCAATTTCTTCAATTTCTTTCTACAAGTGGAAAAAACAGGGAAGGCGATAAGTGGATGGATCACTGCTTTTAAACCCAACCTGAAGCTGTTACACCTCGGGGGGTTTCTCCTCTCCACACACACTTTATTTACAGACGTGGATCAGGTTAACACCCCGTTTTACCACAGACTGTATAAAAAAGATGGAAGGTGATGTGAAAGTGCCCCACACCTGTGTTCTTCTTAATGGCCACGGAGGCAGCAACTCCTATGGCTGCAAAGTGAAGCTGGATTTTATACACATCCTACTTCTTTTTAACATTTTCATTTGTGTCCTGTTGTTTCTCTCACAGCCAGTCAGAAAACAGCTGCACTTTTTGTCCATCAGTGACACCACCACCCAACATGTGTTCTGACTTCAGTGAATATCACAAAAAAGAAGGTTGTTGCAGCCCATATAGCTCTAACTTGAGCATTTACGCTAACTCAATTGGAATATATAACCTTATCTCAACTGACTGTCTTTGAAATACAGATTTCACTGATTCCCTCTTCTCCATGCGCTTGGGTGTAAGGCTGTGCATTCATCCTAATTTTGGAGTTTGTGAACGGTGACGTCTGTGAGGAAGGAAGTGGAGATGTCACATTTTTGTACAATGAGCGCAAAGATTGGAGGAAGGGAAAATGTCAGGTGTGCATGAGTGTGGCAGCAAGAAAACGATGACTGAACACCTACGAGTTATTTCAAGGATATCTACACCCAAGTGCCATTTGGACTGCACTTGTGGGTTTAACAGCTGCTGGTTTTTCTCATGCTAACAGGCAGAAACATCACGTGAACGTTCCAGGCTCAGAGTTTTACCTTTGTGGCAGGAACGTCGTTGATCTCAAGTCTAAGATTGCCGATGGCGGTCTTGCAGAGAATCACTGCTTCCTCGCTGCTTTTCACCTGAACCAGGTGGAGACGCGCAGACGTTTGGTCAAAAGTGCACTTTACAGAATGTAACTTCAAAGCAACCTGTCATGCTGGTGTCTGGTCATCTTACCTTTTCCCTGGTCTTTTCAAGAAAAACGATGGCATCTTTTTGATCTAGACACAAACAGCGTTGGATTTTAATGCCAAAAAATGAATTAAAACAGAAAGAAAATGTTCCCATTTCTCCGTACCTGACATTTGTCTGGCAACGAACAGTAAAATCTCCACCAGCGACAATGGATTGATTCTGATAAAGGAACAAAAATTATAAATTAACAGGTAAAAAACAGTAAATACTTGTATTTGCTCTGTTTAGGACAAGCGGATGAACAACTCACCTGTGTTCAAAGTCACTCATGAAATTTTCATAAAGCTGGAAGGAAAAAAAAGAAACGGAAAAGAGAGAATATTTAGTGGACAGTGTTATTCATTACCTTAGAAATGTAGCTATGACATTAGTGAATATCTGTACCAAGGGCCTCTTTGGTATGATATGTTTTAATATATACTAGTATGCAGTAAGTCTACATGTACGACAAACTGCTGCTGCATAAACTTAAATATTCAAGATAAACTAATTATGACAATGACAAGAGACCATGTAGGCGTCGGAATAATTTAGTGGCATCACTTCTCATTTTCAGCAGAACTGTACAGATACTTTGTTATGAAATGTAGTTTCCATTTGCATGCTGGTCAAATCTATGCATGTATGTGCTTAAAGAAGGCCTGTTCTGCTTCTCCTTATTTTCTACACCCTGTATCAAAGGTGGATGCTCATATTAAGCACTAATAAACATGATAATGTTTCACAGTATGTGTAAGGAAACCCTGTCATTGCAGCAACGCAGTTCTGGCTGTAAGCACAGAATCCCCACCCACCTGCTGCTCAAACCTTCTGCCTGCTGGGGCCAGCCAATAAGAAAAAGATTGGCTTAAATAGACAGGGGCTTAAATCAAGAGTCCATGCAAATGAACTATGAGTCATGCAAAGCTAGAGTCCAATAATAAAAATAAGAAGCTGTGAATGAGCAAACAGGTAAAGTATGTAAAGATGAGAACCCACTCATGTTCAACGCTGCAACGTTTTCAGGGTGAAGCAGTTCAAACTGACAGAGGTCAGCTTGTATTAGCAGTAATTCCGATGTGTTATAGCTAAAAATGATCTCTAAAAGTAAAACAAGTTTGAAGTGAAAGTACAAACAAGTACTGCAAATAATATATGTTTTGATGTGAACATGGGGCGTTAAAAACAGTATATTCTCTAGTCTGCAGCACAGTTTTGAAAAGGAGGGCAGAGGAACAGACTGGCATTGGGTGGCCAGCGCTGGCCCTGCTACTGAACCACAGCAGTGCGTCTCAGTGGGACTATCCAGTGCTGTGAAGCTGCAGTGCAAACACATAATATATCACCACAGTCTGGTGCAGCTAAAACAACCTGGATTAGTGGAAAAAAAAAACCAAGATCTGGTCCAATGAGGCACCTGTGATGCCATCAGCTGGAACTCATATACTGCTGTTTACCACACAGCCGAAAGGGGTTTTAGCTAACCCCTCCACCTCTCCAATAGTGTAAAAAAAAAAAAATACATAAACACCTGGCAAACTGCCGGGGGGGTGTGTGTCAAGTATAACTCAATTTTTGGTAATACTCTATTGAAATACTGATACATTTCTGACAAATAAGGCAACAGAATTACTTTGTTCTCAATATCTGACAATCATGCTTACTCTTGTATGTTGTGTAAAGCATTACAAAGAGTGGCTGAGATGCAGTTACCTGTATGATACCATCGCCTGTTTTGAAGCAGGGATCTCTGACAAAGACCATCAGCTTCAGAGTCAATTGATGCCACAATCTAAGGGCAGAACAAAGAAAACAGTTCAAATCAGTCACAACTGCCAGTTCCTTTTAATTCATGATATCAGCCAAAAAACTACATCAAAATATGAGAAGAGTGCAATGAAGAGCTGAGAGACTTTATTCACCAAAAATCCCATCTACACACGACACCCCCATAGAGTAGTACTCATTCTATGGACTAGACTAGACCAACAGGGCCAAACAGACTGAGCACTACCTGAATTTACACAGAATCTTTTGGAAACAAGCTTTATTGTTCACATACACAATCATACAGAGTACAACATGCAGTGAAATGTGTCGTGTCTGAGCTGAAGACATAGCTGTGCCTTTCCAGGGCTTGGCGTTTGGCAATGGGGGCCTAGCCAAGACCCTTACTCCCTTATTAGGGAATCGAACTTGCGACTTCCGCTCCAAAGGTGTGGGGTCTTGATAGCCAGACAGGAACAGAAAGCAATTATCATTCCTGAGAACAGTCATCCAGTGGGAAGATATGTATATCTGTGCCAAATCAAAGGAAAAGCCAACGAGGGTCACCACGTGTTACTTCGATACTGGTGTTTGAATGGTGATGGTTTAACACTACAGTCTATGCCACAGTGTCAGCGACCAGAGTTCTCATTATTTTAGTCTTGTCCCCCCCTTCTGCAGCACACTTTTTAGTGAGTCCCTTCCTGCTGCTGAAATCACGACGAACAACACAGAATTGAACTGCAGTGGCCCTTTTTAAGGGAGCAGGAGATCCAAACTATGTCAGCAAAGCACCCCCATAACAGATCCACCAGATTCCCTTAAGGTTTCTTTTTAGTCTGTCTCCCACTTTATAATATTACATATCAGAACTTTCAGTTAGCCTGTGAACTTCAATTACAAACCATTATCCGTTTATAAGGGTTAAAAACTGAAAAATTGGCCACTGCATAGCTAAAAGGGCCGTCTTTAATTATTTGCTTTGTTTGAACACTGTCAAAATACCAAATGCATATAGAGTCAACTGACACATAATAAGGAAAAACAAATCCTGATATCATGGAGGCGAGAAATTAGATGTTTGTTTCGCGATTATTGCTTGTCAAACTGATTAAAAGACTGTTTGAACAGTTACAGGTTGTTTTCTTGTTTTACGGTTAATTGACACTGTTAGCAAGGATGCACAGTAACAGCTACAAAAACCTGTGACAGCACAACAAATAGACTCCCGCTGCCCTAAATATTAGTGCTGGGCTCAAACCTAAAACTCAATTAGAGTTTAGAAAACAATATCATTTTGTTCCGAATTTAAAGCTTAAGCTTACTGCCAACGTGAGCTAAAGCTATGCTACAACAGCTAACCTCAGCTCCGTGCATGACTCAGCTTGCATTTCCAATGAATGGGCTAGCTAATGTAAGCTAGGCTAGCGCTAGCGGCTAGCTGCCACTTCTTACGACTTTTGTACCTTTTGTTGTACAAATCCTCCAGCGCGTGCCATTCCGACGCCAGCTCCGGCGTGGGGCTGTTACTCTGCTGCTGCTTGAGGTACCCAGTAACATCTTTCATGATAGCGACAAAATGTAGTTTATTCTATACTAATACGTGTTGTTGAATTTTTTTTTAGCTAATGTCAAGCAGCCTGTCGTGTTGTGGTAATGGGACTGCGCTGTTGCTGCCAGGCGCAAAGAATTATGGGAAATGAAGGAGGCGTTTTTTTTTTTTTTTTATTGCTAGCTAAGATTTTCTGTAACTTAAGTTGTTTGGGTGCAGTCAGTCGCCTTATGTTTATTGCTATGGGATATATTTTTAATAAGCAAACGACGGATAAATTATAAATTGCAAGTTTGTGCAAGTGAAGCTAAGTTGTATCGTCGTATATTACAGAACTGTCAAAAAGGAGGTCAAAGGACACAGTTCTGCAGGTCTGTAGGCAGTCATTCTATATAGCTATTTTCAAAGGAGCTAAAATCGGCTTCTGTAAAACGGTGACAGCAAGAGCCATGCAGTGAAAGTGTGCGTGAAGTTTATTTTGAATCCTACAGCTTTGTTATGGCTTCTTCTGTTAGCTGCTCTTTGTTATTGTTACCTGCCAGACTCTGTCGAAGTCTGCGGTCAAGAGCAAGCTGGACGCTCTCCGCTAAAGGTTAGTGCACAGAGAGAGCTCAAATGATGCAACACAAAATGCATGTATGACCTATTATATTTGACACAAGTATTTGATTTCTAGGCTTCGATCAAAGGAGCTCGTTTCCAAGTGAAGGTGCAACAGTTCTGTCCAGGTACCTGCATGGATACAAGAAACATGACAGCGGAGTCCAGGTGATGCAATATAGGCATCACCTGGCTGTCAACGCTGCATGTAGCGATATTTTAGTCAGTCTAATGAGCATTACAACTATAGGGATGCCGTGTGATGTCCTATTATGAGTTACTCTGATTCTCGTTCCTAATGTTGGATCAGTGGGAACATCAGTGCATCTTCTCCAGTCCCAGTGTTGAAGTGTCTCTGGGAATGATTCTGAACTCCGAGTTGCCCCTGGTGTATCCATCGGAGGGTGTGTCAATGACAAATTAAAAGTGCTTTGTGATGACAGCGCCTCCTCTATGGAGAAACAACTTGCATACATTGCTCAGGTGTGATTTTCTTCCATACACTCTTCAAATGTCTGAAGGTTCCATCTGCCCTTTAGTTCTTTCCATAGATGTTCATTTGGTCAGGTGATTGGCTGGGCTTTTCGAAACACTTTATTTTCTTTCTCTGAAACTCCCAAACACATACTAAACAACGTAGTGTATGCTGTGCAGTGCAGCGAGGCATGCTCAGACCTCTACACTGGAGAGAGCAAACAGACACTTCATAAACGTTCACATTTTGGACAGAGAAGACAGGTAGTTTGAAAGAGGAGTGACAGAAGCCACCCTTGAACAGAGGGCGGGGCTTATGACAACTGCCACCTATAATCCAGTTTTCAGAGCCCTTCCCAGGCGCCTTAACAGTGTCACATCTTGTGTCAGTTCATCAGTAGGTCACATGATGGGGCAAGGTTTCCCCTGAAACGTCAGCTGATAATGCCCCACGCCCTTTCTTCGCACCTTGGCTCATGTGATGAGGCCCTTGATCAACACTGGGTCAACAACCGTCTTAAGGGATAACTCCAACTAGGGCTTAAATACTAGGGACTCTCCACGATTTGCTCTTAGAACTGAAGAAGCTTCCCTGATGAGAGGTGAAACACCTTCAGGAAACTTAAAGAACTCCAGCTCCAAGCTGGCCCCAACAGTGCTCACTGGAACCTTCAGTAGTTTGGAAACTCTTCTGTACGCAGTGCCATCAGTATGCTTTGCAACAACAAAGCTGCAACAGTCTTGAGAGAGCTCCTTGGTTTTATCCCTCATCAGATGTTTATTGTGTGATACTTTGGTAATATGACACCAACTGGGACTGAAGCAGCTGGTATTATTTGCACTTTCTAGCTGACAGAGTTCAGCTGCTGTCATGACTTCATGTGTTTAGTACTTTTTCCATGTCTCATTATTTTTTCACATAACTTGATTTATGGACATCTATGCTTTGATTTCTTTGCATGTGTGGATGAGTTGTTACCAACATCCGACTTTCATGTCAATAGCACTGTGACAGGAGTGACGGACCTGACCACACGTTTCACTTTCCAGCACACTTCTGTATTAGATTGCTGCTTTCCAATCCCTGGCTGCAGCTTTTCAGCTGCCAGCCACACATACACAAGAACAGCCTCATGACCCAGTTCATACTTTCTAAGCAGGCGTGTCGGTCTCCCTGCAGCTGCGCCACAAACAAACAAGCACCTTTAGAAATATGTTTACTTAGAAAATTGGTGACATGTTCAATACTTACTAAACCTGCTGTATGTGAAGCACAAAGTGTTTTGAGTGCTCAAATTGAGTAGAAGGGTGCTATGTAAATGGCCTGTATTTGTATAGCGCTTTACTTAGTCCCTATGGACCCCAAAGCGCTTTACACATCCAGTCATCCACCCATTCACACACTGGTGATGGCAGCTACATTGTAGCCACAGCCACCCTGGGGCGCACTGACAGAGGCGAGGCTGCCGGACACTGGCGCCACCGGCCCCTCTGACCACCACCAGTAGGTAACGGGTGAAGTGTCTTGCCCAATGACACAATGACCGAGACTGTCGGAGCCGGGGCTCAAACCGGCAACCTTTCAATTACAAGATGAACTGCCAACTCTTGAGCCACGATCGGGGCTCAAGACCAGCCGTTTACTTTTCCCAGACATGCACGATCTCTCTGCTGGACTCAGACCCGAAGGTTTTTCTCCCACGGTGGAAGTTCGTCCGCTAAGCAGCAGACCCTGGAGGATATCGCGAAGAGCATCCGGGAGCAGCAGTTCAAGAGGGTCGTGGTGATGGCTGGAGCGGGGATCAGCACTCCCAGTGGCATCCCAGATTTCAGGTAATATGGCTAGCTGTGGTTTCCTGCCCTGGCGTCTACCCATATCAGTAAAGACAAGGTGCATTCTGGTCTCGATCAACAGTTTCATTTGGATTCACTTGCAGGTCTCCAGGCAGTGGTCTCTATGACAACCTGCAGCAGTATGACCTGCCTTACGCCGAGGCCATATTTGAGATTAGCTTTTTCCACCATAACCCAAATCCCTTCTTCGCCCTGGCCAAAGAGCTGTATCCAGGAAACTACCGCCCCAACCTGACACACTACTTTGTATATCTGCTTCACAAGAAGGGTCAGCTGCTCCGGATGTACACACAGAACATTGATGGCCTGGAAAGACGTACGAAGTTTAGTTGTTTGACGTAACCGTGCATCACAGAGACTGTGACAGTGAACTTGATGTGCTTGTTTTCTGTGTTTATGCCTATTTCTAGTAGCAGGGATTCCTCCTGAGATGCTGGTGGAGGCCCACGGCACGTTTGCCACTGCCACCTGCACCGCTTGCTTGAGGAAATATGAGGGCGAGGACCTCAGAGTGAGTCAGAACGCACTATTGCATAAAAATGATTCAGAATTTTTTTTTCGTTAGGTTTTTTTTTGACAAGTTGGATATTTGGGATGTGATGAACAGTGCTACTCATACTGGTGACACACAGCTTCTGGCTGTAAATTTCATTTTGCTTTCATAGCTATATTAGTCGTTCCAACTTTGAAACTAGTACACTGACACTAGATAATGGAATTCTAAAATGCCAGAAAACCTCCAAAAACAACCCAACATTCATCCCTCAAAGTGTTCTTAGGAAAACTCAGGATAGTAGAGTCGTGAGATTTTTAGAGGTGAATGGAATTTTTTCCCAGTAATCAGTGATGCCTTCAGAGATGTGAAAGTTACATGTGCCATGTGAATTAATATAAATCAGGGTGAAAGTTTCCTCCGTGCTAAGGGCTCTACGTGCCTCACTGTATCAGGGATCACAGACAAGCTTGAGTTTTATTCTGTTTTGTTTTTTATCAGGTGTTGGTGTTGTGAAAAATGTCCTTGTTGTTTGTTTTGATTTGATTGATTTTTTGCTAAACAAGCAAGGAAGAAATCAGCGCTTCTTAAGTTGGCAGGATAATAAACCAATGACCAGACTGAGATGTTGAGCAGCTGTTCAGCACATGATTAGGATACGTGTAGTGTTTGTTCCGTTCTGATGTTCAGAGTCTGCGTTGCTGTAAGACCCAAACTTCACGTCAACTGTGTGGATTTATGCTTTCTTCTGTTCCTCTGTAACAAGGATTTTGTTTGTTTGGGCTGCAAGTTTCAGATGAGTCGAATGCATTTGTGTTTTTCCTGTCAAGTAAAAAAAACAGGCATCTGCTGTCTACAAGAAATATGTTTTTCCCTCAAACTTGTACAGGTGAACTTTTGAGTTCTCATAATTCATTCAAAGAATTTGCCATCTTTCTTTTTTTAATGGATTTTTCAGGTTGTATTTTCATTGAAATCTGGTGTATTTATGTCATACTCTGATTAGTTTAAAACATTTAGTTGGAAAAAAAAAATCACTTGTAGACAGTAATTTGACATTTTGTGTTTTGTTAGCCCGACGTGATGAGTGGGACGGTCCCCAAGTGTCCCACCTGTAAGGGCGTGGTAAAGCCTGACATCGTGTTTTTTGGTGAGGAGCTTCCACGACACTTCTTCAAGTATATCACAGACTTCCCACTGGCAGACCTGCTGATCATCATGGGCACATCACTGGAGGTGAGCTTCAAACTCAGGCAGGAAACACACTACCTTCACACAGTGAGGCCTGTAAGTGTTTGGATTTTAAATCAAACAATCGAAACGTGATTGTTCAGACTTTCATTCAAGGGTTTAAACAAAAGCGCTGTGTTATGAACAGAAGACCTGTTTAGGAGTCACAGCCATTTTCAGAGGCTCAAAAGTAACTGGACAAATTAAAATCAGTTTAAATATAAGAATTGTTACAACACTTGGGTGAAAGTCATTAACTAACTTGGATATAACAGCAAAATAACAAAAAATGCTTCTTTGTTCAAATACTTGATGCTATTTAAAAAAGAAGATGTGAGGAAGTAAAGCTTGGCGGGTGAAAAGCAACGTGGCTCATCTTCTCTTTGAAATGTTTGTTTGGTAACTTTGTGGTATGATAAAGTAACCACAGTATAACCACTGCATGTCCATGGCACCATCTGTTACAGCTGCAACATGTACATGCAGTGTCACTGCATCATCTACATCAGGGGTGTCAAACTCAAATACACAGTGGGCCAAAATTCAAAACTGGAACAAAGTCGCGGGCTAACATTAATATTTATTGAAAAAAAAAATCTTCCTCCAGATATAAGAATGAATCTCTTCTTATGGAGTCAAACAAGTTTTGCTGAAAAACTGAATATGGAACAAGCAAAGCTTAAATACTAGACAATATATAATTTAAAAAAAAAAAAAAAAAAAAAAAAAAAAAAAAAAATATATATATATATATATATATATATATATATATATATATATATATATATATATATATATATATATATATTAGGGGTGCAACGATACACAAAATTCACGGTTCGGTTCGGTTCGATACTTTGGTGTCACGGTTCGATATTTTTTCGATACAAAAAAAATGTTCATGCATTTTTAATTTGTCATTTATTAAAATTATAAATATATATTTTAACTCAAAAGTACAGTTTTTAAATTTAACCCTAACCCCTTGTGCGCGTTTTTTATTTTGACAGTGAATGCGCACCTGCGGACCACTTATGTGCAGCCCTGGTTATATAGCTCGTCATATTGCAGCCACAGAAATTATTTTGTCCATGAAACCATAAAGCTGCACATTCTTTTTGCCTTATAGTCTGATTTGTCATAACTTCTCCGTTTTGTGGTAAGCTTTTCTTTGGCTGTCACTTCTTCACCCTGACCTGTCTTATTTGGCTCAGCAGAACTGAAATGCTTTTACACACTCACTCACATAAGCTCAGCGATTCTCTGCGCGATCAACCTCTCACATGTTTAAGCTTGCTGCGGGAGATTTCACTTGTCATGTTTGCATAGTAAGCTAACGATTAATAAGACGATGTCAGAGGAATTGGTGCGCAAATTATCGTCACTCAGAGATCAGTGCTGTCGCTCTCTATACACAGTTCGCACGATTGCAAAGTGAAAGCAAAAAAACAAGCGCAAATTCAAACGCGATTTCAATATGTCACATATTGACAGTGGCTCACCGATGCCAATGACATAATTACCCAGCTACATTTCTGAAAGAATGCAAAAGCATTGACATATATTTTTCCTACAATAGCCCGACGGGCAGGGAAGAGATAGATTTTGGTAGCCCGACTGAAAAAATCGCTAGCTCCGGGACGTCGGGCTAGCGATATTGCAAGCCCTGTATCTGATTGAGGAATCACTCATCTTTGGAAAAGAGAGTTTATTACAGAGAAATGTCTCTTTCCAAAATAAAAGCTATACTATCCGCTTCTTCTGGGCTATATTCTCAGCAGCATAAGGAGAATCATGTGCTAACAGCTGTCTAAATGACTCGGCTAAAGTTAGTAGCATGCTTGTTGTTTTTGTCTTTGCACTAGGATGATGTCGGTGTAAATGTGCAGTCATATTCGTTGTGTTCCCACTAGTGCTTTCAGGTTAATCTCGTTGAAATGACCTTAACGCCACAACACGGCAAATCTCCGTTAACGAGCTACCGCCGATCGCTCCATGCATGGGGCTAGACGGCCAACACGTTAACGAGCTAACTGCGCTAACACACTAGTTCACACCAATGTAATTGAGCATTGCATGTCACATCCAAC